>NW_006767437.1:128546-314440 GCF_000264995.1 Punctularia strigosozonata HHB-11173 SS5 | reverse complement strand
AATGGGAGACGGGAAGGATAATGGCTTCGTCGGGACGACGAGCCTTAGGAGGGGGGTAATGTGATGAGAAGAGAAGGACAATTTATTTTCGCATTTTTCATTTCTAAATATGGACTTATCATTTTCCTTTTCCCACCTTTCCTTTTCCAAAGTCACGTGACCTTCAGTGGCAGCAGTACAGCATCATTGACACTGCCTTGCACTGCCCTGCACAGCCACCGGAGTTTTATTCCGCTTACTCATAAACAATGACTCGTTATTCCTTCTAACTCCTTGATTCATAATCCTGACCCACCTAAGTGGGTCGGTCTTACTCATCCTTGTGCCCTGCATGTGATTCTCTTGTACTATTCTTGGACCATGGATTTGTGTATATAAGACCCCTGTAGCTCGCCCTAAGTCCCCATCTCGACCTCTTGTGTCTTGGGGACTTAGGTGAGTAACCGTCTCTGTATTAGATACTATGCTAACTTGTGTCTTGGGGACTTAGTGTGTGACCTTGAGTCCATTAGGTGTCCATTGCGTCGCTGTCGACCTCGTGTCCAGTGACCTTGAGTCGAGCTCAGCTCCTCTTTCTTCGCGTGTACTCTTGCCTATAGTAAGTGCCGACGACGCTGCCTTTCCTACCGACTCTACCCGATTACTTGGACATTCCGGCTGTCTAAGTAGTTGGTAACCCCAACGGGCGTTCCTCTGCACGTCGCTCGTCACACTCAGCTTCCTTATCCCACAAACAATGTCCACGCCGGCCGAAATTCCCACCACCCTCATTTTTGCGGAAACTATCGACCTAGGATACCGCATCATGCGGTTTCTCGATAGTCTCATACCCCACCACGTACCACACCGCTCGTCTATCATCAAACTCTACAACTCAATGTGGGACCGTCCGTATCGCGAGCGATTCATGGAGGACATCCAGTTCGGGGATACACTGCGAGTTGGTGTTTGCACGGATACATGTGCTTACGGATTCGATGCGCCGAACATCGCACGCGTGGTTGTCGCAGGGATCCCTACGTTCGAGAAGGGCCGCCCGCCGTCTTTTGCAGCAATGATGCAGAAAATCGGACGCGCAGTCCGCAATGGCGCAGACGGAGTTGCATATACATTTGCTCCGCCTTGGGCTCGTATCGTCCCGGAATCCGAAATCAAGACCATCCAGCAGAAGGAGGATGCAGTTCGCCGCTCTAAACTCGATCCGGTCATGCTTGGATGGTTCAATCCGACGTCCAGCCGCTGCCCTCGCCAAACCAACCTTACTGCAAACGACGAAGCCTACTCTCCTCGCAACAGGTGCTGTAGTATCCATGACCAGGAGCCTGAGCTCTCGTTCGACACGGCGAGTGTCTTGAAGTGGAAAGCGCGCATGGAGGCAGCGATTACGGCTCCCTTGCATGTCATACCACGTTCCGACGGGACCTACAAGCCACTCGAGGCTCATATGAAGCTCTCCTTGACGCAAATGCTCATCGAGTGGCGTATCCGGAGGTGGCGACAGATTCGCGGGACACAGACAGGTATACCATCCTTATGGTTGTTGCCCACGTTTCTCGTGCAACGGTTGGTAGAAAAGGCACATATCTGCACAACGTACGAGCGATTCGAAACTGTGGTAGAAGGATGGACATACCTCATGGAGCAAGGAAAGCCTTTATTCGCGTTTGTCACAGCCGCTCTCGTTGGATTTGGTGCCGTCTTGGATGATCGCCTTGTTGTGGAGTCAGGGTCTACGGAGGTTATCAAACAGGACCCCATGGTGGAACCTCGACTCCGTGTCCGCTTGCTAATCCCGAGTAACGGCAGACGAGTTGATGATTCGTCACACCATCTCGTCAAACCTCCGAAGCGTGCACGCCAGCAGAAGGAGAATAGGAACATTGTTCAGTAGATAACCTCTGTAGTAATTATTACACAGTGGTACACTACAGATCATCAAACATGTCGAGGTTAGCTTCCCCATCTATCACATAGAGTGCAGTAGGAGGTGCAACTTGCACTCCACTGTCGCTGTCCGCATTGGGGTCTTCTTCTGCATCCACGATACATTGACCATTCATTGTCCGTGTTAAAAATGTCTGCAAATGACCACTCTGAAGCTTCTCGATGCCTTCTGCAAACTCATCAGGTGCTGTATATGCTTGGGTTCGACCAGGTTGAAATTTGAGAACATGTTCGAGACGGTAAATCTGGCCGAGGCGATTAATATCTGCACTTGCTGAGATATCGGCATGTCTCCCGCTGTTTTTCTTCAGTCCAAACCATTGGCGGAATCGAACTCGAAGCTCCTGGAATCCGCTGAGATTGATGCTGACCTTCTGTGCAAGGAATACACTGTCGAAGCTTTGGCTTTTTGAATTGAAGAGTCGCTTGAGCAGATAATTAATATGCTCTTGAAGCAAGTCAAGTTCAATCCAGTGACCAGCCTGCCCACTTGTGTTGACAAGCCAGTTATTCTTCAGGGCTGTGAGAAGATCTGGAGGAAATTCACGCAGGAAATTGCATGCAAGTTCGAGGAGTTCATTGCCGTAGTTGGTTGATCCTGCGCCCCAAAATGAGAAGCGTAACAACTGTTGTTGTTCTCATGAGCTCATGTATCACATGAAGGCTAGCACTGAAGACAAACCTTAGTGATTTCCAAAGCCCTCCCAATGTCCCCTTCAGCAATGCTATTGCACAGCTCCAAGTACCAGAATGAGATGCGCATGAAAAGAGTGTAGTTTGCCAAGCATCGGTCACCACACCAAGTGTGCTCGGGCTCAGAAAGTGCAGCTGCAGCTGCACCACGTCGGCGGCGAGATTGAGCTGCAGACTGAGAGATAGAGTGGTCAGGGTAAGCCTCGCCCGCTGAGTCCTTGAGATCCGCTTGTGGTGATTTGGCAGAGAAAGCCCAAGAATCCTCATGACTTGCCGTAGTGAGATAGCAGGAGTAAACCTTCCCGGCTAAGCCTAAGATGTCGTCATAGGAATAGTCATGAAGTTCACCATCTGGTCCAAAGTAGGAGTCGACGACACCAAGTAAATGTTGATTCGATGGTCTGGAGGCGCCAGTCATGTCCTCACATGAAATCCTACAAAAGTATAAGCATTGTGAAAGAGATAAAACCAGATGAACAATTTACCGGAGTGCTTCAATACACGTTGCTTCAAATATATCCTCGACAATGTGGTGTCCGTCGTAAAAGTCACATTTGTCTGGGTTGAATTTGCCCCGTCCAATGTGTGCAGCATCCCGATGAAGGCCGAATGTGCCCTTTTCCTGTCCATCCTTCCACCAGTGGAGCTTGAAGATGCATTTGAGTAATGCCCATTTGAGGTGGAAAAGCTGAATAACAGGCAAGATGTACTCGCCCCGCTCCACCGGGTCACCACCTTTTTCGCTGTAGATCTTGAATTTGCGTAGTCGATCTACGGTGAGCTGATCACCGCATATGAGCACATAGCTGGTGTATATCCAAGACGCAACAATCTGCAGCTGCTGGAAAATAACATTCCGCAGGATACTGCCGGTACCTGTGGTAGTTGCCTCGTTGATCCCCGTAGTGCGTAGTGTCTGATACTCTGTTTTGCGCAGTGGGAGACGGTGTACAGCATATGTCTCCTTGAAGTTCCTTTCGACCTCCGCACGATGCTTTGATAGTGATGGGACATGCTTAACCCAAACTCGGAGGACAGTTGCTTTCCCCACATTTTCAATATGCGACCAGTTGATGTCGAAGAGGAGGTCGGAGACAGTGATGTTGCCGCGTTTCCCTGCCTTCATTGCCGCAATGACGGGTGCAGTATCAAGAGCACCCTCAGGTACGTCTACAAGCCGAACAAGTGTTGTTGCAGTGCCATTCTCAATGTCATTCTGACGGCCGAGGACCTGACGCCAAGCTTGATGCGCCTTGTTCACATTGTCGTAGAGGATGAGACATGTGAGGTGGCCTGTAGACGACGCAGATTTTCCCCAGCTTGTGATTTTTGCAGCCGAATCCAAAGCGAGCAGTCCAAGCTTAGAATGAACTGTGCTATAGCCAATTGAAAGGCCAACTTGACTAAGGAAGGCATATACGTCGCGGTGGGCATTGCATGAGAACAGTATGAGTCCAGTAATCGTGGCAAATACATTTGCACAGCGGGTACGGAAGAACATGCATATCAACATGATAACCGTGATTCCCTAACAGATTGGTTAGCATGCAACATGAACATGCCAACAGGTAGACATACCATGAACACATTACGATCTGCTCTTCGCGCGTGCTCGGCATCTTCCGCTTCCGCTTCCACTTCCATATCCTCCTCGACATGTTGGTCTTCTTCAGCCTCCATCTCCTCGTCACGCACGACATCCGCAGAGAGCCTCCTACGAGCTCGCCGACTAATGCCGGCGGTGGTAAGAATCGAAAAGACTGTCGGCGCAAGTGTTGCAAGCTTCTCTTCCATGGCCGGTAAGTCAAAGGCTAGTAGGTCGTCCCATGTGAGCTTCGTGGCCTTTGCGGAGGTGAATCCGTGCTCCGGACGGAGCAGCGTCTCCATCTCACGATCGACGGTAGCCAGTACCTCGGTGATAGCCCATTGGAGCAGGCTGTTTCGAGTCGACAATATCCCCTTGCGCGATGAATTGCTACCAGGGGTGAGGCTGCGCTGCGACGGTGGTTTGGCGTAAGTCGGAAGAAATGACCAGGAAGGGGGCTGCGCCTTCCCGTTGTCGTAAACCTGTGACTTCGGATGATCAAATATGGCCTTGACGATCGCCGCAGGCCGCAATTGCGGGTCCGGAATGTGTTCGCGACATCTCAGGAACGAGGCGACACCTTGGAACACTGCCTGGTGTTTGGAGTGATGTTCGGCGAAGAGAGCGTTGAGGAGGGCACCAATACTACGAAACCCCGCACGATCTATAGCACGGAGGACAACAAGCAACCGGTCCTCCACGCTGACAAGCTGATGCCAGTTTCGTGCCTGACGGCCGTTGATTCCGTCTGGGAGTGCGATATCATCAAAGATACCTCGAGAGAACATCGCTTCGACGCCGCTTATAGCGATTTGGGATGCAGGAGGATGATGAGAAGTCGGAATCGGGTGCGTGAAGCTCGTCGGTGTCCTGCGAGCGTACGATGTACGAGATAGGTCGGCGTAGCTGAATGAGCCGGACGAGCGCCTTGCATCAGGCGTACCGGGTGGTGTTTCCGTCCCATGGCGCACCTCCGTGTAGCTGAGACTTCGAACTGGCGCGGTAGGGACAGGGGATGCGGGAGGATAGGGGTGTGCAGCAATGACCCGGTGGAAAATTGGCGTAACCGGCGCAAAATGTGCATGGAGACTTGCGGCGGGCATGCTGTTGTCGAAGGCAGCTTGAGATGCCATGGCTCCGACGCCGCTTGTAGGCATCTGCGAGGTGGGAGGGTGCGGAGAAGTCGAAATCGGGCGCGTGAAGCTCATCGGCGTCCCACGAGCGTCCGGCGTATGAGATAGGTCGGCGTAGCTGAGTGAACCAGACGAGCGACTTGTATGAGGCGCACTAGGTGGCCTTTCTGTACCGTGGGGCATCCCCGTATTGCTGAAACTTCGAGCTGGTGTGGTAGGGACAGGAGATGCGGAAGGATAGGGGTATGGGACATAGACCTGGTAGAGATTTGGCGTATCCAGCACAGATTGGCTGTCTATCCTCGGGAATGGTTCCGAGTTCTTGTGGGAGTCGATATACTTGGGTTTATGGAGCGGATCCATCGCGATCTAAAGGTACTGAGGTCAGTTTGGTCACGGCCTGAAATGTGCGAGCAACTCACTGTCACGGTACTCTACGTTATGTTTTGATATATATAACAATAGCTATACTCCTATAGTATATTTGGGCGGCCTCTGGACGCGATTATCGGGTGTGTAGACTGGCGGAAAGGGCGTCAAGCCATGCGTGCTCGCAGCGAGTGCAAGACGAAGAGAAGTGAAGCGTATCGCGGAGTTTCTGCCACGTGTAGCGGGTTCCCACGACCCATCTCTCACTGGGACCGCGCGTTCTGTACCAGCCTCTAACCCCAAGAACGATTGTCTTCTTGATTGGGTTAGAGGCGGGTTCACGAGCCTACGTGGGAGCCACAAGTTCGAGTTGTCGCGCACAAACCTCCGAGCTATGTACTACACCCCTTCGCTATGCTAGTTACTCCGACAGTGAACTCTTTCGGAATCGACTATGTAGGTACACTATCACAACACTTCAGGATCAAATTCTAGTCAGCGTACGGCGGTCACGTCCATCCTGGACCCACATCGATAGCACTCTGTCGTGCATCATCTCATTTCACGATACGTGTTGGACAGCATCGGCCCTCAGCGCTCAGCCTCTTCAGTTGCCCATCTTACCACATGCGGAGGCTTGAGATGCTGTAGCAGGTGGTGCTATCTTGCGGCATAATCTGTATGCTTGGTGTTCGACTATGCGCTACGCTGGCTTGGTATGGAAGTTGACTCGTTATGCGGCTTCACAGCATGCTGCGACCGCTTATTCCAGACGGTCTACCGAATCTCATGATGACAAAAACGGCCTATACTGTGATTATGCCGAAGTGATGTCCATGCAGTCAGGCTGTCCTGCTATACCGGTGCCAGAACATCATCGGGTGCTGTATTCTGTGGGTCGTCATATGGACCTGTAAGGAGACGGTTGGAGAACTCTCCTGTCCCTTTCAATACGGCTCTGCTACTCGTCGGCAGGGGTACCGTCAAGTTCCTTGGAGGCAAATAAGTCAGGCGGATGAAAAGTATAAAGAGCGGGTTTGGTGCTTCATGTTACCAGCAAACTCAGGCTTCTCACCTTGCAACGTTCCCTGAACCTCACACCCTCTACTTACATCCAATTATAGCTGGCATGAGCAACAACCCCGTTCTCCTTCAGCCGCACTCGCTGTATATCTGCCTCACTCAGCTTATCTTCGGCTACCACTGGTCTCTGGATATCACAAATGCCTACGGAATCGCCACGAGATACAACTGGAGGGAAGCCCACGAACGTGGCAACGCCCTCGCTCTGCCAGCCGAGCGGTTCAGTTATTCCGTTGTCACCCCGTCATGGAGATGACCCCGTCCAACCACCTTCATCTGGTTTTCATCCGAATCAATAGCTATATTCCACAGAGTCTCGCTTTCCCAATTGTCCCGCTTTTCCAGTCGATTTTCTTCACGACCTTCCCTACTGTGATGGTCAACCGGAGGAATCGCACCAGCTGCAGGACGTGGCTGATGCACGCTTTGGAATTGCTTCGGCAATGCGGATGCATTTCTCTCTCAGAGCGGCAAGTGCAAGCAATTGAACAGGCTGCCATTCAAGTCGCAGAGCAGGTGGTAGAGCTCAATGCGCAGCTGCAACGGAGTGGCCAGTGGCGCTCGATCCGTACCCATGTGACGGAGATCAACTGGCAAATGCAGATGTGATCGTACCGGTAAGGACTTCCCTGCATACCTTGATTATTCATGTGGATGATCAAGAAGTTCTATTTTCCAGGAAGGTGCATGACTGAATCGTGTTTGACTACGAATATGTGTCTTATGCGATAAATGCTGTACTTCTGAATCTCTCGTGTAATTTACTGCACGTCTAGTGAATACTACGTCTATTATACAACAGTTTCATTCTGATGTCGGCCCCGATGAATGCTCGAATGTACAGAATCGCAATCTTCCCTCACGATTGCGAAGGGGTACTATCCGAACAATGTCCTGCCCGTTGGTGTGACTATGGGGGGCGATATCCTTTCGCACGCGCCAAATTGAAGTCGTAGAGTGACATGTGTCGTCCAATATTGTCCCAACTTCGTGCTTTCCTTCTCGACAGTACCTCACGCCTCGACTGTGCAGACGTTAGATCAGCCGTTGGGATTGCCTTCGAGTAACTCTTGAATAGTTTCGAACATCTCAAGTTTAGCGATGGTTTTTCCCAATTTGTCTCTGTTTGCACGAAGGGTACCTTTTAGATTCACAGATCCCCACTTCTGCCCACTAAAGCTTACGCGTTGAGTACGACGCTCTGAAGCCTTCCGAAGTCTACGTAGATCGGATTAGCTCAGGGTTTCCTCGTGTACTGAGGTAGACGCTGACCTGGTGTGCCGAGCCCCGTAACCTATGTGAGCATAGTTTGCTATCAGCATGCGGCACCAACGTATTGTTCCTTCTATGTGACTCACCGGGTCCCATCCAGCGCGAGCTGTGAATCCATTAGTCGAACAGCCGGGGTTGGAGCCGCTTGTGATATCCGTCAAGCCGGTAGTTGCACTGTACAAAAGCGGGTTCAGGAAGCCCAGGGAGGATTTCCCGTTCGAAAGCCGGAAATCGTTGAGCAGAGCAACGATCCCAGCGAATGTCTGAGCGTCTTGAATGAGCATGGTCTAGGTGTGATAGATCGAACTTACAGGGGCGCTAGCACTGGTTCCGGCTACAGAGGTGACCCGTCCACCAATCACGACCTGGAAGCCTTCAGATTGGGCAGCAACATCGGGGTAGGCGCCTTGAACGAGGCGTCAGAATGCATGATCTCAGCATTTGGGTCCGAAGCGACATACGTCCACTGGCGTTGAAAAGGCCCTCATTGGTGCTACCAAGTGCTGTCAAGAAAGTCTGCACCTTGGCCGTCTGGTAACTGGGCTGGGCAAAATAGTTGGAGAAGCCTCCACCGGAGAAGGACACGGCAACCTCCGGGTTGATCTTGATGGTGCCACCGACTGCGGTCACGAAGGGACCTATAACGACGTAAGATACTTCCTCAGGGCCAGTTCAAGGCACGTACACGACGCGGGGAACTCTGGCTGGAAACGCACAACATTGGTACCGTCGTTTGTTCGGCAGCTGCCACCGCCAACACCCCTTACAGGATAAGGCGCGTCAGTATACCTGCATGACAATACAAATAGCGGGAGCACTCACTCGTCACCGCTGCTGAACAGGAAGCTAGTCCCTCTGGCGCCAAATTGTGCGAAGAGGTTGCAGACCGAAGTGGCATAATCCTTAGGGACGGTCTGCTCGTCGTCACCGTATGAGGTGCTGATGGTCTGCGGGATTGAGCTTTGGGTGCCAAGGAAGTCCAAAAAGTCGAGGTATGGTTCATTGCTGTTGGTGGTCGTCTTCGAGAATTTGAGTGCCATTCATCGAACGAAGGAGGCTGCACTCACGAAGCTGTCAGGAGTAAACGGAGGGCTGCCTCCAGTGCTGAAGTAGACATTGGGTGTCGGTGCCGTGATCCTACGGGGTGCTAAAGTCAGTAAGGCTTCGATGTGAACTATGCTCCTGAGAACATACCCTTCCGTGTATTGGATATCAAGGCTTGTTACAAACGTGAGCTCATAATCTGCTGGTAAACAGGGGGTCTACATACTTGGCCTCGGTTCCCGGCTCGTTCTGATTGTTACCGCCACCGTTAACTAGCACCGTCTCGAATGTCTGTCCAACGGCATCGGTCCGGAAACGGTTGAAGAAAGTCTGCAAGTCCGCGTTGTTCGCGAACTCTTCCAGATATCCCGCGACGCCGATAACGTTCGTTGCAGTAGCTTTGGGCACATACGTAGAGGAGTTGTAGAGCGCCCGGAGACAAGTTGGAGTGATAGTCGTAGCGCAAGACGCAGGAACAGTGGCGAGGTTTCCGGGGCTCACAAGAGCCTGAAGCTCGTGGTCGTTCTCGATAGGCTTCACTGGAGAGACGTGGTTGGTCGCTCGCATGGCGCGCATGGTACCGAAGTAACTGTGTGCAGGCAATCAAACGTTATGTACGAGGTCAGAAGGTGGCAGCTCACGTCGTTGGGGCAACGGTTTCGATATGGCCTTCGAGGACGCTAGGGAGGCTATAGCTCATGGCGCGAACAATTTGCTCTCCGGTCGTCTCATGAGTGTAGACATTGTACTTGGTGCCTGCCGGCGACTTCGTCAGGATCAGTGCCGACGAGAGGGGGACTATAACATACTAAGCATTTGTTCTGCCTGCTCGACGGATACAGAAACTTTAATCCAATCTCCAGCATCGGAGCGGTGGCAGTCCGACGACTGTATGCCATGATGCGCGAGCCATGCTTCGACCAAGTCGGCGGTATCAGGGTGAGGAGCGATCAGAGCGTCGACCTCCTCCTTGGACAAGTGGTTCCCATAGCGCTCGTGTGTAGGCTCCGAAACCTCGTAGAGGTGCCTCACGAGCTCATCAAAGCCGTCCTGCTTCAGGGCTAGGCGCATGACGAACTGTGCGCGTACGTCTGTCAATTTAGCCCCCTTGGACACAGGTTATTCGTACCTTGTGCTCCGCCGGAGCTGGTCCCTCGAGCGTCCACCCGCGAGGTACTTCCACCCATTCGTGCTTGATCGAGAGTTCATCCCATCGCTTGGAACCAAGCGGCTTTCCTTGAGCAACCTGAGCAAGACCGTACACGACGACGGTAACGAGCGAAGACCAGAGCATGTCGGGCTGGTAGCGGTTCTGCTTGGGCCGGAGTGCTCAGACTGAAACCTCAGGCAGCAACTGGTCGCAGACCGGCACTCATATAGGAATGAGACCACAGTCCGACGGAAGGTCAGGTCGATCTCAGGAGGCGAGATGCGCAGCGTGGGTCGTGAGCGTTTCGTCGCTATTGTTGCATGGCAGGAAGGCTCAGGGAGGCTTCTGCGAGAAGATAAAGTCCGAGACGGCGAGTGACCGCGTGCTGCGCCATGGGCTGGCTCACCATCGAAGCCGGTGCAACATGGACTCTGCCAACGACGGAATATCTTTCCTCAACTCCATGGCGGACTGAGGGAACACATAAGCAGCATATCGATATATAGAGTAAGGTCAGGCCAAGCTCTACGACGGCGGTGATACTCCACTCGGCAGGTTACAGATATCGGTTCAACCAGACTCCTTCAGCTCCGATGCTCGTTCTTATTTCGCCGACTGTGAGCAACACGCGGACTGACGAAGACCAAGAGAGTAGTTTATGGCGAGAGCTATTGCGACAGTAACCAAACTATGCCTAACGCAGTCTCTAGTTCTTCCATCTGGACAAATACAATCAGCGTCTATAGTCACCGGAGCGAAAAGCAGCGCAGAGGAAGTAGTAGCGTACATCTTCACTTTCCGGTCGCGGCCACCGCTCACGACCTTATCAGCTACGAAGTCCACGCAGTACACTTCGTCCGTGTGACCGGGAAGGTCCGTTTTTAACTTGTATGTCTTCAAATCCCAGATCTGTGGATCAGCAGGATCAACGTCGTGCCCAGCGACGAACAGATCAACATCGTGCCCAGTGACGAACAGAGCACGCGATATTTCGCGATCTCGGACGCACCTTGAGTGTGCTGTCCTTGCTCGCGCTAACGAGCAGTCTCGAGTCGGCGCTCCAGGCTAGGCGGTAAACTGCACCGACATGACCTCGCAACGTGGCTACAAACTTGCCCGTCCGTCCCTCCCAAATCCGCACGCTATTATCAAACGCAGCGGAGGCCGCGAAGCGTCCGTCTGGGGAAAAGGCGACGTGCGACAGCTGTTTTTGATGTCCGGTCAGACGCGCAACAGGCTTTGGTTTCCCCGCATCGCCCGAGGCGGGGAACAAGGACCACAAATAGAGCGTCTGATCGTCCGAGCCGGAGATGAGAAGTTCGGGTACGGAGGTGGCGAGCGCGTCATATCGTGCTTTGGAGAGGGATTGCGCTGGTAGGAAAACTGTGAGAAAGCGTCGTATTGGCACGGCATGAATTCGCTACCTTCTTGATCTGACTTCGGTTTCTTGCCCGTGTGGTCGTAAGGTCCAGTTCGAAGAACGAAATCGGTGTTGAGGGCCAATGTGGTCACCCAGTGCGCATGATCTTTCAGGGTATAGATCGGCTTTCCCTGCGTTTGATCAGATGAGCGATGGCAGCATGCGGCGCAATAGGGATACGAACACCATTGGCATCCCACACGCGGACAGTGCGATCGCTAGAGGCGGTATAAAGAACACCTTTACCTCCTACGCCGCCTCCACCCCATCGCACAACGTTTACACTGGCTGAATGCCCTCCAAGCGTGTATTCAAGCTGTCGCGTTGTCGATGCTAACCATACGCGGACCGAGCCATCCTTAGAGGAGGAAGCCAGGCGAGGTGCTGCGGCATTGCTATCAACGACATGAGGAAGATGGGATCGACAGCGCATGCAGCTTGACGTACATATGTATCGGTTCCCATGCAATGGATGTGACCCATTTCGTGTGGCCCCTCATGGCGTCACCTATCGGCTTGCCGCTCTTGGGATCCCATAGTCGTACCTGGCAGACATCATGCGTTAGGTACATGACATACCGAATCAAGCCTTAAGGACGTACATGGCCATCATGTCCGCCGGTCGCAAGCTTCCTCTCCATGCCGTCCCATTCAACGCATAGCACCCAGCCCTTGTGCCCTGACAGTACATGGCTAGGTGTTTCCGTGAACAAGTCCCACAGTCGTGCATTACAGTCGCCGGATCCGGTCGCAAGCAAATTACCAGTTGGCGAGAAAGATGCGCAGAGTATAGGCGAGGAGTGTCCGCTCAGAGTCGAAGAGCACCGCGTTGCGGGCCGCACCTTGAATACGGCTTGTGGGGAGCATTGTATCACGAATATATCTTCAGGCGAGAAGTCATGGGTAGGATGTGATAGTACATCTTTTTCAATAGAGTTGGAGATGACGATCCGGGTAGGGGCGCCATTGTTGGATGTGTCCCCGGGTACAGCTATAGAAAACGAGAACGGCACCGGATCATCGTCCTGGCGAAAGTCATTAGACAGCCTACAAGCGAGGAAATGATTCGTGCACACCGTTGTACTTAGTTTGTTCACCAGAGATTCCAAGGCATCCCGTGGAATGTTGGCAGGCAAATTCACGGCAGGAGCTAAAGGCTTGCCATCATCTTCGGAGACGAATTGCACAACGACATTTGGTGCAGGCTGAACGGGTTCTGGTTCTGGTTCTGGTACGCCGTGGTACACCTTCTGCCGCTTGGGTGGGGGAAGGAGAGTCGCCATACCGTTCGAGGAGGGAGCAGCCTGCAAGCTGCAAGCTTTCTAAAATTCGGGAGGAAAGGGTGGCTGTGTTGCTAATACTCAATGCGTACACACGTGGTGTCACCTCGTAGGCGTAGCGGCCTCGGCCTCCTCCGAGTCGTTCATTCCAGTCCCACTAGCAGTGCATAGTGGACAACGACAAGGACGCTATGTCCACTCTAACTTATACAAGCTCGAGCGAACTTGTTCCACGATTGTTCTTTGGTATGCCTTACGTGCGACATTGTAATGGCGTTGCACAAGCCACAGATGCGCAGGTCACCTGTAGAGTCCCTACGATGATCTCGAAGTACTAGCCTTCCGTCGTGGCCGTATGATCCGGACACGGCGCTGGAAACAAATTACTCCCGCTGGCACATATCCCATTGGACTGGTCTGCATTGGGGCATTGGCGGTCCACGGGAGTGGACAAGATCGGTGGTCCGGTGGCCTTGCAAGCTGACAATGCCACCATGTCTGCTGTCTTAAAAAGACACGTATCACCTGGACGCGTAGGCAACAAATCCTACGACTGTTGGCGCTGCGCTTACTAGGCTACTCCTAATCCTCCCTGTTTTCTGGCGCCGCAATATATGGTTCGTGGTTCACCTCTTCCTATTGATTAGTCGATTGACCTCCATCATGCTAGCCGAGGCAAGTAGCGGAGCGGATCGCCGCTCGGAGGAAGAGCGACGCGTCCAAACCTCCTGCGCTCAGTACTACGACGCCACGCCGTCGGCGAAGATCCACGGTATCACGCCGCACCGTCGGGAAAACACCCTTGGTTGAGGATGCGTCGCAGGCTGTGGCGCGCGAGACGACTGTGGCACGCCAAGTGCTCCCCATGCAGGTTATGGATACCGGCGCGAAAGCAGGCCCTCTCACCCAGTCAAAAAAATCCTCTGAATCGGGAGCGGATCAGTGGTTCAAACGAGCCTGGCAGCAACTCCATGCAGAGGGCCGCATCGAAAACCCTGAACCCCCGAATCCAGTGGTGCCTGAAGACGAGCAGTACCAACGCGACCTCACCAAGGTACGTGAACTGCACGAGATGTGGTTCCAGCATCTCGTCGCCAGGAGCTTGGAAGAGGACAACGCCAAGAGACAAGCTACTCTTGCGCTGCTCTCGTCCAGTAGTGACAGTGGCTTTGGTGGCAGCAGCCTAATAGATACCTCGAGATTCACGTCTGAGATCCGCGAGGCAAGCGGCATTCCGTCCATGGCGAAACTGCGAACGCGCGTCCGCATACGCAGGTCCCTCGTAGAACACTTCCTCGTCAGTTCATGTCTTCTACCACTTCTCGACGACATATTTTTGGCTGATGTGGCGATGGGTATACAGGGCGCTGACAACCGATCCGTCCTCTTCCTTCGGGAGGAGGACATGTTAATACCTAAGCTGAACAGTCCGGGGGAGCACGGTTCCTTCTATGTGCGACATGCCCAATTTCAGTCTCGTATACGGAGGATGCATGAGCCCCTCAGAGACAGCCTTGCGTTTGAGCACCACCGCCCTTCTCAAGCACAGCCATTCAGCTTGTTCGTGCACCGGGGAGCTGAATGGGTCACGTACTTTGGAACGTACAGATTCGTTCAGACGTGGGATTGGATGCCTCTGCCAATTTGGCTGAGCCTTGACGAAGAGGTCGGTGTTGCGTCTCTCCCATCATATAACGAGCGCTAACAGGAACATGCAGGTGAAGCAGGACGTCTTGCGCAGTTGGCACGCGTCTGACCCCACTCGGAACTGGCGCGCTCGACTGGACGTGGGGCAGAGCGGGATCACCCTTGCCGTTCTGCAGAACATGGGCTATGATGAGCTGCTGGGCACAGCATTTGTATTCCTGGCGCAAGGAAGGAGTGTACTTTGGAAACGGGAGTAGGACGAGACGCGCCAATCGAATGTCGTCCAAGTAAAGTGATGCCATCACATGAACGCGTTTGAGCATGAGCTGCAAACTTTCCAGCACCCCACCGCAGGACCAGACGACGCGTACTTCCCTACTTGAACCCAACCTTACAGCTGACGCCGCCGTATGGACTGCTTTAATCTGGTACACCGATAGTGTGTGATATGTCTTCCTCCGAAATCTGATGGTTTTCTGCACGCAAACCAGGAAACCAATAGTGTGGCGCGAATATGTCTGAACGGCTTTTCGGGCCCCCTGGCTGCTCCAAACGTTTCTTTATCGCGAAACAGTCTCCACGGACTATATACCTATCTGCCATGACTCGACGCCGGATCCTGCCGGTGTGTCGGCTCGTCCGCCTTCAGGGTTACCTCCTCCAGGCTCTTTGACTATGGAACTGTCCTTGGGCCCTCAGATTTCCAGTGGACGAGTAGGAGTCGTTCACCGAGCGACTGAGGTTCAGGTTCGGCTCTGCTGATAGTTCAGTTGTGGCTGACGTAAGGGTGCCTCCGTTGGTCGTGAAGATAACAGGTCCAGATTTCTCAGATCGGCTCATTTGTGAGACTTGGTTCTATACGACGAGATGCAGCATCTGCAGAGCTCTGTATTACCCCGTTGCTTTGGCTTCTTCGAGGCGCTCGCGCCTCAAGGCTGCGTCCCTACTCCGTGGGCATCACGCGAATGGAGTGAGGACGGCAAGAAACCCATGTCAAGAGAGTCGTACGCGAGTCGTGACCCCAGGCGCACCATTGCTCGCGGCAAGGAAAGTCAAATATCCGTGCTTCTCCTGGAAGAACTTGGTGAGGAGGAACTACCGTTCGGCCTCGACATGACAAAGGATCTCCAGTAAACATCAGCATGGTCTTGTAGCGTGACATGGCTGCGCCAACATTATGGCTTTGGTGAAGGAGCTCGGCCAATACAGGATCGAGCACGGTGACATCAGGCAGCACTTTCGTCGTACCCCGGCTTGTCCTCCCGGTTTGCCGAGCTTACCGTCCCCGTACACGGGCAGAACCTACCCATGGCGTATCCTCGATTTCGATATGTCAAGGAAGTACGACAGCACCCGTTCGGTGTCGGAGATACCGGATTGGAGCTGGACTGGAAGGTTGTTGCCTTGCGAAACGGGTACGTTATGGAGCCTTGGTATGATGATTAGGTCCTAGAACCGCGCAAATTCAATCCGCGTCGACCGCATACACACTGCTATCGTTGATAATCGCGATTGCTGGCTGCGCAATGTGCCGTGTGTTCAACTGTTCACTCAAACTGGAGCTCAGAAGGTTTGTGGGGCGGGGTTCTAGCCTGCTTGCTGTAGAAGCGCGGCGTCGCGGGCGTTTGAAATTACAAGATTGATCTGCTCAAAAAAAGTTGGGCTCAAGATCAGTATGACGCAGACGAGAGTCGATGCGGTTCTGATAAGTATGAAGGTTTGAATCGATGCGTCTCTTATATGAAGGAAGCAGGGTCGAGATCTGCTTTGACGGTCGAGGACGGTCGGATGACCTCAAAGGAACTGTACATACATTCAATGTATGTACAGTTTCCCTGCGGCCTATGCGGCAGAGACCCGCGCGATTGATCAGTATGGCTGGGAAACGACTGTTTTGGAAATCTAACTGCCACGCTGTCCCATGGTGCTGAGAAACGGATATTTCCTGGGGCGGAACGCGAGTGGCGCCTGTTGCAGTGTGATGTGCAGTCAACCAACGCCTCTGATGAGCGTTTCAAAAGCAGCATGCGGTAGTGAAGGTAACAAATGGAGGTGAAAGCAAGGCTATGTCCAGTCCCCCTCATGGTCGCGCAGATGGCCGACGCCCGACGGAGCGGTGAGGAGCGGTGTCGTGTGTGAGATGAGGCCCAAGGTTTCCACGAATCACGGAGGCATCGCAGCCCCGCGATCTTACCAAATAAGGCGATTGCTGCGGGCGCTTGAGCGTGAGATGGCGGCGCTTAGTAATCCTGGGCCAATAAGGGCGTGGGAAAGGACCGCCGATCGGGGCTTCGCCTGCTCCGACGCGTCGTAACTTATCACCAGATGTCAAACCTACGGCCGAGCGAGGCCCTCCTCGGGATAAAAGACCGCGGTGCGTCGGCCAAGTCCCCACCGCCGTCCCCCTCCTCCACCGGCACCGACGATGCCCTCGCTGACGCCCGCCTCCGCGATGCGCCGCAAGGTATCCGACGTCCTCGCGGCGTTCACCCTCTCCGCCCTTCTCTGGTCCATCGGGAAGCGCATCTGGTCGTTCTTCGCTCCGGCTCCGGCTGCCCGCGAGGGCCACTGGAAATGTCCCTTTCACGCGTTCTCCAAGGAGATGCGCAGTAGGTACACCGAAGACGAGATCGCGATGCTTCACGACGATCCGCACGCGTACATCCCTCCAAAGGAAGGCGATTCGCGTGCACCGTGCCCGGCGCTGAACACCATGGCCAATCACGGTTACATGTAAACCATTTCTTGGAACGCAGACGAGCACGGTTAGGCTGATAAGTATGCGCGTTCACAGATCGAGAGACGGCAAGAATCTCTCTGGCCGTGATTTGGCCAATGGCTTGATGGCATGCTACAACATCTCCATGCCTCTCGCCTATTTCCTCTCGTACGGTGCGTACATCTCATTCATATCAGCCCTCATATCTTCTCATTCAGTCGTATATAGGCGGCTTCTATCTGTTCAATAACCCTGTCATCCAATTTCCCACGCTCTCTTGGAACCCTATCACGGTCTGGAAGTCTGCCCCCGACAACTGGAAGACCATCACGAGTTGGCCCGTTAACTTCTTGTGGCTGATCCGAAACACGTACGGATATTCATAGGGCTTGGAGCATTTAATCTCAATCGCGATCCATAGGCTTCTGCATCCCCGCGTCGAACTGTCCGATTTCGCTCTCCACAACCATGTCGAACACGACGCCAGCATTTGCCACGAAGATGGTGAGATTGTGTAGCATATGCTCATCTGCGATTTGCTTACCACCGTTTAACAGCCCCCGTTCGCTTCAAGCCGAAGCCACAGGCAAGCCTGCACATTGACCCCAACAAGTTCGACCTCTTTGCCCCATGCCCCGTGATCCCCAAAATGTTTGACGACTTCGTCAAGGACTCTGCCACTGGTGCGCATTGCGATCCAGAATCTCACACAAACGCAATGCTCACTGACTAGCGTAGGCACACATTGCAACGCTCGAGACATCGCGGCGACACGCGTCCGGCGCGAAGCTGAATCGCTCAAGGCACGCGCCGCGCAGTTCGCGCGCTTCACGATGGCCGCCACGAGTGATTACGACGGTCTGCACGCTGAGATTGCCCGCGGCGAGACGGCCCTTGTGCTCGGCATATTCGGCGGGGGTCACCCCACACCTATGGTCTCCTTCGACGTGCTGCGCTCGTGGTGGGTCGACGAGCGTCTGCCCGACGGCTGGCGTCCCACGCACGTGCAGAAGCTCGGGTACACCGTCGATCTCAGCAAGGCTATCCGGCAAGAGATGAAGGACATCCGCGCCCGCGCTGAGGCTCGCGAGAAAGCGCAAGTGCTCCAAGAGCTGGCGCTCGCGAAGAACGAGATTCTCAACGATGTCCGCGCGAAGGTGGCTCGCGGCCTCGCAAAGGTCAAGAAGCACGTTCAACACCTCGAGACGGCCCACGCGAGCGCGCAGGCTGGAAAAGACGAGGCGGCGGCGCACATCTCCGGGTTTCCTTTCGTTACCTCGCCGCTGTCGCAACGGACGGGATGGGCGAGCACGGTTTCTACCTCGTCATCGCAGGAGAGCTCGGTCATCAGCGTGGCTTCGCCGTTCTCTACCGCCAGCGACAAGACGCTCTTCCCGATCTCCCCGCCCCTTTCTCCCAGCTCGACTCCTGTCAGCTCGGCGTTCAGCTCTGCGTCGGGCTCTCGCGTGCACGCGGACTATGCTGCCGATGGATCGTTGCTCGCCTTCGGTATGCCGGATATCACGGCCCCCACCGTCAAATCTGCGGCGTCACCTCCTCAGGCCCCGGCTTCCCCAGCGAAGACGCCCGACAGACCTTCGATGCACGGCAGGGTAGACACAGGAGCTACACTGGTCGACTCAATTTCCTGGTCGTCGTCGACTTCGCGCTCGCGTCACCATTCGTTCATGGGCAAGGTCGGCGAGAAGGTTGAGAACTTTGTCCACCGCTCTCGGACGGCATCCACGCGGTCCAAGCGCTCGTTCCTCAGCTCCCGTTCGGACAAGCTCGGCGCATCCGAAAAAGATTTCTCTAGCGAGGAGGAGGGCGCTACGCCTGTCGTCGAGCAGATGCCGACCCTTCCCAAGCTGACTGTCGAAGCGGCCGAGCACGATGTCGAGCCCCAGCTCGTCGTTGCAGCGGCTTGAAAAATATTGCGCCTGTTATTGCGAGATTGTACGAGTTGTAGGAGATGCTCTCTTTGCTTTGCTGTTTACTCTCGGTTTATCATCAACAACCACTAACACGAAATGGAGGGCGTAATAGTCTCCTCCTTTGCTTTACTCTACTCACATACGTGCTTCCTTCGCGTTATTTCGTACTCATATATGCATTTTCCTGTATACGTATCCGATCTGTTGTGAAAACAACGATGCCTTGACACGAGAGTCATCACATGCGTGATGTTTGGTGCTCTCTGCTACACTGCAGCAGGTTGCATATCGATAGCGTGCTCGAAAAAACTTGTCCCTGACGAAGTTCTGCAACCGACGTACTGCTTCGGTAATGCAGACGCCTCGTGGGCACTTATTATCTGCTGTATTTCCGCTGTACTTCAGCACACATTGCCTGATGCTCCATCGACGAGCTTCGCCGACCGTAGCGACCACAGAAATTAGTGAACGCTCTATCGATATGCAATTTGCTGTGATACTCTGCGCGCGATCGATCATATCCCCATATGTATATACGTCGCCCACCTGCTAGGACGAGCGCCAGATTCCCTCAGTTCCTGGCTCGCGGCGTCGAGTGCGTATGGGATAACATCAGGCTGGAGCGCGTCCGATCCATTGAAGAGTGCACTGTAGACGTGTCTAGCAACCAACGGCCCATCCGCGTCGTTCATGGACCTTGATACGAATTTATCAACCTCAACCAGCATCTACAGTATAGACGAAAGGGGCACACCACATCGTGCCGATCACGGATTTGAAGCCGGCGAACATCATGGCCGCAGAAAGGCTGATCACTTCGTCCGGCTGCTGTGTATCACCCTTGGCGCTCTCACACGCGCTCAAAAACGCGAAGAACGCGTCGGGCAGCTTCAGTTCAGTGAGTGCGGAGATGGTCAGTTTCCCGTCCCGGAGGATAAAGCCGCTCTCGAGCGCGTCATCACCGTTCTGTTCGCCGTGACACGCGAGGTGGAGAATCGATGCCTGCGGGCACGCCGCGAGGATCTCGGAGACCCCGAGCGGACTCGCAGTTATCATTCCAGCGAGCACAGAGGAAGGAATGACGTGTGCGATCTGCTCTACTTCGACAAGCGTGTTAGGAAGCGGAGCTAAACCTGGTGCATTGGGCTGTGTAACGAGGAGCGCCTTTGCGGTCGCAGCTTGCACTTGCACAGGTCGCCTACGCGCGTCGATGAGCTGGCCAACGCTCGGAGAGTAGGACGACACCGCAAAATCTGACAGTGAAACCGGCGAGTCGCCCGAATAAATTCCCGCGGCGTGGACTGGGAGAAAGAGGAATACTCCGGTGGGTACCCACCAAAGTCGCGGGCGGTCACGGCCCTGTCGCCTCTGGCACGAACGTCAGTAAGGATTCCAATTTTAAGATTGGTGCTCGTACCTCCCAACGAAGAGCCTGGACCACCGGATGGACGACCTCATGCCATAGAGTTGAAAGAAGGCTATCAAGTGGATCGTGCAGATGTACAGTAGGTCTTGTGATCGACAGTCTTGAATCCGAAGTCGAAGCGTTCAGGTCTCGCGGTTGATGTGCGTCTCTCCAAGCCCTGGCTGACTTGCTGATAGTTTTGCTAGCGCTCCTAAGCAATTCTGGGGCAACGGAGAGACGCACTCGCATCGCTGGTCTAGTGGAAGAGGGAATCACGATGGCCTCTGCACTGATTTTGTCCGCAACTAGAATGATGACGGGACCGTGAATGGCCGCTACGCGTAGCTTCTCGAATGAGAATGGTTTGAGGAATTCTCCGCAACCAGGGTGTGCACGAGCGGCCCGAACGAGTCGTTCAAACTGCTGCGCCATTTCGCGACGTTTTGTAGCAACTTGAGAAACGCTTGCGCCAGCTTTTCGCTCCTCAAGCTTCGATGCAACTGCACGTAGTTGTTTTCCTAACTCGCCTGGTACCGGCAGTTCCTCTCGTGGATCTCTCAATCGTGAGAGCTGGGTCCAGAACACACCTCTATCGGCTACGATTTGAATACCGACTTCATTGAGAGAAGGAAGATTCGTACCGTCCATCCTCCAAAAGTTCAACGGCGGCTTCTGGCAAACCCTGTGCAAGGAAATGGAGCGCGCCCTTCTGGACGAGCCCAGGTATTTCCCTCAGGACTTTCAACGATTTCAGACGTTCTTCGGGATCCAACGCAAGGTATGCAATACGCGGGAACAGCCCAACGGTCCGCTGGTAGGCCTCTGATACCAACTCGGGTGATTGCACTTCCTCTGCATGCCTGATCCAATGCACGGAAGCCTCGAAACGAGATCGAATGACGGAGCCTTCGTCTAGTACGGCCTCTCTGTAAGCCAACATGCTTTTCGCTAAGTCTTGTTGGTCTGACGTCGCACGAAACCGCAAATAAAGATCATTGCCGTACTCCATCAAGTGCTCGGCACGGTGGGGATGACCGGCGAGAGTGGTAACAAGAATTTTCTCGTGCAGGTCAATTGAGATATCCAGACCCTGGGGGTCTACACCATCCGCCCATGCTCCCCTGAGCACACAGCTCAGACTGGCGAGGGTGTAGCGAGACTGCTCTGGTACAGAGTTCAGGGCCTCTTTACAAAGCTTAGAAGCTTCCTGCCAGCATTCCACCATGCCTCGCTTAGTAGCGGCGCTCTCTAGCGTGAGCGCCAAGTTGGCCAGGTAGAACGTTCGACGGATCTCCCGAACGGGACAAACCGCTAGGACCTCCCTCCGTAGGCGAATAGTAGTATCGTTGTCCGCGACGTCACCCTTCACCTTGAAGCGTAGCCCGTGAAGATTGGCGAGGTTTTGCAGCAAGTTGTGATAATCGGCATGCGTGTGAGGTCCAGTTTCCTTGCAAGATGTGAGCAAACGGATAGCTTCATCCACATCATCCATCACCCCCCGGACCCTGAATTGGGTATGAAGGGCTGCGCCAAGACCCGCCGTCGCAAGCAAGCAGTCCTGACAATCCTGCGTTGGAGAGGAAGCGATAGTATCGCGATAGAGACCGACTGCGTCGTGAATAAGCATGTCAGAACCTGCAGCTAGGTACATGCACATCGACGCTTCTGCAAGGACCCGCGTGGCTCGGACGCGATAGAAATGACCAGGAGGGCATAGCGTGACGGCTTGATGGGCGAGGAGTTTTGCTCTCGAAACATCCTCTGCCGCCTGCGCCCTGTATCGCTGAAGGACGAGGACCTCTGCCAACGCACACAATGCCGCCCACTGATCGGGATACGACGGGTGAGGTGCTGCTGAGATAGCTAGATCCAGCAGCTGGACGGCCTCTTCGAAATCCTCTGGCTGACTCTGATGTGTGTACCGAGCTCTGAGGGCAACACCAAGAGATACAAGAGATGGGACGACGTTCAACGTCCACATCGCCGTCGAGGTCAAGGCCACGGCAGACCTAGAGAGCATGATCGCTTCTTCAAGAAGCTCAGCCCGTCCCGTGGTCCAGTAGCGAAGCATCAATGCATCCGATAGCGCGATTAGTGCAGGGACGGACTGCATGTCCGGCGGGTGCGATGATGACAAGCCTAGGCGAAGGCACTTGATTGCTTCTTCAAGTGGGGAGACGTGGAAGGGATGATAACGAGACAACGTAGTAAGGGACCTCCCGAGGCCGTAAAGACAGTATTTCGCGTCGAGCCCATATTGCAATCGGAGATCCAGCGATGTTCGATGTAACGCTATGGCCTCGTCAAGGTCTTGCCGCCTTCCTAGCTGGCAATGTCTGTCGTAGAGCGATGAAGCGAGGGCGTCCAGAGCTTCAGCTTTCGCTAAGTCTTGGCGCGGCGATATAGATTGTTGAAGTGCTATGGCCTCGTTTAATAAGGCACTCTCGCCAGTATGGAGGAAAAGCTCGTGTAAGGAATCCCCTAAAGCTGATGACACATTTGCATTGAGCAAGTGATCTTGAATGCATTCAAGTTGACCTCGGTATGCGGCGATGTTAGCTTGTAACTGCATGGTTGTAGCATGGAATCCGCCAGCGTAGGTCTCAGACATGGTTCTAAAGCGTCTCAAGGCATGTCAGTACACATACGAAACCTGGGACCGACATTCGTGCTCACGTGGAATATAACACCAGCAGGAATATGTCGGGATGCAGGAGAGGATCGCGGAGTTGCCGTGGTCAGGAGGGTACGGCCTTATTTAAGCGCACGATGAGGTCCCCTGTCCGAGCGGCGACCGCAAATCCACTCGCGGTGGATCAAAGCTGCGGAGTCGTGTGCATCGAGGTTTGAACCGAACACGCGCAGGCACAAGTTACCCGCCCAAGCAAGGAAAATTTACAGTCAAGCATCCCCGTTACCGTACCACCGTAGTTGTCGGAAGTCCGGGCTGAACGCCATCATTAAGATACGGGTGCGCCTAAGCTATTCGTGTTCGACCCGACGGCCGATGCTGGAGCTAGTGGGATTAAGGAAACATGTCTCGATTAAGTTGCTGTCGGAAGACTGGAAAGCAGTAAAAGCCATACCGACGGGGATACTTGAGGGATATCGATGCTCCGTCATGGAGCCCAGAAGCTTCCTGTTTCTAGTACGTAGGTCCCCGCACTTTTGGCTTCTAACCTGCACTTAAATGCTCCCGTTGATTGCCGAAACGATGGCGCTGACTCGAGTGCCGAAGAAAATATTTGCCGCACAATCACCGGAGGGACGTGACGAGATGCGTTACTGCAAGGACTGCCATTCTGTTATATGCCCACGTGGATGTAAGTAGCCCATCCTCCGGAACAATTGCCAGATCGTCTCGGCTGCGGTTGCAGCGTCAAGGGCATAGGGTATGGAATCGGAATCGAGCGTCTCCTTTCCTGTGAGCAACGCCTCATACACGTGTCTGGCAACTACTGGTCCGTCGGCATCGTTCATTGCCCTGGTGGTTGCCATTAGTTGGAAGACAGAGGCGGAAACAGGCCAACTCACCACATCGTGCCGATCACAGACTTGAAACCAGAGAAGATCATGGCTGCTGACAGACTGATGACCTCATCCGGTTGTTCAACGTCACCTTTGGCGCTTTCGCAGGCGCTCAAAAAGGCGAAGAATGCATTTGGTAGCTTGATTGACTAAGCGACGATATAGTCGACTTGCCATCGGGAAGGATGAACCCGCTTTCAAGAGCGTCGCCAAGGTTCTGCTGGCCATGACAAGCGAGGTGAAGAATGGAGGCCTGAGGACAAGCATCGAGCGTCTGGGAGACGTCAGCTGGTTTCCGGCATCGCGATTCCGTCCAACGAATGCAGACAAAGGCACGATCTGTGCGATCTGCTCTGCTTCAGCAACGGTAGTCGGCAACGGTGGGTAACCCGGTATGTCAGGTTGTGTGACGAGCAACATCTTTGGGGCCGTCTTGTGCAACCACGGTGCAGACCGCTCCCGAGCATCGACTAGCTTCTCGATGTTGGGCGAGTAGGAGGAAACCACGAAGTCTGGTAATGACGGAGACGACAGTCCGGAATACACACCCGCTGCGTGTACCGGGAGATGGAAGAACCTCCCCGTCGGTATCCACCATATCCGGGGTCGGGCGCGGCCTTGCAATTTCTGGAGGTTACGGTCAAAAGTAATTACAAACGGAACGCTGGACACGAACCTTCAAGCCAAGGGCGTCCACAATCGACTGCACGACTCCGTTCAAAGGATCGCGAGTATGTCTTCAAGAGGATCGTGACAATGCCAGGTGCGCGTTTCAATCATAGCCCTGGGGCCGGTGTTACTGACACTCTCCCAGATTCTAGCCTCAGACCCTACGGATGCGCTATCTTCCTTCAAAGCAGCATTGCCTTCGACCGCAATGAGGATGACGATAGGATCATGAGCTGCGGCCATCTGCAGTATCTTTAACGATAGTGGTTTGAGGAATTCCCCGCACCCAGGGTAAGCACGAGACACCTGAACCAGCCTTTCGAACTCGTGCGTCATCCGGCGTCGGGCAGCAGCTTCCTCTGGATTACTTGCGGAGCCCTTCTGTCCTCCCAACGTCGATGCTACGGTTTGCAGCATCCAATGCGGTCGCGCTGTCTAGGGACTCGTCCGGGAGCAGACTTGAAGCGGAAGGCTGGAGAACCACGGCTTCTTCTAATGGGCTGATGTCGCCCGTATGAAGGAAAAGGTCGTGCAAAGACGAGCCCAACACGGTTGCATGCCTTGCATACTCGGTTGTGTTCGAGGTAAAAGAGGAGAGCCGCTGGCGGTGACTGTTGATAATGGCTTGTTTGCGCGTGACGATGACGGTGCAGGCTGCCGCAGGATCAGCAGATATGACCTAACGCGTGCAATACCTTGGAGGAACAAAACCAGTCAGCAATCGCTCGATGTTCCGAGGACAATTAAATTACAGTGGGTGTCCAGGTACAAGTCACTTCGGTCCATCGAGCATCGCTGATGTACTCAGCGCACGTCCAAGACGCAGTGCTAAGATTGCTCGTTGCCCCGAACCATCGAATGGGATAACAGAACCGCATCCGCAGCCACAACCCTATCAGCAGTCCCATCCCGGTTGGGGGAGATGTCAGAACCGAGGTGTAGCAGCGAACATTCCGTGACTTCCATCAAGATTCGTGGACTTGAGGTTAGGATAAGCATTTTTTTTCATTGGCATAGTTGTTGTCAGATATGAAAGAAGGGAGGTGCATGAACATGGGGCGACGTTGAGGTCGCTGGTAGGTCGCTGAGTCACGTGCATATAAGAGCTCAGGAGTCCGGACTTGGACGCCGACTTCACTGCGCAGGTCATCCTCTGGATTGTTCAACATCGTACTACGGGCACATCCGATACCGGGTATGCCATCCCTATGACCATTGCTGTAGTCCATGGGCCTCAGCAAGAACATTTGGCGCAGCTTGGGATCGGCAAAGGCAGCAGGCAAGAGGACACCGAAAAACGCAACATGCGTATGCTTCGCCTTAGAGGGGTGAGGCGTGACTCACACCGTCGCATGCTGCCGTTCCAATTGACTCTCGCAGGCCGGGTCTGAATGGAAGCGCCGTAGCCATCACCGTACGGTCTCGCACGCGGCGCTAGCGCGCAGGATCTTGCTATAACGGGATGACAGCCGCCATTACGAACGTCGTGGCCACGCGACTCTGCATCGGATTCGTCCACATCCGACCAGGCGTGCATCGGGCACGCATCGGGGCATGACTTTGACGGCCTGAACGACGGACAAGGGCTGTTCCCGAGCCCCCATATGTAAGGACGTCGCCGCGTTCAGTCACCTCAAGATCACTCGCCTTCCACCATGCCAGTCCTCGGCCCCATCGCCGCCATCCGCCTCCTGTTGGCATATGCAGTCGCCAACTTTTCCCTCTATTCGCTGCTGTCGACATCATGGACCAGGCTTCTTGCTTCCCTTGGACCCTTCCGAAATAACTCCGCCCTGGAGCCCAGCTGTCCTTACTGCGACCCTCCCTCGTACCGTGGATGCCGTCTATCGCACCACTCTGGGGTAGCTGCTTCTCTCCAGGTCGAAACGATGTCCCCTGAAGACATCGATATACCCCGCACATCGTCACCGGTCGAAACCTCCAATCCTTCCGACATCAACCCGTATACAGATGTTCCCCCGCCGCTACCTCAACCGGACTACCCCCTTACGCCGCTCACCCTGGGCGACGGCTCAACGCTCTTCGTGCCGTCCACGACCACCAGCCCAGAGATTTCCCAATCCGTCCATGACGCATCGCCACCGGCGCGGTACAAGCCGCACCTGGAGATCGACGACTCGCACTCTGCGGCGGACAACACAAGGCCGCAGAAACGCTACCTTCTGGCTTTCGGGTTGCCCGACGTGGAGATGCCCGTTGCGTTGAGCTCAACCCACCCAGCGCCACACGTACCCGGCTCGGCGGAGGTTCCCGGGGCGCAGCAATCCCCCACGACTCGAAGATCGGGGCGCCGATCATCTCTACGGGAGAGGATGGGAGGCAAGGTGGATGGCTTATTCATTCGCACCGATACGTGGCGGTCGAAAAGCTCGCTGGCTGTGTTATCTGACGAGCAGGAGGGTTGAGCGATGGAGGACTGCACGCAGTTGCGATGGCGACCCGTTTTTGCCTTCTTGTCCAGGGGACAGCCCGACGTTCGGTGTGCCAATACTACAGTGTTCCTAATATGGACTATACGGACACAATACTCATGATGATTGCTGTGCGCTATCGAACGCGGCCCTCTGTTGCTATCGAATGCACGAACAAAGCTATCGACGCGCATTGTGGCACCTCTTGAACGTATAAAAGGACTGCTAACCTCTCGGTTGCCTGTACATAATCCACAGTTGGCTCAACACCCATACCGACACTCGCGATATTTCCAGCGAAATGACAAACAACTTTGAACACAGGTCCTCTCTCGGCCACTTCTGGTCGCGGCTAAGGGGGCACACTCCCGACCCCGATGCTCCGGTAAGTGTCCGCTCACACCACTCGCGCGTCGCTAGAGCAGCTCCAGGTGAACGACTCAGCGCCTATCCCGGAGACCTGGCTCCTTAACGCTCATGTCAGCGAGGCCCAAGGGACGCGCGAAACGATGGAAGACATGCACATGATCATACCCGATTTCGCGGGGGTGGACGGTCAAGGGTTTTACGCCGTCTACGATGGCCATGGCGATGACGTCGTCGCCAAGTACGTCGTAGAACACTTGCACGAGGTAAGTACCGCCATCACACGGCCGCCATATTTTAGGAACTAATGTCGCTCGGCCACTGCAGATGCTGCTGCACGAGATGACCAAGCGCCCCAACAAACCCATGGCCCGGCACTTCCGGGAGACGTTCCTCGAAATCGACAGCAAGATCAACCGTCTCGGAATCTCGGAACGCGCTGCAGTCAACGACTGGGCGGGATCCGGCACTACGGCCGCGGTGGCGTTCGTGCGCCTGGAAGCCGCCGATGGCGCGTCGGCGAAGGAGAAGAAGGGAGATCCCACGCGTGCGGGTGGCGGGCAACGGCAGCGAGTGCTGCACTGCGCGAACGTTGGCGACTCGCGTGTAGTGCTCTGCCACGGCGGAAAGGCGATCCGCCTCACGCTCGACCACAAGCCGGATGACCCCGAAGAAAAAAAGCGGATCCTACGCCGTAATGGTACCGTCGAATACGGACGCATCGACGGGGGTTCACTGAACATGTCGCGATGCCTGGGCGACTGGCCTCTAAAGCGACCCGGATGGGTCATCGGGGTGCCGTCCGTGGCCCAACGGGTGCTCGGCGACGAGGACGAGTTCCTGATCATCGCGTGCGACGGAGTGCGTGACGGTTCCTTTTCCGCTCTGGTGGCTTGAGATGGCTCATGCCGGTGTTTTCGACAGCTCTTCGACTTCGTGAACGATCAGGAGGCGGTAGACGCGGTTCGCTCCAAGGCCGATCCGCGCGATGCAAGCTCGAAGTTGATAGAGCTGGCGTTCGAACGACGTACAAATGACAACGTCACGGTGATGGTTGTACGCCTGGGACCCGTCCCTGATATCTCCTGAGCTATTCTGTAGTACTAGTAGTGACGAGAGCAGAGAGGAATGATGAATTAAGTTCACAGACACCGCCACGATGTTCTCACGGATTGCCCATATCTGGCGACGAAAATCTGACGATGCCGCTCACCGTCGACGCAGTCTCTGGGCTGCACTCGGGCGTTTGGGTGAACGCCAGGAGTAACGGAGCGACGGGAGAGCGACGATTGTCCGGTTCATGTATCCATAGCTTACGGCCCGTCCGCGTAAATATGCACGGGCGATGTACATAGGACAGACAGCCATCTACCCAATCGAACATTTCCCTCGTCTTCACAGCTCCCGCGATATGACTTGGATCGCTTCAGCCGCGACGACTTAAGCCCAGGGGTCGAACCCTTCCTCCGACACACTAGCCCTTCTTTGCAGCGACTCTGACCAAAAACCGCGATGTCGCGCGTTGCTCGCCGACTCTTCGCGACCGCCGCCAGCTACACCAGTCGGCCGCTCCCCAACAAAGCGCACCACCATGCCCCCATACCGGATGCCGCCTTCCCCCATGGCTATCTAGCGACGGGCCTGCACTGCGGCGTGAAGAAGGCCGCAGGAGTGCCTGACCTCGGCCTGCTGCTCTCGACGTCCGAGCGGAACACGTCCGCCGCCGCGTGCTTTACGCGCAACGCATTCAAGGCTGCCCCGGTCGTCGTCTCCACCGAAGTCCTCCAGCGGGGCGGCGGCGCTGCACGGGCCGTGGTCGTCAATAGCGGGTGCGCAAACGCGGTGACGGGCCGGCGAGGGATGGACGACGCGTGGGCGATGGCGCGCGCGACGGACGCGTTGCTGGGCACGAAGGGCGACGAGGGCGAGGGCAACAGCGAGACGCTGGTGATGTCCACGGGCGTCATCGGCCAACACCTTCCGATCGAGAAGATCCTCTCCGGCATCCGCTCGCAGGCGCAGACGGAGGCAGGCTCGACGCTCGGCACGGGTTTCGCGGCCTGGGAGCGCCTTGCCCGCGCGTTCATGACCACGGATACATTCCCGAAGCTGCGCGCGCGCGCGTTCACGCTGGACGGGAAAGAGTACCGCCTCGCGGGGATCGACAAGGGCGCGGGCATGATCCACCCTGACATGGGCCCCGCGGCCACGCCATCCGCCCCCCGTGCGCTCCACGCGACCCTGCTCGGGTGCATCGCGACCGACGCTGCGGTCTCGCCACGCAGCTTGCAGTCCGCGCTGGCGTACGCGGTCGACAGGAGCTTCAACTCGATCAGCGTCGACGGCGACATGTCGACGAACGACACCGTCGTCGCGCTCGCCAACGGCGCCGCCGCGGACGCGGGCGTGCCCGAGGTCGACGAGGAGCGCACACCAGAGCTGTATGTCGCGTTCCGGGACGAGCTTACAGCGTTCGCGGCGGACCTGGCCAAGCTCGTGGTAAGGGACGGCGAGGGCGCGAGCAAGTTTGTGACTGTGACCGTTGAGGTATGCGCTTCGCATGGGGGTACATTGGTTCATGCTTACGAAGTCGTTTTGTATAGGGCGCCAACACCTACCAGGATGCACACAAAATCGCGGCGCGGATATCAACCTCCGCCTTGGTCAAGACCGCACTGTACGGCGAAGACGCCAAGTGAGTGTGCAATACTCTTCCTTACTAAGCCATCTACTCGCGTCCTAACCCATTCACAAAGCTGGGGCCGCATCCTCGCCGCCACTGGATCGATTCCGCTCAGCGTGCCGCTCGACCCGACGCGAGTGACGGTTTCGTTCGTGCCCGCGGACGGGAGCACGCCGCTGCCGGTGCTCGTCGACGGGGAACCGGAGAACGTGGACGAGGCGCGCGCGAAGGAGATCCTCAGCCAGGAGGACTTTGGCGTCCGAGTCGAACTCGGGCTGGGCAAGGAGAGCGCGACATATTGGACGTGCGACCTAAGCTACGTGAGTTGTGTTCGCCGTTTTGGATGTTGCAAAGGTCGTAGGGTGCTGATTGCGAGGATGGTAGGAATACGTGAAGATCAACGGCGACTATCGCAGTTGATGCGCACGCGCCAAGTGAACAATAACGCATTGATTTCTAGGCATGCACATGCGGCCCTACTGGAGAGTACGCGTTCGGATATCCGACCGTGCCACGACTTGATGAAACCAGGATTTCCTGAGGGGACGTCGTCAGGGCTGCATCATTACGATATCATTGACCGACGAGCCATTGAATACATGAGGAAGTGCCCTCGTCTACAATCGCACCGTAGTGTGAAATAGATTAAACATGAAATCGCGTCAATTTAAGCAGAAAATGGTCAAGGCTCGGTTTCCTGAAAGCGATATTGGCATGGCCATGGGTCATATTAAGCCGATATAGGAGCGTTGCCTCTTCTGAACCGTCAAATGCGCCTGGTGCGTTTCTCAGCGCCTTTTCCTCTCTCTGACCGTTCTTGCCAGCTGTCCGCTCATCCCTCCTTGGGCATCCTTGAATCTGTTTGTTTGTTTTTGATTACGAAAACCCGATGGTTATCGAGAGCATTGGGAGATAATGAAACGACGAGAATGTATTCATGTATCTGTGACGTATAGCTCATCGTGTATCGAATACAACCTTGTCGAGGACGTGCTAATCGGCCGTACAGGAACAGTTGCAAGCGGGAAAAGAATGATTACCGATGCGCCCACAATCCTGTGTCGCAGCTGATACGTGGATGAGCAGCGAACAAGAACGGATTAACCGCTATGTATACATGTGAGTTGGAGGAGGAGCAGAGTAAGTCTGGTCGAGAGGCCCTGAAAGCGACGCGTCGTTGGAGACGACCTCGAGCGTGGGTGCCCACTGGCGGGTCGTAGCGGGACAAAGACGAGTCGGGGCTAGCATAGCGGCCGGCAGAACAGAGACAGCGAGTGGGTGAGCGCGGTATGAATGGCGTTTCGGTGCGTCCAGGTGCTATCCGAGCGTGAAGTGGGCGAAGGCGCGAAAACCGTCACGGGCTGCAGAGCGCGTTCGCCAACACATTCCTCCTTGGATGCCGGTCGAAGACGCGGGGATGCAGCATGGCGGCGGATACCGTGAAGAGGACGCCGGGGACGATGGTGTGGTCCGGGATTATGGGAGCTCCGTGCGCGTCGCATGCCAGCACTGTATACATACGGTCAGACGTTTCTGCTTGGATGTCGCAGCGCTGATCGTGTCCGGAGGATGGCGGCGCGAACGCTGCATCGCCGCGGAGGATGTTCAACGTCTCACGGGCGACGTACGTACGACGAGAACGCGGCGAACTTTGGTCTGACCGTAGTGGTATTCTGGGCGCAGTCGAGACCAATCACGACGGGCGGTGGCATGGCCTCTTTTCGGGTGATCTGCCAAATCGTGTCTGATTGTGCACCGTCCGCAGCGACACGAGGCCTGTAGAGAAGGAAGATCCATGAGAGAACGGGCGACTGCGACAACCGCGACAGACGCGAAACGGTCTGACGGCCTTTTTGTTTTTTTGTTTAGTGGTCTCCGAGAATAACGGAACGAGATGCGCGCGCGCAGGCGATCAACTATGTCGTGTGAGCGGCATCGCAATAGAGACATGGACATGCGATATGAAAAATGCGTACGCACGGTCACTAGGCGTACATGAGGCCAACGGACGAGTCCGGGGAGCATAGATCCGCGAAATGGACCACACGCTGGACGTCTTCCAGACGACTTCTTCGCTTTCGAGCGTATGCTCTGGACACGGCCTTGGGCGACCGGGCTCGTCCAATAATATTGCGACGAGACAAGAGGCATATGATTCCAAGTGGGCTGCCGCGGGCGCGTTAATGAATTTATTATTATTCTGGATCTGGTCGAGCTGATGGGGCGGCGTTGATGCGGATGGCAACGCGAAAGGAAGCGGGCGAGGGCTTCTTCGCGAGCGAGGCCAGAGCGGGCCCTGCGGCATCAGGAAGCGGTCGGGCGGAGGCAGCGAACCCTGGGCGTGAGAATCGGGATCGTCGACTTGGGTCGCGGTTGCCTCGAGGAGAGAGGCAGGGAAGAGAGCACAAGGTTCGGGACTATCGTAAGCACCGCGTGAGTGGGGGAGGCTGTCTGGGGCGTGGAGGGCTGCTACTGGACCGCCGGCGGGTTGAGGCCCGTGCTTGGTGTATCCAGGCTGAACGGGGAATCGCAGGGGGCGACGGTAGGGCGGCACATCAGGCGGAGAAGTCGAAGGCGAGGATCGATGGGTGGGTGCCCGTGCTTGGACTGCTGGAGGTGGCGAGGACGAGCGAATGCGGTCGCTGATTGCCGCGGCGATCACCTGGGGACGACATCACCTCGGCTGAAGCGCTAGGGGATGTTGCTACGAGACATCAGTCATATCCATCGGGGGGCAGTAGTATACGGTACATCGCACGAGTCATCAACGGTAGGCGTCTGACGATGAGACTGAGACTGAGAGGACGGAAGGGCGTGGCCAAACGCCGGGTCACGTGCGCCAGAAGCGAGGGCTCGGAATTTGCGGTCGTCCAGCGAGAAAACTGCGGCGGTCGTCCGTGCGGTCGGTCGTCCTCCACCTTCCGCTCTCTGCTCCCCGGCGTCCGCGACGCATCCTCACGCTCCTTGTCTCCCGCCACGCCCGCACGGCCACTGCTCGCGACGACCGACATACCACGCCCTGCTCTGACATACCGCGCCAGCACTTCGCCCCCCTCGTCATGTCGAGCGATAGCCGCGTCTGAGTCTGACGACCGTGCCCATGGCGCACAGCACTCACGACCGCGACGCCCACCACCACGCGAGGTCCTCCTCCTCGCACTCCGTTCGCAGCCATCGCTCGCTGCCCCATCTCTCCGTCCACCCTCAGCCCGGAGCACCGCCCATGCCCAACCGCCCGCCTTTGTCTCGTCAGTCCAGCTCGCCGATGGGCCCTCGCCCGCCTGGCACGGCCTCTCCCCTCTCTGGGCCCCCTCCAGCCGCCTCCTCGCCCTCCTCGTCCAGCTCGCCAGCCACCCTCCAGCCGCCCCCCTCCGCATCCAGGGCTCGCTCGCATTCCCCCGCGGCCTCCCACACCGAACGCGGCTCAGGCGGCCGACGTCCTTCTACCGCACAAGAAGCCTCTTCTTCCCGCCCTACCGCCCGCCACGAACCCTCGAGCTCCCGCCGACCGGCCACCTCCTCGCCGGCCACGCCATCGGCATCGTCTGTCCCCGCCGCTACCCCGCTCTCCGAGGCCGCCTTGAAAGCCTACTCGGCCCGCTACCTGTCCTCGTCCCACCCGACCAGTTCCCGCAAGTCTTCGGGCAACGCCTCCGACTCGGGCGCCTCCGTGCTCGACATGAAGCGCCTGCTCAGCAAGCCCGCGCCTTCCTCCACGCGCTCCGCGCCGTCCGAAGCGTCCGAGCCGCCGTCCGTCCCCCGCGCAGGGCCCTCTCGCGGCCGGTACACCAGCGCAGCCGAACCCAAGACGGCGTCTTCGTCCACCGCGAGCGCGCAACGCAGCACGCACCGGTCGGCGAGCTACACCGCGTCCGCATCGCACTCGCGCGCCGCCCCCACGCTCAAGCCCCAGGATCCTTCCCCTTCTCCCCGCCGCTCCAGCTTTTCCGCGCGAAAGTCCGTCCCGTCGGACAAGGACAGGGACAGGGACAGGGACCACCGACCGGCCGCGCTCAAACACCGTTCTAGCCACAGCACCATGCGCCCCTCGCAGGCGACGCCGACCGCGGGCTCGTTCCCCACATCCGTCCACAGTCCGCGACGCGCCACCACCGCGCCCGAGCCAGCCTCCCGGAGCCCGCGCCCTCCGACCGAACGGAACGAGAGTCCGCTCCCGCGGAGCGTCACGCCAGCCGGGTGAGTCCCCCATCAGACCCGTCTCCGTTACGGCCCCGTTGCCAGCTTCGGTCGGGGCCTGATCGGATCTTTTTTTCTTGATCTCTTTATCTATACGTCTTATAACTGACCGCCATCTCGTGTGTGTGTGTGTGTGTGCATAGGGCGATCATGCTCGCGTACAAAGAGCAGGAGAAACGTCGGTCGCAGCTCGCCATGCTGGCAGGGGAACAGACGCCGGAAGCGACGACGACGAGACCCGCGCAGAGCCCGAATCCGGCAAGCTCGCGCGATTCGAACGGGAGCGCCGCCGGGGTGTATTATACGGTGTTTGGGAACACGTCGGGGAAGGTGGTCGCCGTCGGCGGGCCGGAGGACGACGCGTGGCGACTGAACATGGACGCGTACTACGGCTGGGACGCGCCCTCGCACAAGTCGGCGAGCGTCCACGCCGGGAGCGGGAGCGGGAGCAGCGGGGTGAGACGCAGCTTGTCGCGGAAGGTGTCGGCGCGGTGGAGGAGGGCGAACGTGCGGGGCGAGTCGTCGCCGTCGACGTCGGGGACCGGGACGGAGGACAGGCGCGCCGAGGCGCCGAGGCAGAGCCTGCAGGAGCGTCGGTCGGCGAGCTTGCCGAAGGAACGCCGCAAGTCGCTCCGGTTGTCGATCGACGGCTACGTCGACATGGCCGCCGTCGCGAGCCCCTTGCCGTCCGCGCGGAACGGTGCGCCGAGCGCGGGGACGCCCAAGGCCAAGCTCCGCAAGCAGCGCGACAAGGAGAGCAGGGAGGACGAGCATTCGCCCGGGGGAAAGCTGTGGAAGCTCATGAAGCGCATCAGCACCGGCGGGCTGAGGGACAAGTACAGCAGCGCGAGCCCGGAGGTGTCGCCGCCGCCGGTGCCCGCGCTCCCGCGCGACTTGCCAGCGCACAGCCGGACGACCACGCAGACGTCGCCGTCGTCGGACAGCCAGGGCTCGAGCCCGAACCCGCTCACGCGCTACCTCTCCCCAAGACCGAGCATGACCGCGCTCCGCAGCACACCCCGGACGCCCGTGCACCCGCGCAGCTCGTCGGGGCCGGCGCCGACGACGTCCAGCGGACGCAAGTCGACGCGGACGACGAGCACCACCGGACCGCGGCCGAGCACGACGACGCGCTCCTCGTCCCCGATCTCGTCCTCCGACGTCGCGTCCTCCTCCCGCTTCTTCAAGAGCAACGTCTCCTCGCGCTCCTCGAGCTCGTCTTACGGCGAGGAGATCCAGAGCACCACGCACGGCACCGCCGCGATCGGCAAGTACATCATACCGCCCGGCCAGCTCGAGGAGCTGCACAAGCTCGACCTCAGCTTCATGAAGAACCCGGACCCCGCGAAGCGCTCGCCCACCGCCGCTCGTAGCCGACAAGCGGACGACTCGCCCCCGCCCATCTCCGCCGTCGACGCGCATCCCGCCCCGCTCGCGCCCCCGCGCTCCGCCCGCCGCGCGTTCCGCTCCGAGTCGCCCGAGATCCCGTCGTTCTCGACCGACGGCCCCGTGAACGACTTTTCGGCGGCGGCGCGGACCAAGCGCGCGCGGCACGTCACGTCCAGCTTTGGAGCGCGCCCCGCGACCTCGCCCGTCACGGGCTCCTTCCCCGCGTCCGAGTTGGGCGCGCTGTCGCCGCCCCCGCCGCGCCCGGCGAAGAGCCCGCGCCGGCCCTTGTCGGCCGCCGTGGCCCCGACCACGCCGCTCATCCCGCCGCTGGCGCCGCTGCCGACGATCACCATGGACCTCGAGGCCGTCGCCGCCTCTCGCGAGCGCCACGACGAGGACAACGAGGACGACCGCCAGAGCCGCGCCGTTCGCACGGCCAGCAACGCCTCCACGATGAAAGACGGTCGGCGGTCCCGCTCGCGCTCGCAGGCCCCCGCCCCGTCGCCCGTCACGTTCCGCGAGCTCGGGACGTCGCCCGCGCGGCTGCGGTCCGAGCAGGAGAAGGCGCGCATGTGGGACGCGCTCCTGGAGCGCTCCGATCGCGCCGGCGGCACCCTCCGCGTCGGGGGCGACGACGAGCTGCCGTCGGACAGCCTGCGGCTGTCGACCTTTTCCGACTTCTGAGGCGGGGCCCCGGTGTCCTCTGTGTGTAGCAAAAAATGACCGTGCCTCCGCGATAAAGTAGTAGTGTGTTTTATATGGTTTTCCGTCTCCGTCGCTTGCTCATTCCTCTCTCTCTCTCTGCTCCTCTTACGCGTCTGTATAATCGCACGTTCCTCGTATACCCGCCCACAACCCCTGCCTGTTCCTGCCTGCGTGTTATACATAGTAGCCTGCAATGCGAATAAATAATATCGCTATCTGGTCCTGCTGGTCACATGAGCGAATGGTGTGAGACGTGTCTGCCGTGCGCGCAGCGGCGTACCACTCTCTATTCTCGGCTACGCACGTTACACACCGTCTCTCCCCCGTCGCTCGTTTCTGGATCCACCACCCGCCGCCACGCCATGAACTTCTCTACGGAGCTCGCCCTCTCCGCCGTCGTTCTCGTCGGCACCGTCGCCGTCGCGTACCTCCAGTTCAACAACGACTCTCCGCCCGCGTCCACACCGGCGGCGCTAGCGGACGAGAAGGCTGCAGCGGCCGGCAAGAAGGGCAAGAAGAAGAAGGGCGCGGCCGCCAAGTCGTCCGCCCCCGCTCAGCCTGCAGCAGCAGCAGCTCAGCCCGCGGTCGTGCCCTTCCCGCCCGTCGTCCCCGGCGAGTTCGGGTCGACGTCGACCGCGGCGGAGGACGGGTCAGACGCGCTGTCCGCCGCCGCGGCCAAGAAGCCGAAGAAGAAGAAGACGAAGAAGGCCGCGGGGGCCGCTGCGAGCGAGGGCGGCGCGGGCCCCTCCACCCCGAAGCCGCAGGACGCGCAGGGCAAGGGCGCCGCGAGGGAGGAGCAGTGGACCCGCGTCGAGTCGCGTCGGCGCGGTCGCGCGGCCGCGGGCGACGCCCCGCCGCCCGCCGCGCCGCCGTCGACGGCCGACGTGGGCGCGAGCGACGCGATCACGACCTCCGTGACGGGCACGACCACGCCGACCACGGAGCGGACGGACGAGGAGAGCGAGCCGCCGGCTGCGGACGAGCGCAAGACGCTCGCGGAGAAGCTCCTCCCGAGGCCCCGCAAGACGGGTGTCGACGAGTGCGTGCCCTGGCGCTGACCCTCCTCCTCAGAAAGATGGCTGACCTACCGCGAACGTACGCAGCATGCTCGAGACGCCCGACTACCCCACGATCGCGCGCGTCATGCGGGTGCAGCCGCGCCCGGACGAGAAGCCGGCCGCTGGGTTCTCGTGGGGCGACTACGAGGACGTTCGGGTGGCGGAGGAGGCGGACGGCGAGGGCGACGATGAGGGCTGGGGAGTCGTCAAGAGCAAAAAGCCGAGTGAGTGCATCTTATCTCTCCACCTTTCTCATACGTCTGCGTCGTACTGACGACGGTATCGCGATCTCACAGAGAACACTCGGCCATCTTCTGGTACCCAGACACCCTCCGCCGCCTCGGAAGCGCCAACGAAGAAACAGCGCCAGAACGCTGCCAAGCACGAGGCGCAAAAGGCGGCCAAGGCTGAGGCCGAGGCGCAGAGGCAGGCGCTGCTCGCGAAGCACAAGCGCGAGGTCGAGCGCGCACGCATGGCGGAGCAATTCAAGACGAGCGCGAAAACCCCGAGCGGTGGGATGACCGCGAGCGTGGACGCGTCGGGCAAGCTGGTCTGGGACTAACTTGTGGACGTTGGTGATGACGGTTGTCGTATCTTCTGTTGTTGCTGTCGCACGACATCTTAATGGTCGGATTTAAGCCATGCCGTTTCGTTCTTCGCAACTGAAACCATGCTTGTCAATGGAAGCAATCGAATAATAAGAAGGTTCAGGATTCTGCTACAAATCATGGTGAAAACGGACAAGAAATATGCGCTGCTGTCGATAAGAAAGCGAGGATCCCCCACGAAAGGGCAAATAAATTACGATAATGGCGCTAGCTCGTGCCGCCTCAATTGCGTAGCTGCTTCCTTGCAGTGCCTAGCATGGTATTGTTCACCTGAAGAAACGGGTTAGGCCATATCTCACTCCGTGTGGTTCCATCACCAACCTTGGTGGCAAATCTCAGTGAGCACAGAGACTCGTTCAGATGCGCGGCCAAAGGCGACAAGTTGAGAATCATCTGGCAGGACGGTCAGCTCCTGGGTAGGCGAGGACGCTGAACTACTCACGAGCGTCTTTGAATTGCCGCTGAGCGAGTTCATCAGCAGGTACGTGAGCTGAACGAGGGAGTCAATATGTGGCAAGGACGCGACATTCGGACTTCTTGCCTTGGAATTCCTGTAAGGAATGTGCTTCGCGGCATCGCCGCTGGCTCCTCGCTCTCCCAAAGCCGCAATCACGTCGCCGAGCGCGCTCAAGCTCTTGTTAATGTTTTGTGTCTCACGCAACCGATCCTTGTCCCCGGCCGCACCGCTCGCGTTGAGCCGCTCCGAGCCGGCGAGGTCGACGAGATTCAGGCACCCCTCGCACCTCTCGCCGTTCTGCGCGTTCGTGCCAGAGATCCGCAGAGTGAATACGGAGTGCGACCGGGAGGATCGCTCGTTCATAAGCGTCGCGGCTACCGTCCGCCTGGACTGCGCCGCGGCAAGCAGCGTCCGAACCTGCGACGGGGAGCGCAGCGGCACAACGTTCACGTCGGTGACGCGCGTGCCGTTCTTGGCGTCATGTCGTATTTCGTGCTTCTTCTTGTCTAGTTCGCCGTGACCAAGGAGATCGTTGATGGTTTCGTTATACTGGCACAGTAGGTTCAGGAAAATTTCCAAACCTCCAATGAGAGAAGACGCACAATTTCAAGGAACTGCCCTTCCATCTTGTATTCCCAGCCCTTCGACTTCAAGTCTTCGGCGACTCGGAAGACCTGCTCTACCGCCCGTGGAATCATACCAGCCGTGGAGTCTGTCTGTATCTACGTCAGGGCACAGGATTGTACGTAGGAGATAGAGACAGCCTTACGATCCCGCCCTCCATCGTGAACGATTTGCCGCTGCCGGTCTGCCCATAAGCAAAAATGCAAACGTTGTAGCTATGCAGTCGTCAGCGACGTTGATGACACGGCAGACAACTACTCACCCGTCAACACAGCTTTGAGCAAGATGCGAAATCTCTTCGAACACCTCCGCTTGCGTAGAAGGAGGCTCGAATACCTGGGAAATCGTCTAAGTTTCGGGCAAGGATCAGTCGTACCAAAAGTTATCACCGACCTTGTCGAAGGTAAAGTTCCATGTCTCTTTGCGTTCATTGCCCATCGCACTTTCCGAGGAGGAGGCGACCACGATCTCCTTGTGGTCAAGCGGATCTGGGAACGTTATTGCAGCGACCTCTTCGTTAGCTGCAAGCGCCGGGCGAACTCGGCAGAACACCCGTATGTTGCCTTTCAGCTCCTGGATAGTATTGTGGAGTTTCCTCCGCACCATCTCGCCGTCGATGACCTCGTTCCTTAGTCGCTCCTTCTCCTTCTGCACAGTCTCCACCTCCAGCTGTAGCTGCGCGATCTGGGACAATGCAGTGGAATAGGTGGATTGAAGAGCGCTCAGCTGCGCCTGCAGAGCATGCATCTGGGCGGCCTTCGTGAGGTCCGCCGTAGACTGGCTCGCGACGGTGGCCTTGAGCTGCGAGACGGATTCCCGTTCTCGCGCAAGGTCGGATCGGCAGCATTTGAGATCCTCCTGGAGCTCTCTGTTTTCTCGGTCCTTCTTCCTCATATCCATCTCAAGATCCATGACCTCTCGCGCGTGCTTCTTCCGCATCGTATCAAGCTCCTCGATCATGGAGTCGATTTCGCGCCGCTGGTTGAGCTCCTGGTTCCTGGTGATCGTCATCTGCGCTTGCAGCTGGGTGACCTTGGTTCGCTCGGCGTCCATCTCCTCCGCTAGCCGAGCGCTATCTGCGGCCCGCGCGGCTTCAATGGAGGACACTTGATCCTGCAGTTGTCTGAGGGCGGCATCGTTCCCGGCCGTGGTGCTCCGCGTTACTGGCCGTCGCGCACCAGTCGTACTGGGCACGCTTCCGCTGCTCACGGTCCTGCGAGCAGGCACGGTCCGCGCTGAGCTGGAGGCAGTTGTCGAGCTAGCAAGTCTTGGCGCTTTGGGGACCGTGAGGTTGTTCGAAGATCGCGGCACATTCGTCGCCGTCCGATTCGGTCCCAACGCGCCTGGCCTGGAAATGGCGGGGAGTTTCCGCGGCTGATCCTGGGCCTCGTCGTCGGTGGGGGATTTTCTCTTTAGTCTTGAGGGTTGCATATTTTCCGCATTCGCGATGGAGGGCGCATAGGCTGTCGGCTCGGGCGACGAACGCAGCCGCGGCAGGCGGGACATGGTCGTGGGAGTTGGTTCCTCGTCCCGTGACCGCGCTCTGCACGTGAGAGCGCGTCGGCGCGACTTACAGATAGTAACACAGCGGACGCTCGTAGCCGTTGTCGACGTCAACACACTGGGTGGTGCATTCGGAAGCTCCGGGAGCTTGCGCAAGGGTGAAAAATATGAGCCCTGGTACCGGCCATATTGTACGTCCAGTATACTACGGGAAAAGAGATGTCCTGCAACAGCTTCTCTTGAATCGCGGAGAAAACTTGCGATCTCCCTGGGCCCACAAAACCTCCAAGCTGTTGGTTCCCCACTCATTATCGGTCGCTTTGGACCGTGAGCTCGCGTCCGTATCGAATCCTCCCGCGCATTGCGATAGGTTTCTCGAATCTCTCATACTGATGGCGATACTTCGGGGACCGAATCAAGGCTGTTGTGGTACCGACACTGTGCGTTATACTCTAATACGGGCCCTGGAATGCTGGCTCTGAGGATCGACGATGCCAGCTCTTGACCGGGCGTGATCCAGGGGCTAGCAGCGACCCATTCGCCCAGGGTCGTTTCCTTCAGATCAAAAGTGAAGTTCTGTCTAAGTTTTACCCCGCCTTTCACCCATCGCCCTAGGTCGGGGCCAAGGCGTATCAAGAACGAGAACTCCGCATCATCTCCCAGTCCGACGATCCGACCTGACTCCGCAAACCCTGGACTGAACTGCTACTGGTTGGTCGAACAAGCACTGACGAGAGGCTGGCCTTACTGTGCGCCCACTCTCCTCCAAGCACGTCTAATAACTAGTTACTATAGGGCATGGTTTATCCTCTAACTGGGAGCGCTCATGCTTGCAAGGCCCTGGCACTATCCGACCCAGTCAGTGCATGGGAATGAAGCAAAGGGCGGCCCTATTCTTTGGACAGGTACCGCGCCAAGGCCCTATTCTTTGGACAGGTACCGCGCCAAATCCCTCTGGATTTACCATGTCAAAATACGGTTCCCCAGACAGTGTCAACTGACATTGATCCACTACGTACGTTCACCCCTGTTATACGTAGTACCGTTGCCTGTGCCTGATGCCGGATTCATTGTTTATTTCCCAGTCGGATCTCATAAAAGGAGTTCAACGTCTAGCAGAATGAGCCAAGGGCGCCGAAGTAGCTTCTCCCACACACCCTCGTCTCGGAAATACGCAACGTCCACCTCGTTGTTGCGGTCTTCGCTACAGTAATCGGCGCTACTCACGCATCTGGACCATCAGCTGCACAGGAGCTCTCTATGAGCTCTCTATCTGCCCGCCAAATAGGCCCGTATTCCCCCTGCTTCGGTTGCTCGACTTGCACCATCAACCCCAGTGGCTGTCCCGTGAGTAGCTTGCGATGCATGTGGACCTCATCTCATCATCATGAATTGCAGACATTCTGCTCCTCTACGGCCACTGCTCCGGCAACCGCCACTACGTCGGCTGTAAGCTCTTGATTTCACTGCTCTTGTGCTCGTGCAAATATTGATGACTTCGTACGGCTTGCAGATTAACACCGCTGCTTGATCTGCGCACTTGGGGAAACGTGTGAACTCATATGGAGTCTTGGCATGGCTGATTGTATACTTACGTCTTCTTCGTATCCTCATGTACATCGTGCTGTTCGTACGCTACCACTACTGAACGTTGAACGATCTAGGCTTGTGGACTGCGATAAGATAAGATTGGGCACTGTTTTTCACATGCTCCGCGTGCTCAAGTTTTCACGTGAAAACATCCATTCACCCCAACGTTACGATAGCACCTCCCGTTCATCTCGGTCCCTGCGCCTCACTAAACTCACATAGTCATCATTATTGCAAGATGTCGCTCGACGACGCAGACGAAAGTGTGCGCATCGCCGTGCGCGCTCTGGGCGACATGCGCACCCGCGGCGCGACGAGGAGCGTGGACGGAAAACCCAGTACACGAGAGGCGGAACACGATGGTGAGTACGATTTTGCGTTTTGCCCCAACGTAAACCATTGGCTGAGCGCAACGGATTCTTCTCCATATGTTTCTCCTGCGTCACTGTTGTATTCTGCTATAACGGTCGTACTGCGATTCGATGCCCACGCGGTTCTCTCGTTATGCCCCCCTCGCGATCCCGCTCGCCCAAACGGAAACACCGCCGCATATCCTCACCCGAACGTGCTGGCGCGTCTAAACCTGTCCTTGATGAAGTTACGAAGCCAGCATCGTCGTCATACACCACCCCCGCGCTGTCTTTAGCCTCATCCTCGTTCAGCTCGCCGACGGCATCATCTTTGCCCACGCCTCTGCAGTCCTCAAACACCTATATCTTCGACCAAGCAGCCGCCTCCAACATATCGCTTGATTATACCCCTGATCGTCCAATGCATCAGACGCCAAGCAACGGGCACGGACAAAACGCGGATTATCTCGCCAGAGTCTCCAGCATCCCCATTGTTAACTCAGCGCTTAGGGCGTACGAGCACGGCAAAGCATCATCCCGCATCGTTAATGTGAGCTGGTATCCCAGCGCCATGACGAGTTATCGATGCTGATTATCACCAGTATGGTGCTGGGATCGTCGAGTCCTCGATCTCGACCATTTCGCGCCCGGTGATAAACAGGCTAGGCTATAGCCGAAGAGCATCATCCTCTCAAGAGCAGCGCCCCACACTGGACCATCAGTCCAGTAGTCGAAACGACGAAAGAGAACTGTCTGTTGAGAGAGGTGGGGATGCGACAGTTGAAAGGGGCAGCAAGGGCCCAGATCGGGAGGAGGGGCTCGGTTTACATATTGCTTCGGGACAGGGTACGAGTCTTCATTACCTTACAAATGCATTTCCATTTAACAGAAGGGCATCCAGACGACGCATCTGCATCACATCAGATGCAATCTCTTTCAACAGATTCAGCATCTCCAACAGCCTCGCCGAGCGAAGCTAACGGTTCAAGAGAGGTGGCTCCTCGACCTCTGTGGCACACCGTTCTGCTCGAAGCGGGTGGCATCGGTACAGCCGTCACCGTGTCGGATGACAACTTGAGGCGGTTGAGGTACGCGCTCAGCTGGTTAGGGGTAAGCGAGCATCTCCTTCAAGAGTTTGTCTGGTTGACGTACATTCTTGTTCCCAGTATGCAACTGCCCACATTGACGCGCAAATACTGGTCCTTCGCGAGTTCATGGCCTCGCTCCAAAACCGGGTTGGCGGCAACGAGGTAGCCTTAGCCGGTATCCTATATTCGCAGATCAATACTCACCATCCACTATAGACCGTTTCGCCCGAACATATGCGCACTCTGAACAGCGTCAAACGCGACCTGGTGAGCACTATCCGCCAAGCGGTCGACGTGGTCAGCAAGTATGGTGGCGGGGCTCTGCCCGAGCCTGCGCGTAGTCGGGTACGTATCACGTCTCCCAGTTTATCTCCTCGGTTTTTTGTTTTCTGACCGTTTAATTCTTGCATATCTACTAGGTCAGAGGCTTCATATTGACTCTTCCTCAACGCTGGGCACGCGCAGCAGGCGGGAGCGGCGGTCCAGCTACCTCGCGCCCTGCACGACACGGTGTGCACCCACATGGGCACGAGGTGTCGGGGTCGTCTAAGACGTCTCCGCCCACGTCGCGATCCACTGCACATGCAGCTCGTCATGGATTGACAACTCCGTACTCACGGCCGACGTCACCGACGTCCACTGCGCCGTCTAGTCCACTGCACTCCAGAGTGAGCAGCGCAACAGACCTCACCTCGATGAACCGGGGAGTCGGACAAATGCAGATGCCAAGTCTAGAGGTGCTGGCTGAGGCGGCGTCATCATCAACGCCTGGTGCAGGGCCGTCAAGGTTGGCCGGGAGTGCGGACGGCGCTACGGAAGGCAGAGAAGGGGGAGAGGGCAGCTTTGCGGCAGTGCCGGTGTCGCAGGCTACGCACGCCGCGCAGAAAATCTTGTCGCTGGCTACAGAGAGCTTGGACATGATGAGAAGTGTGACCGGAGTTGTCAAGGACAGCTTGGATAAGGCGGATACGTACGTTTCTTTTGCCCATTCCCTTATAATCATACTGATCAATACGCCACCAGCTGGATTGAACGAATGCGTGCCGTTGGCATTCAACGTCAGCAGCCTGGTCAAGGGACACAAGAGGCGAATCATCCGGATGATATGCCGCCCATACCGGGCAGTGGTGCGAGCATGCACTTGCCTCCTCTCGACGCAATCCATCTCGCGGGAACGCAACCGTCCATGATGAACCAAGGAGACGTGTTGCACCACCTACCCGTGGACGAAGTGGAGAGGCTGAGCGAGCTTCGCATACGCTCCGCGACGGTGACTCCGAGGATGGCGTCGGGATCATTACCTGATATCGCGGAAAGAGCACGCGAGGGCGACGCGATGGACGAGGACGGAAACGCGAAGGCCGAAGGAGGCGGCTAATCACGACCGGACGAAATGGACGATGGTTTCGACATATTGGGATAAGTATAACGGTGAACATATTATGCCTATGCACTAGGCCTGTTCGTTATTCGCCAACGGGCTTCTCATTGCTGTTGTACTATACGATCGCTGTTAAGGGGCAGACAAACACGCTTTTCCTCGCTTGGAACCCTGATTCTCCGTTTGCTATATATGAACATGGGGTCTCTTTGTTCCGGTACGGATGCCGTGCACATTATCTTGAGGAGTGTTACTTACTGCGGAGGTAATAATGTTCACGCAACAATACGCCTTACAGCGTAGGGGCATCGATTGATGCCTGTTCCTGTCGTCTGCAGAGTTTGCTGCCATGTCACTGCGCGCACCAACCAACTTGGAACGTTTATGCGTGTGCACAATGTCAATTAACATTGTATCACCGACGTCCGTCAATGAGGGCATACTAATGCGATGGCAGATGTTGATGAACGTTACAGAGCAAGGCATTTGCATCGGGACAAGCAGAGACTCAATACAGCGTATGAATCATCCTCATCGAACATCTTTATAATCTTGAAGGCGAACCCGAGTAGAGGGTATAGACACTGAAAAGTAGAGAGAAAGGAGCGCCGAAACCTTCAACTCCAGATCACGTGCCTTTGGCCAAAGTCCATCCGTGCCTTCCCTTTTCGGACGTCAAAACCCTACGATCCCTTCAAGACGGCGAGATGGTGAGCTCTCAACCTGTGCTGAAATGCTGCTGGAGCCCTGTACGATGCGGAAGGAGTGCATCGAGGACTTTTGCAAGCGAAGGAGGAGTCGGAAGTGATGGATTGCAGGACTGAAGGATGGATGACGGAGAATGGTCGGTCGGGTCTGACATCGGGGGGACCAGTGGAGATTCTGGGATGTTGGACTATGGCTCCAGCAGCATTGGGGGTTGCTATGTCGGAACATTTGACTGACAACTTGCTTGTTTTATAGACCAAAGGTTCGTTCCTGCTGCGCGTCTGGCATACTTCCAGGACTCATCGTAACACCCGATTATCCTGTGTTCTGCTGCGTTTCTTCCTGGCACTCCCTCTGATTGTGCTGGTCGAACATTCCGAAAATTATAATGGACGAATCTGCGCCATGAATAGGTACCTCGTCCTTCGGGTAAGTTCGATCGCTCCAGGACACCCGCGTCGCTCCTTCCTAACTGTTTACCCGTAGTAAGCGCCACACAAAGTCGCATACACTCTGCCGGCGTTGCGGCCGCCGTGCCTTCCACAGGCAGCACAAGGGTGAGTGTCAAGGTCTTGCGTCTTGGACGGAGAGCGCTGCTTCGCCTCCCGAAGGGGTGTCTGACACTCTGCCCACAGAGTGCGCTCAGTGCGGATACCCCTCCGCCAAACTCCGGTCGTACGAGTGGGGCCAGAAGGCGAAGCGCCGAAAGACCACCGGCACTGGACGCATGAGGTACCTCAAGGAGGTCTCCCGGCGGTTCAAGAACGGCTTCAGGTGGGTGTAACGTCTGATCTTCATGACGGCGGCTCCGCTAAGCGCAGAGCCATGCCGTCGCAACGTGTCTTCCTCCTGCCGCCCTTGTACCATCGGGCTGACGTCGATTCTCCCGCAGGGAGAACACGGTGGCAAAGAAGAAGGTTTCGAAATCTACCGAGGCGTAAATCACTCCTACGTTCTCGCTTCTTTACGCTACCGCTGTGTTGTTGTCTATGGTACATCGCCCACGCCTGCATGCCCAAAATCCATGACCCATGCCACCTCATGGCTTGCCCTGTACTACCCGTGCAAATTTCGTGTTTGTCGTCCGCGGCGGACAGACGGAGTCTGAGACCCACTGCGGCTGCGTGAGACTGATATGGAAACGGAGTTGGTTGCGAAGCGATGATCGGAGCTTCCCATCGCCAGCAGGTAATCTTATCGGCTACGGAGAAACCCTGATCTGGACGAATGCTGAGGCTTTCTGGGGGCAACGTTGAGGGCGTATGCTGATATGCATCAGCCGCCCGCGTCCGAAATAATCTGGCCGGGCTGGGGCCGTTTGAGCGGTGCAAAAGGAGGAGATGGAGGCGAAAGATGGGAGGGGACCGCCGCAAATTGGCGGCGCCTGATTGGGCGGGAATTGACTCCGACCGTTATCAGAGCCGGGTCACGTAATTCCACCTCGCCTCGACCCCGTCTGGTGCAATCTCATCTTGCCCCTCTCCGAGCGGCGACCACCACCGTCCGCCTCCGCCTCTCCTTCCCCTCCACCATGTCTCCCGTCGCGATATTCAACGGCATATCGCCCTCCACGCCCCTCGCGGCCATCGGGAAGATGCAGTTCCCAGACCACCCCGCCCGCTTCGACCAAGACAAGCAGCCGTCCCCCCCGCGCATCCAACCACAACCGCATCCCAGGCAGGACACACCCAGGGAGGAGCGACCACCCCCCGACGCAGATAGAACCGACGACAACGCGCCGGCCTCACCAACCGCGTCCGCTCCCGCGTCAAATCCGACCCCCGACCCGACGAGCACCGCACCGGTGACGCCTTCCTGCACGAATTGCGGGACGACGACAACCCCACTCTGGCGACGCGACGCCGAGGGCAAGTCGATATGCAACGCCTGCGGTGAGTCCCATCAGCCAACCCCTTGCGCGCCCTCGGTATTTGGAACCCTGCACTGGTTGGCCCGCCACGTGTCCCTCAAGGGGACCACGCAGATGCGTGTTATCCGCCCCGTTTCGCTCGACCAGACCGCAACATCGAACCTTGAACGCGCGTCCATGGCGAGGCTATCGCCTGTCTATCGGGTTGCCTCTGCATGTTCGATCGATTCCGGGTCTGTTATTGGGCGAAAACGGCGGATCACCTCGCTCAGATTGCGTGCCGAATCTCCATCTCCTCGCAACTATCGACCCGTCCATGCTTCCAGTAGCTGACCATACCTTCGTTTCATCTCACTTTGTGATGATGTGCAGGCCTTTATCTCAAGTCGCGACGCGTGCCAAGACCCTCGTCCCTCAGTCGTACATCCACCCCCTCTCTCCCACCGAACAAAGGGGACTCTACGAGCTCCTCGGCTACATCAGCCCCGGTCACCGGTAGCTCCCTGCGGCAGATGTCGCCTGTCTCCCCCTCCCAAGCCACGCAACAGCAGCACAAGTCCTCGACGGACGCGAACGCCATGAACGGTAAATTACCTCCTGTGCCCGCCGAGGATCCGGCGCAAAGCCACGGGACCTGTCCTGGGGACGGTCGATGCGACGGCACCGGCGGTTCCAAGGCGTGCTCCGGCTGCCCGACGTACAACAACGCGCTGAACGCGCGTCTTGCAGAGCAGGGCGAGGAATCTCCTAACAAGGTCGCTCAGAACGCCCAGTCTGCGAGCGAAGCCGAAGCGGAGGCGCCTAGCGCAAGTCAGCAGAAAAATGCGCGCGCTGCCGGCAAAGGCGCCGTAGGCGCTCTCAGCTGCGCGAACTGTGGTACAAGCACGACGCCGCTATGGAGGCGCGATGACGTCGGAAACAACATCTGCAACGCGTGCGGTGAGTGTCTTTTCAGTAGTCGGGACGCGAAGGCTCCACTTTTCGCGTTCCCGGAATTAACCGAGCGTCGTGCATGTGGTCCATGTGGTCATTCCACAAACGGCTCCTCGGTTGCGCGCGGGCCCGTGCGATGATTTGCACGTCCTCGACATTGTATCTAATCAGATTACTCACACGGATCCCCTTGCCGTTCCCCATGGTTTTCGACGTGTTGGACGCTGTGCTCACCCATCACCTTGCGCAGGTCTTTACTTCAAGCTCCACGGCACTCATAGGCCCAACTCTATGAAAAAAGCGGTTATTAAGCGACGGAAGCGTGTGCCTGCGGCCGCGGGTGCACAGGGAGAACGGGATCGTATGACGGACCAAGCCGCCGCCGAAGCTCTCGTTTCTGTTGGCCGTGGCCACGATCGTTCAGGAGACGACGAGGATGACGACGAGGATGACCGGGAGGTACAACCCAAGAGAAAACGCGCCAGGAGGTCGCGACCTATGGAGCCCGTGGGACGGTCCGGTATGAGGCCGCGAAGGGGTGCGACTAGGCAGGCAGAGATCGAAGATGACGATGACATGGACGAGGATGACGATGATTATGGAAGGCGTCGGGCTGCCCGCTCATCCCCTTCAACTACTGAGCAGCGCCTGGTTAGTAGTTTTGTGTTTGGTACGTCTGCCCTTGCTGACCATCCTTGGTCACAGCGCAATGCTGGCATGTTCCATCAACCCTCGCCGGGTCCTCATGGGGGCGGGTATGGATTCGATCTCCCGCCCTTGAATGCCGCCCTCGCGGCTGGCGTTGGGGGCATGTATAGTGGCATTGGAATTGGTGGGCCATCCAGCTATATGCGTTCTGGGTCTGTTCCCAGCCGCACGGACTCACCTATGGGTGCAATGGCAGGTGGTGCTGGACCCCAGTTCGGCCTCCCTCCTGTGCCAGGCTTCTATGGTGGTCGCGTGCCCAGTCCCGCCATGGGTCGCTCGAGGTCTCCCCCGCATCATATGATGGGTGGCATGCATTCCGGAGTACCGAGTGTTGTGGAGATGGAGAGGCATTACTTCGAGCTGTCGGAACAGAAGCGAAAGTTGGAGGAGATGTTGGAGAAGACCGATCGGATGATGCTCGGGCTGAAACGCGGCATGGACGAGATGAGGGGCGTCGGCTCACAAGTCTACACGTCCCAGAGCCAAGCGCAGCAGTCTCTCCCGCAAATGGGGATGCACCACCCGCAACAGCAGCAGTCGCAGCAGATGCCGAGGGTCTCGCCCGATCACCAGCAGCAGCAAGCCCTGGCTCGGATGGGAGAACATCAGCAGCAACAGCAGCAGGCGCTCGCGCGGATGAGTTCAAGTTCTGCGGCGCCGATGTCGATGCCATTGGCGCTCAATGCGAGGCAGGATAACGATAGACGCGAGCCGGTGTGGCCCGTCATGGAGGCTGGAGCTCCGCAGGGGCCTCGAGATTAGAATGCTCAGCTCATAGACATTGATCCTCGCGATACGATTCAGCCACCATATGCCTCGACTTCATGCTTCCCCGACACCCAAAATCCCGTCTCGCCGACTATGCGCATGCGTAGTCGGACGGTCAACGTGCCCGCTGCCTATATCTATCGGCATCTATTACTCCCCAGGACAGGGACCTATGCTTGTTCTATAGCTATCTATGCGCCTCCATCCATGACTTTCCCTCTCCTTCGCGCTGCGCCAAGTGCCCCGCTCAGTGACGGCATCGACCACGTACCCACTCTCGCTCTCGCTCTTTGTTTCGTTGCTCGCGCCCCCTCCCCCCCCTCCCCCCTTCCGTCTGTCCCCCATTTTGCTCTTGACTGTACGCCTCCTCTATCATTGCATATATTCGCTATATGATCATCCCCGGCGGGTGGTCGTCGCCTAAACCGCGCGGCCGTCTATCTTATCTTCATTTGTTGTCCCGCCTCTGTAATCCTTCCTTTCGTCTATCTTTGTAGTGTATATATTTCTGTTCATTTGCCACTGGTTTCCACAGTGTACGGCGTCGATGCGTGCCCTTTATCAGTGCCTCGTTCACTCGTTACTGTACTTGAACACCGTGTAATGTCATTTGCTACACCTTCTGCTTCACCGTCCGTCCTGGACTTCTCGGGGGAAAAACAGAGGGAACATATGATTGTTGGGGTGTATCAGTAGTTGTCTCGATCCGCCATACAACCCCAGCGACGTAAAACGCGCACCTCGCCCTTTTCTGCCGCCTTGACAGCTTTTCCTGGCCAGGATGAAGGCGATAGCAGGGACAGCATAGAGGCTTGGAGCGTTGCATATACTCGCGGAGACAAAGGCTGAGTTTTGACGTGGGAGATGAGACGGGCGGCGATTACGCGCAATCCGAGGGAGGCTTTGTTCATCTTCCGGTCACTTCAGGGTCTTTCCCGCTCCGTGGACCCACAGAATTTCGCCATCAGCCCTGGACCCACAAACCACCTCACTGGCATCGATTCTGTTTCCTCCAAGCGGGATTTCTGCTCTGGCATGCCTCAACGCTCTCGTAGACCATGCAGCAAGAGGCTGTCGATCTCCTCGACGCGCGCGACACTAAGCATGCACCTGATGGCGGATTCGCCAGGCTGGAACGAGGGCCATGCATTCCTTACAAAATGCTGTCGCCCTGCGGTCTTGTTCACACGTCGCGTTGGCTTCGGTGTGGTCACCATTTTGCCTCCATCATTCATGCGAAGGCATTATCCCGCATTCTGCAGCCTACATTAACTCCCGCCGTGGAGTAACGGCTGCTTCGAGTCCGCTTCGCCTCCCCCATCATGAACCAGGTTGAAGACACCGAGGTCAACGTCGATGTTCAGCATCCGAGCCGCCCCCCGAGTCCACCGAATCACGTCCGGGACGAAGAGAGCGAACGTCAGCATCCCGATCCTTCTCCGATTCCCCCTAACTTTCTTATCATGCTCGAAGGCCCGCGAGGCGACCAGGCAGAAGATACGGGAATGATTCGCTCCAATACCCCCTCTGAGGCGCAGCCGGACGAAACGACTCAGACCAGACCAGTTCGTCCAGATTTCCAGGAAACCTGGCTCATCGCCTCACCAATGCCTTAGTTTGAAACCCCCCCTCCGAACGATGACCGTTCGTATATAAGGAACAGCCTGAACGGGCCGTGGATCCCAACAAGTCCCCCGGAGGTACGCGATCAGAATACATGCACAGGGCGAGCCGTATCGTGACGATGATTTAGGACGAGGAAGTGCTACCCGATGTTCCCCCGGACTCGCAAGCATCTCTAGATCACATCGCATCAAAGGTGACGTACGGCTTCTCTCCTCAATCGGTCAGCTCACTTATCGATGTTGCAACCAGGTATCAATGCCCGTGCCGCAACCCCATTATCAAGGCATTGATGACCCCTTGAGCGGTGCTAAAGATACCTGGGGGACGATATTTGAAAGAGTCATGGCACAGGATACCGCCATGGTGGAAGCCTATACCACCGACATTGACGGGCTGCTCATATTTGTGCGTTGCAACTGTTCGCCAGTCGAAGGTTGTTCTGACATGGTCTGCGTCACAGGCAGGCCTTTTCTCGGCCGTCCTAACGACTTTTATATCGCAAGTGTATCCCCAATTGCAGCAAGACAATACCCAACTTTCGGCCCAGATATTGGGCGATATATCTAGGCAGCTCCAGAACATCTCTACTAACCAGGCTGCAACCGCTACCTCGGCACCCTCTTCATCGGCTCCCTTTACGCCGTCTCGAACCTTCATCATTGTGAACGCTCTCTGGCTAATGAGCCTCCTCTCTGCACTGGCCCCTGTTCTCCTAGGACTCTTCGTCAAGCAATGGCTTCGAGAGTACATCACTTGGACCCGCATTTCCCCTCATGATGTTGCGTTGCACAGGCGCGAGTACCGTCATGACGCCTTCCAGAAGTGGCAGGTGGGCAACATCGCCACTGCCCTCCCGGCACTCCTCCAACTTTCCTTGGTTCTCTTCTTCGCGGGGTTGATCGTGCTCCTGAAGAGCCTCAGCGACACTCTTATGATCGTGGTGTCTGCGGCGGTGGGGGCGATCATGTTTTGTGTTGTGGCCGTTCTCGTGCTACCCGCCTTCAGAAAGGACTGCCCCTACCGAAGTCCCCTCGCTTGGACCTTAGTACGCGTTGCGATTGCGCTTCAGAGTTCTTTCCGGAGCATTGCGTCCTGGAGGAAAAGCCCGAAGGCGAAGGATGAATCAGAACCCCAGAAAGACGATTCGGAGGGTCAGACGAAGGGTGGACCACAGAATGAGACGAACGCGATAGCTGGAACTGGATCGGGGGCTGGGACGGGACCCGTATCTCGGAGCGAAAACAGGGCGGCATCACATGCGCATCCATCCGGACCCGGGTCTGGTACACGCAACGACGCCGATGTGGAGAAGCAGTCCCCCCATTCTTCCAAGGATAGATGGCGCCGACTACGGTTCTGGTTCCAAAGTCGTGATCGACTGTACAAGTTCGAGACAAAACCTAAGGACTGGATCCATCGGATCAAGACCAAGTTCCTCGCCAGGCTCAATGGTGAACCAAAGATCGTGGTGGCAAACCACGCGCCACTTCCAGGGACGATTGGTCACAGCACGGGTTCAACTAGTACTGAATTGAAAATCCACATACGCCCTAAAGGATTGGGCCATACTTGGGACAGAAGGGACTCTGAGGTGCCGTCTATGCAAGGTGTTGTCTACGACGTCGCATGGAAATGCCGAACACTCCTCTGGGTCGCTTCACATGAAAATTTTAGCGAGACATTCCTGGTACGATGTATAAACGAACTCTCTTCTTTCCAGTACATCCTCGATAAGCAGGAAGTGAAGAAGAACAGCCTTTTCGAGGGCGAAGACAGTCCGTACCGGCGCCTATGCGCGTCCTGGTTGGCCATCGCTGGGCACCTCGGTTACAAGACTTCCGGCTCCCTCGAACTCAACGACCACATGTGGGAAATATTTCACTATGGGATCCGACAGGATTGGAGATACGGCCAGCTGAGTCAGTTGCCGGAAGCGCTTAAAATAGTTAACAAGCAAGTCTCCGCTATTGACCCCCGGGAACGCGCCACGATGTTTCACTTGCTGTGCCATGATATCGAAGCTGCGCTGGACCATGGGGTGCCCCCCGATCTGCCTACGAAGGCGTCTCCCTTCTCCGAAGACAACCTGCAGTGTCTGTACGCTGTGAGCCTCTGCTTCCTCCGGATGTTATGCCACCGCAGAAGCAATCTCCACACGAAATACGTTCGCCTCCTTCTCCGGGTATCTATGAATCACGAAGCGTTGCTGTGGCCCAAGGATGACAAGCATCATTATGGGCCGCAAGTGTGTCTTAGCCTCCTCGATGATGTCTTGATTGCCGTAGAGACTATCCGTGAGTAGAATCCTCTCCTATTTCATCACACTTGACTGACCGCCGTCTTCAGGTTGCGAAGTCGACGACTTCCTCGCGATCTTAAAACTCGCCACAGAATGGTTCACGGTCGTCGAGAAACGGCTGGAAGAAAAGACGATATCACACTCATTCTGGGCTGGTCCTCCTTGGCATTATTGGTCTATTGTAAACGCGGCCGTATCAATGGAGCTTTCAACGGCTCAGCACACTGAGAGGGCCCGGGTACAGAAGGCGGTCCGACAACTCCTGGAAAAAGTGCAGAAATTGATGGAGGACGAGCTTGCACGGCCAACATACAGCATTCCGCATCATTTCGAACCCAAATTTGGTCCCAGTAATCCTTTCATGCCCCGCTTCATCCTCTTCTGCGGACGCCACAAGGACGCTATTCCCAGCAAACTACCTTCGATCCTAGATGAATGCATCGCAAGGGACCTTATTAATCTCTTCAAACCGGAATACGAAGATTTCATGGCGCAGCACATCGCGCGCGATGATTGGGCAAGGAAGCAACGCAGAAGATTCATCTGGAAAAACGGACTGTTGCCGAAACGAGTGGTCCGTAATTATGGCTGCGCTTCACCGTCGCGTCTCATGCTTACCTTCACGTTCAGAAAAAGGAGGAGGATGAAGCTCCACGAGTCGCAATGCCTGAGCCAGAAGCGAATTCCGGGCAGGATGCAACGTCTGAACCGGCAGCGGTAGCTGAGCCGGCTATGACACCTGGACAAGCAGCGATTGCCGAACCGGCGGTAGTGCCCGACCCAAACCCAGCACTACCTTGGCAGGCAACGATGCTCGAACCTGTAGTGACTCCTGGTTCTATGGCGATGCCCATTCCAGGGCCAGCGGCGACGCCTGGACCAGAAGCGACCAGCGGGGTCGTGGCGTTTCCTGGGCCAATAGCGATTCCCGAACCACTACCAGTATCAGTGTTCGGGCAAGCAGCAGTTCCTGATCCAGCAGCTGTCCCCGGGCCTGGAATCCCCAGGCCAGCAACGATCCCCGGGCAAGCAGTGGACGTAGGACAAGAGACCATGCTCAGCACACCTGCAGTACGATCCGCATCAATTACGGCATCAGGTGCGGAACCGGGGCAAGCAACACGTTCGGTACGATCCGTGACGGCTTCCGAATCAAGTCTAGCATCAGAACAAGGAATAGCAGAGTCATGGCAAGCAACACCGTCACCACGATCCACGGCGCCTTCAGTACGATCCACGACGGCTTCAATACGATCCACGGCGCCTTCTGAGTCAAGTTATGTATCAAGCTCGCATACCATGGAATCATATTTCGGAACATTGCCGCCAACTTGAAGATGCGGTGACTTTCAATGATGTAGCCATATGCGCTTGACCCCGAAACCCGATTCGACCACATGTATAGTACCGACCTGTAGCTTAACATGAATCATTATTCACGAGACCTGAATTAATTTGCATGGGGACGCGCTAAGAGGTGTTTGGTCCACTGGTTGTTCACAGCGCTCTCGCAACGGCATGGTGATGATCGAAGTACGTGATACTTACAGTCCAAGACGCTGTCGAGAAAACCGGAAACAGCTGGACAGGCAGAGCGTGTGAATTCTTCCTCTGGGTTTTGTTTCGTTTTCGGCAACTCTTTGTGCTCCGATCCCCAGCGACTCCTAAAGTATATGGCCTACGGATTTGCTGTCCGCGTTGCCCTTGGACCCACAGACCTCCAGCGTTTCAGCTATCGATAACAGAAAGAAATCCTCAGTCTGCTCGCAAATACTCTGATCTGAGACCGCGCGTGTGTCGTCGACGCGGTCTGCATTGACAAAAGGGCGAGGAACACACCCGGGCCTGTAGGCTGTACATCGACGACCTCGACCTTGTGTTCCTTACGCCATGCTGTCGCCCCGCGATTTCGTTCACACGTTTCCGCTTCCAAAGGCGTCTTTGTCTGCCGTCAGTGCGGTGAGCTCCATTGCATCTCCAGCCTACCATACCCGTGTGCGCGACTGCTTTGGATCCATCTCGCCTCTTTCATTATGAACCCGGCGGCCTCGCTGTCGCCTTACGAAGTGTTTCTCGAAAACGCTCGGGATTGGCACAACAACTACGTCCGTGAGCACGGTAACTCGGCGCCTCCCACACCTACCCTGCGGCCCTCTGTTCAAGACCGAGACGATGAGGCATCAACGCAGAGGACCTACAGTCCCGTCAGTAGCGACTCCTCGGCACCGGAAATAGGAGTATGATTTCGTCCATCGCCGACCAATCGATGTATGACACTGCACTAGAACTACGCCAGCGCTCCTGACCGTGGTTCTTGGGTATTAAACGAGGAAACCGGAGAACCAGTCCGTATAAGAAACGAAGCCGACATGGTGCGCATACGAAACAGATCTGGTGCACCTTCATGCGTTGTAACGTGAGTTGGATCTTAGAGTCAAGCGGAGTACCCTGTTATGTTGGAAGACATGGCTGTGCCGGTGTGTGCTCTCGTTATTCCATCGTACAATCGCTCATCTGCCTCCGTGGATGGCCTCAGATGCCCGTCCCACAAGCATATAGTCACCACACCTCAGCTCCGACTCCTATTGCTCCCCAAGATCCCTGGATGTTGATGTACGAAAGAGTCAAGATACAAGATACTGCCATGGTCGAAGCATACGCATCCGACATCGACAACCTGCTGATATTTGTGCGTTTCCACCTGTCGCGTCGAGATGCGTTTTCATATCATGTGGACCTCACAGGCGGGCCTGTTCTCTGCCATTCTCACGGCCTTCCTTGCGCAAGTGTACCCACAGCTGCAGCAAGACAACACTCAGCTTTCTGCTCAGATTCTCGGTGACTTATCCAGGCAGCTTCACGGCATCGCTGTGGGCTCGCCGGTGAACGCAACTTCTGCGCCGTCGCCCTCGGCTCCTTTCACACCACCTCACTCCGTGATTGTCGTCAATGCCCTCTGGTATACGAGTCTGCTGTTCGCACTGGCTCCGGTCCTGATCGGACTCTTCGCAAAGCAATGGCTTCGGGAGTACCTTTCATGGACTCGCGTTGCTCCCCACGACTTGGCACTGCATAGGCGAGCGTGCCGTTACGACGGCTTCCGGCGTTGGAAAGTGAAAGGCATCATCACCGCCCTTCCGGCCTTACTGCAGATATCTCTGATCCTTTTTTTCGCCGGGTTGATCGTCCTCCTTCATACCCTCAGCACTGTCATTCAACGCTTAGTCGCTTCGGTGGTGGGATTGACGCTGCTATGCGTCGTCGCTATGCTTGTCTTGCCAACAATCAGGACGGATTGCCCTTACCGAAGCCCTCTCGCTTGGACCGTGGTAGAGGCAACGCTTCTGATAGATCGCGTGACCTCTCGGGCAAAGCCGTTCTGGATGAAAAGATTGCAGCCCGTGCTCGCGGCCGTGCAGAAAGCGCCAAAGAAGCTTGTCGGTGCGCGGATCGTACAGGCAGCGCGAGACAAGCTATTCGGAAACTTGAAGGTTCCCCCGGTGACTTCACAAGAGAAGGATGTAGAGCAGCAGATTACGAACCCCGACCCTCGGGCGCCACACGTCACCGATACAAACGTTACAAATGATCAGGGGAAACAAGCTGCTTCGCATGGCAACGCAAACCGGTCGTTCCAGCAGTCGAATCGGACCAACGTCAAGAAACTGGTTTCGGAATACTTGCGTCAAGGATCATCCTGGCTAAGGACAAGATGGCCTAAGGTGCTGGTCATCAGGCGCCCCGTCGATCGCTCGCGGTGGAAGGTGACGGTTCCGATGCTGGTACCCCAGCAAGACCAGTACCCTGGATTTACTATGCAATCAGTCGTGAATGCTCTCCGCGTTCATATTCGTCCCAAGGGGTCGGGAAATACCTGGGACAGGAGAGATTCCGAGAGTCAGTCGATGCTAGGTCCGGTCCATGACATCGCGTGGAAATGTCGCTCCATCCTTTGGGTTGCCTCGCACGAGAATGTTAACGAGGACTTCCTTCAGCAAAGCATCCGTGGGCTCTCTTGTTCGCACATTGTCTTCGAACAGTCCAGAAATCGGAATGAACTCTTCGGAGGAGGTGACAACCCCCACAGACGCATGTGCGCGTATTGGCTAGCCATTGCAGGACACCTTGACTACAAACCCCAGCAACTCAACGATCACATGTGGGAGATTTTTCGCTACGGTTTCACCAACCTCGACTTCCACACTTCCTCTCATTTCCCGCCCCAACTCAGCACCCTTCATCGTCGTTTGGCCGATCTGGACCCTCTTGAACGTGCTGCCATGTTTCACCTGCTGAGTTCCGGGATCCTTAGCGCAATTGCGTTGGAGGAACCCTTGCCGCTGCCAAAGCCAGCATCGCCTTTCACTGAGGAACATTTACAGGCTATGTATCAAATGAGTCTGCATTTCCTCCGTATTCTCTGCCACCGTCGAAGCAATCTGCATCTACCATACATCCGCATTGTACTCCGCACGATCGAACGCTACAACCGGCTACCCTGGCGTGAGGAAGTGCATAGATCATATCCCGGACCTGAGGTATGCGGCAAGCTTCTTCATGATGCGTTATCGAACGTCGACAGTGTTTGTAAGCGTGCTATACCGAACCTCCGTGCTATAGGAAACTCAACAAGTTCAATGCAACAGCTTGTGGTGTTGCAGACTACTGTGCCAGCGTGGAACTTGCGACGAAGATCTTCGAAAATTCGGTATCAGGGCCAGATGAGAACGAACACGATATGCTGCAGAATGTCGCAGTCTGGCCTGTCGCGCACGCGGTCGTATCGCTCGTCTTGCCCCCATTCTCCCGGAACAGTGAAGTGGTAGAAAAAGTTACCTCTCGCTTCCTGCAGAAAGTGGTGGAGGCCATGTCACGAGATATAGAATATGAGTATGGTAGGCCTAAGAAGCCGCTTCTAGGACCGAACGACCCCCGAAGCACGTTCATACCTCGTCTGATCACTTTCTGCGGCCGTCACAAAGGTGCCGTTCCTCTAGACCTTGCAGAAGTTATGTGCCTGGCCAGGGTAAAACGGTTCTTCAATGTCTTTGATTGGAAATACGAGAAGTATTGGAACGCGCACCTCTCAGACCAGGCATTGCGCAGGAGGAAATCCCTCGAGATTTTGCACAATAACGGACTTGTTTTCAAACTGCCGGTGCGTCAGCTATTCCTCTAATATTCCGAGATGTCTCCTGATTGCCAACATGGATAGAACAATGAGCGTTCGGATGACGAGAACGGAGCACAGGACGCGGAATCTATCGCGATATCGATGTTTGAAGGGGAACCGATATCTTGAACTACTGGCGAACGCAGCGGTAAAGCTGCACATTGTACCTTGATCTTCACGATGACCCCAATGATGTAGCACTACAAGCCACCTCAGACGGCGATGTAGCTTAGCAAGTCTTCGACGTGAATCTGGACGAGATGAATAAGTTTGGGATAGCGATGCATTGCATGACTTGTCAAGCACGGATGGGCCTGCACAACGTCGACGTAATTCTGAAGTGCATTGGTGATTGCTACGTAATACATTCCTTTAGTACAGGTATTCGCTTTCGATCCATTGCAGAGCAAAGAACACCGGAAACACGATTCATTCTAGCGGCCATCAGAATGTGCTGCCTTCCGGGGGTTGAGGAAGCTTTCTGTTGCTGGGGCCAGCCATTTCCCTGGAACAGGAGCAGGTGAGGATTGACATCTACAGTACGAAATGCGTACGCGCCTCCTGATCTCCACTAGTACGGTTTCGATACTGTTGTTCCTGTTCCAATGCGCGAGCACCGGGAGTTTCGATGGATCAACCTTGCCATCGGTCTGGTTGACGAACGGCAAGTTCACTCGAGATAAAAACTGGATCGTCGGCGGGCGATCCGGATATTCCGGTCCACAGTAGATCTTCAGGCTGTAGATGCGATTCTCGTGTACGGTCTTTATATACGGCAGGGTTGTTCGAATGGTGACGGCGAGGGCGATTAACGCCGGTTGCATAAAAAATCCTCCATCCTTCAACGATCCGTCTTTGAGTAAGGTAGAATGGATCACGTACGTGTCCAGGACCAATGATCGTGCCATTCCAATCGGACATCGTCATATCATCGCCGTTGTCCTCGAGACCATACGAGCAGGAGCCGTCACCGATTCCCTTCTCGCCTTTCTCGAGCTCTTCGAGCAGGCGGAAGTTACGTGGAACTATAAGCTTGTCAGATACCAATAATGCACGATACGCAGCTGATCGGGCGGACCTTTGGCCATGAATGCGGATGTGGGTGAAGTACAACCTGTACGCAGCGGCTCCGAAGGCAGTGCTGCTAAGCCCGCTAAGCGGGGATGCCACATCGCTGATTGCTCTCGAGCTCATATATTCCCTCCGCAGCGGCCCGCAGGATACATCCTTCCCTGCTCCTCTACTCACTCTACAGCTACGAATGTTTCGGGGCGCTCAAACCAACGCGTATGATGAGATTGTTGGTGAGCGCGGCTAAAAGGAGATGATATTGAGCTCTTGGTTGACGTATGCATGCAGCCAAGACGACCGATGAGAACCTCACGGGAGAGAACTGGGAACTCATCCTCAACTTGTGCGACAAAGTGACTGACGAAGGAGAGCAGGGGTACGCTATGCGGCAAACGTCACATATGCACTGACCGACCGCCGCTACGTAGTGCACGTAATGTTGTTGCTGCGATCTTGAAGCGCCTGGCGCATCGCAACGCCAACGTCCAGCTTTACGCTTTAACTCTCGCCGAGGCACTCACGAAGAACTGTGGAATCGTCGTTCATCGCGAGATTGCGTCTCGCGCCTTCACACAAGGGCTCGAGAAGATAATCACAGACAGGGTCGGCCATTTGCCGTGTAGCCATGGATCTTGCTGATTTGTGCATCATAGACGACTCACGACAAAGTTCGCAAACGCGCTCTTTCGCTAATTGCCATGTGGACGGCCGAATTCGAGCACGATCCATCGCTGGGCATAATGGAGGAATGCTATCATAATCTTCAAGCGAAGAGTACGCGCTCGAGTGGTTTCCGGGCGATATACTTTGCTCATATTCCCGTATAGATTATAAGTTCGAGACTCCACAAGAGGCCCCGCCTCCTGATGTTGATGACGAGATCCGCAGGCGTGAGGAGGAAGAGCTGCAGCGTGTTCTCGAAATGAGCGTGCAGGACAAAGGTGGACGTGGCAACTGGGCCGAATACTCCGCATACTCTGCTCCTGGAGCTGGGTCTTCCTCTGGCGCTGGCCCCTCTGGTTCAAGCGCGGGACCATCCGCCGCATCATCAAGCTCTCGCTTTGGTACATCCTCATCTTCATACGCAGGTCCTTCGTCCGCTGCGGGCTCCTCGAATTCGCTCCAGGATCATCCTGAGCAGAGTAAGCCTAGTTATGCTGCTTACTCGCCTGCATATTCTGGAGGATACGCGCCTGCGGCGGCACGGAGTCCGTCGCCGGTCGTCCCAACGCCCACTAGCTATACCTCTCAAACTACTGTGGGGGCAGGTTACAGCATCCAGACCCCGGTTCCAACTAGTACCACGCCTGCTCCCGCTGACCCCGTGCAGCCTAGTGCATCCGTTGTTACTCGCGTGCGGGCTCTTCATACCTTCGAGACCACGGAACCGGGGGAACTCGCATTCGGGAAGGGTGATATCATCAAGGTAGTGGACCGTGGCTACAAGGACTGGTGGCGTGGTCAGCTCAAGGGCAGAACCGGAATTTTCCCAGTCAATTATGTGGTACGCGCGCTGTTTTTTCGCGTTTATGAATGCTGTGTGTCTGACGCTCATGGAATACCGTAGGAACCTCTTCCGGAACCGACGCCTGCTGAGCTGGCCAGAGAGGCAGAACAAGAAGCGGCGGTTTTCGCTCAGGCAGCTAATGTTGATCGCCTACTCACCATGCTTCGTGAAATGGAGAAAGGAAACAGTAATGAGAATCTGGCCGACAACGAAGAAATCCAAGTAAATGAAGTGTTCTACTTGCATCGTTCATTCAGAGACTCACAATTTTGAAGGAGTTGTACCGGACCAGTATGGCTTTACGTCCGAAAATCGTAAAACTTATCGACAAATATAGTCAGAAGAGGGGTAAATGAATCTTGTATCTGTTGGTTTCATTGTCTTGACCTCGAGTATTTCAGCTGATCTCGTTTCAATGAACGAGACATTCGTGAAGTCAAAGGCTATCTATGACCGCATGATGGAGGAGAGCATGGCCAGAGTGGACGGTAATATTTATCATTCCCTTGTGACCACGCCATTTCTGAGCATATCCCCTGATGTAGCTTATGCTCGTCCCGGGTATCGTCCTTCGCAGTATGCAACGCGGCCGGAGCCACATTACGGCGGGCATACTCCGGCACCGGCTGCCCCTCAGGCCTACGGATGGAACGCCAACTTGTATGATCAACCTGGCTACAACGCGTATCCGGCACCTGCTCAGGCTTACCCTCCCGGCCACGAAGGGACTTACCCGACCCTTCCGGCTCAATCTCACGTCATGCCTCAGCAGCAGCCATCCGCCGTGCCACCTCAAGGATATGATCCCAACCTCTATCAGCAACCTCCCGTGCAGAACTCGGCAGGTTATGCACCAAGTTATGGACCGGGCCCCACTGGTCAGAGTATTCCCCAGCAGCCTGCTCCATATCCTACTGCCACCCCAGGGTCAGGTGCCACCGGTACCACACAGCCCCAAGGTCAGGCACAACCTGGTTATGGCGGGCCCGCTCCTGGTGCATATGGACCGGGGTACGCACAGAACGCTGTACAACTTCAACAGGCACCATTGTCACAAGGCACCGCGCCTGGAGGTCCACAGCCCGCAGTGCATAGCGCTCCTGGACAACAACCTCAGCTGGAAGTCCAGCAACCCAATCAAGCTCACACACAACCCCAACAGCAGGCGCAGGGCGCTTCCGGCCCGCCCTACGCCTATGACCCCAACACAACATACGCCGATCCCAATGTCCAGGCCTGGGCTCAGTACTACGCACAGGGCGGTAAAGACCCGACGGGCGCTGTGTACTTCCTTTCTGTCCCCGGCGTCAAGGAAGGCCCTCCTCCAGCTGACACTGCTTCCACCCCTGCATCCTCAGCGACCGTTCATCCGCAGCCTGCTATGCAGAATCACCCTGGTGTAGTGCAGCCGGCGTCACCACAGGGATTACGCGAACACTCGCTGTCCTACGGAAGTCCGAGCGAACCCCAACCATTGGAGTCCAGTCTGTCGAGAAACACGAGCGTCGCGAGCACCGCAACCCAGCACTCCTTGGCGCATAACCTTCCACCGATCGAGGCGACGTCGCCTCTGACCCCATCTAGCCCGTACTCGCAGAGCGGCGGTTCTCCCCCTGTTTCTCAACCTAGTATTCAGCAGTTCAGCTACGGCGCGGCGGCTTCTGGACCGCCGGGCGGTGCTCCCGGATATGCTGCAGCGCCACAGAGTCCGACTCAAGGAAGTGATTTGGCGTCCCAGCAGGGATGGCACACACAGTATCAGACAGTAACCAACCAGATGGCCAATATCCATATGGGTTCTGAACTTGGTCAGACGCCCGGTAGTCAACCACCACACTCGCCTCCACCGGGTGTAGGCGCCTCTGCGTAAGGAGGCGTAAGGAGGCGTCGGGTGCTGGAAACGTATCAACCGTTTACTCCAATGTAGGTTATTGCGCGATCGCCATACGAAGACTAGTCGGTCTCTCAGGAAATTATAATTCGTGTGCATGTTCTGTCATTACGATCAAAGGACACAAAAATGAATCTCGAGAATATATGTACCCTCATGAGTCTTCAAATCCCCCAATAGCGCGCACACTTTCTACCAACCGCTTGTATTCTTGCAGCAGTTCGGAAACTTCTGACAGCCTAAGATCTTCTGCCGAGCATTGCATGAACTTCGCATTAGGCGGAGGTAATCGGCCAGCGGAAGGCGAGTGCGGCCGAGAAGTCGTTGGAGCATCGAATCTGTTTGGTACAGGCGGCGGAGGTAGCAATGACGAGCGTCGAGAGGACGGGGGAGACGCCTGACCCAGCGTGTCAATTTGCGAATGCGTTAAGGTGAGACATGATGCGAACCTTAGATGCATCTTGTGGCACAAGGGACGATCGACGAGGAGGTGGTGAACCTTCCATCTATAAGTCTTACTTCAGTATCAAGCACCGGTTGACGGTAAACAATAACGAACTTTGGAGGAGTCTAGTGCATGTTGCGTAATTCGGCCCAGACCTGGCATACTCGCCAGTCGGTCAGATAGGCTTTTTCTGCTTTGGCCCTTGGGCCGACTGCTACTCAGCATGCTCTCGAAACTACGGATACTCCTCGAGTCAGGATTCGCAACTTCGTCTGCATCCTCGTCCTGGTCGCTATCTTCACCTTCGTCCTTCTCGTCGTCTTCACCCTCCTCGTCGCTATCTTCCTCGTCAGAATTGGGCACATATATGCTATGTCGCGACGCTCGTGAACCAGGTCGCGAGGACACCTCTGTCATTTGCTGACCACCCTCTTCGACGGGCCCCTTGTGAACAGAACGTGAGCGTTCACGGCCCATATTCACCGGCAATGACGCCGCTAAACTCGCGATCGAGAACCCGCTCTCGCGCCTAAGCAACCCAAATCCGGGGCGCACCCCGTTCCATGGTGCAGCTTGCTGCTCGTCCGACGGTATAGGAGTTGCGGCGCCTTCACTGGTTCCAGGAAGGAGTGAACGCAGGACACCGAAAGAAGAGTCCACCACGCCCGATAATGCTTTGGTTGCTGTGCCTGCGATTGCGTCTAATTGTTGATCAACACGGCCACGGAGGCCTGTAGGTACAACCTGGGCAACCGTCGGGGCGACCGGTATAGGTGTAAGGTCGGCAGCACTGGAACACGCCGTCAACGGATGAGTCTCGTATGAGCGATATACCATGTACCTCATGACTTTCTGGCTGCTGTCTCCCAAACCAAGTGCTGCTAGGTCTACATTCTCAAGGAATTCAGCCACGGCGAGCAGATTGCATAGACAATAGCTCTCTTCCCCGCCCACAGATTGATTCCGGAATCGTTGTATGAACAGCAGATGGGACACGAGATGCGGTGGGTTTGCCTTGACGGTCGCAAAAATGATCTGTGCGCACACCATCAGCAGGAGGCATACGGACAAGGGGATAAGACTGACCATCGGTAGCAGTACATCTCCGGACACCGTGGTTGGCTCTCGTTCCGGCGGTGGAGAGATGGTGAGTAGGGGAGACGCCGCGCGAGGCCGTAGCGAAGACGTATCGGACGTGCTTGTGAATGACCTGTTGTCGGATGTCGTTGATGGAACATCGACGGGACTCAGCAATACTGCCGGAATCGACTGCGGCAAGGAAACGAGGAGAGGCTCCGAAGGTTCAGGAACATTATCGTCCTGTGCAGACGTCTCGTCAAGCTTTGTCTCAGCGGCTTGCAGTTCAGAGTCCGGCTTGCCCTCCGCCTTGAGAGAGTTTTGACGAGAACGGGAGGACGTGGGCGTTGCCTGGTCCTTGATCTCGGCGTCCGACTTGAGCCGTACGGGTGGAAGCCTGGAGAGCCCGTCTAAGGATACGATGGTGGCCGTGTGAGCGCTTCTCGGGGATGGGCGGTGGGAGCGGACAAGAGAAAACTAACCAACGACCATTTTGTGCGACGCGACCAGTATCGCCGCTTTGTCCGCGGGAGTACGACAGGCAGCGAGTTGCGTGAGCACTGAGTGCGCGAGAAAAAGGCAAAAAGCAAATTGATTAGTCAATGAGTGGGAGAGACCCTGTGTGGAAAAGAGGCGAGGGCGCAGGAGAGATACGCACTCTCGCCGCATGCTTTCACGACGAGCGAGACCTCCGTCGCGGATTTGCCCACATCCACGCCGAGATGTTCGAGACCGAGATCGACGAGGTTCAGCGCGGCGACGCGGCTCGACAATGCTTCGTCGTGGGAAGCGTCGTCGCTCGTCAACGGCGAGAATAACCTACGTATATGCAGTTCAGCGGCGCATCCATGCGGGGTGAGGGCGAGCAAAGAGGAACGGGAACGGAGTGATCTGACCTATCAAAGAACGTTGTAGCGATCGTCCCCTCGACTACCTCCATGATCTCCCGTATCCGTGCGCCGCTTGGCGTTTTCTCTCCCGCGCGCTTCATCTTGTCCTTCTCATCCTCGATAACAGCGTCTTCACGCCGCCTGCCGATAGTGGGACTCCCGCCCGCCCTTAGATCCTCTTCGAGAAGCGCGTAAAAGTCCTGGGTCATGCGCGCAAGCTCCTCGGCGGTATCTTGCTCAGGGTTGACGATGTAACCCGCGGAGTCCTGTGCTGCATTCCCGTTCTTGGGTGCACGAACGAGTGGATACAAGCCGTACGAGAAATTCTGCGTGCGCTCGATGACCCACGCCGGCACGTTCGCCGCGGCGAGCGCAGCCTTCATCTCCGCCTTGATTGCCTTAACTATCGCCCTCCCCACGTCCTTGCGGACGATGCGGCGGTCCAGAGCAAACGCTGAAACTTCCACACCCGTGTGGTCATATTCGCCCTCTGTTGGCGGTAGCGAAACTGTGGAAGGCGCTGGAGAAGACGGCGTGGACGGCTTCGAGCCAAACAGATGCGAAAAAGGGTTGCCTAGGCGCGATGCCTGTAACGGCGTGCTCCTTGCGCCTGGTCGTGGAGGCAAAGGTGGCTTTCCGGGTCGAGGTGGGAGAGGTAGCGAGGGAGTGTGGGATGGAACGGCGAAAGTGGGATAAGTGTTGGGAGGGAAAGCGGGAAGAGGAGGGAGGGCAGCGAAGGCGAATGCGCGAGTAGATGGGGACGACAAGGCCTGGAACGGCTTCGAAGATGGAAGGAGGGCAGATCGCAGTGTGAACACCTCCCTATGTTATTTGTTGATGACAGGATCACTGGCAGTACGATCATACACGTACTGCTGTATGACACCTCGCAAACCGGAAAGCGTAACGATAGCCGCATTATCTCGCGACGGTCCCTCGTAAAAGGCTATGTGATCCTTGATAAACTCGGCTGTGATAGCACTCTGGCCGGATAGCTGCTCTTTAGGCAGCAGCAAGGTTGCCTACGACCCCGTTCATTCATGTCCACCGGCATGTAGCCACAAAATCTCACTTTGCCAGCCGTGACGGCTTCCCAAATGTGGTTCCACTCTGCACCATGTTCCGCTTCCGTGGATAGTTTCTCCAGTATCGCCCACCCCACGCTACCGGTATCCAACCCGATGCTTTGAGCTGCAGCTTTCATGTTCATGTGCTGCAGCTTGGTCCGAGCGTCTCCAGTATGCTGTTGCGCAGGAACGGATACAGACACAGATGCGGAGGACTGCATTGTCGTCGTTCCAGACGTGGCAGTGGCAGTAGGTGCGGTGCGCTGGCGGGGTGTATACGGTACGTAACGGGGTGGTGAATGGGTACTGCCTGCTTCACTGGACGATGTGACGGAGACCGGATGGCTGGGCGACAGCAATGGATGTGCCGTTAAGGACTCCGTCGATGCCGTCCGCGACCCTGGCTGCAGGCCTTGCGGTCTCCCGAGTGCCCCGGGTAGCAGGCCGTCGCGTTTCAGCGCCATGAGATGGATGCAACGTGCTTGTCGCTCCTCTCGGTCGAATGTCTATACAGCTTGCGCGCCGTGATTATGCGAATGATTGAGTTGAATGTCCAGGAGTAAGATCCAAGATGAAGGTGGTCGTAGCAGGTCGTAGCAAGATAATATCATCCGAGGAGCATGAGAAGGAGACATTCCGCGCGCGTAAATCCGGTGCCACCACGTTCTTCCATCGACCATGGCAGCTGATATAGCTGAAGAGATCAAGCGCCGGAAACCAAAGATCCAATACGCGAACACCAATGGCTTCTTGGATCCATCCAAAGGCGACAAACGTCCCCAGGGAAAAGAAGCAGTTAATGCACGTATGCTGGCGAACTACATACTTGACCACGAAGGATCGTACTTTCCGAGGTGGGTCGCCGCCGTGAACATTCAGCGCGCACGATGACGAATATGCCAAGATGATTTCGCAGCTTGGATCAGATGAAAACGGTCATTGACGAAACCCACAAACCGGAGACGACGGCTAGCATGAAGAAGCGGATCGGCGAGGTCGAAGAGCAACACGACCGATCGCTCACGGCTCTGTGCCAGCATTATGCTTGGCAGTACAACCAAGACGCGCTGGATAGCTACTACTCGTACGACGACGCACTTACATATGTAAGTCACTTGTACAGTGTTTGTTTCCTCGTCTGACATCCGTGCAAGGACCACCGCGCGGGTTCGCGACGTGCCACCTCGTTCCTGCACGCATCTGACGACGCCATATCGCGCCTGCAATACTCGCATCTGCAGACTGTGATTCCCTTGCACCGTCGATATCAAGTCCTTGTGCGGAAAGAGAATGAGCAGCGCGAACGACTTGACCGCCAGTTTCCGCAGTCCGTCACTGAGTTTCGCCAGATCGCGAACAAAGACCGGCAGCTTCGTGTCGCGCGGTTCCTGGCCAGCAGCGACGATCCGCAGAAACAGGAAGCGACGATGAATGAGTATGGATGGGCGTGGAGACAGGTGAAACCTCTCAACGACCAGTATAAAGCCGATGTTAGTCTCGTGTCTTTTCGCCGTCCGGAACAGACCGCCGACCTTTCCCGCCGTTTAGGAACACTTACGCGAAGAAGTGGCCAAGCTCCTCCGGGAAGCAATTACGCCAGCCGACCCAAGACGAAGGGTGGCTGACGACCCTAGGCGGCGAGGTTCGATGGATATCCTCAGCACAAACCCCGCACGTGCGGATCGCATGGACGTTGATTCGTGAAACCTTCCAGAGCCTCTTGCTACTTCTCAATCGACAACCTGAAATTGGCCGACGTGCACAATCCATCCGACGGTGTCCGAAGCATATCTAAGTTTCATACGCGGGTCGCACACCTTGCTATTGCTGCTCCCCTTCCAATGGTGCTACGCGTTACTTTTCGGACCGACCATGCTTGGTGCATGAGTTCTGGCTGCATCCCGTCACTTGGGTAGTCTTCGGAGGGACCCTTCTGCAGGGTCATTCATGCCTTCCTGATTCGTTTCCTTTCATGCTATACCCCTAAAAATCTGGGATCTTAACCAGCTTCTGCACCCCGGGTTTCCGGCTTCTCCTCCTTCGCTCGAGGTCACATAACGAGGCTCAAATGGACCCTCGATGTTATTGGCTGCACAAACCCAGACGTTGTAATTCTCACCAGGGCTTGCTGGGGCGCCGTACGTGGTGATAGTGGCAGTTGTCAACCGCCTTGTATCCTTTCAGGCGTACACGCCTCTATCTGATGAAACCTCGCATCGATGGACATGAGACCCTGCTTGCACGGCTCTCCTACGACGCTGTGAAAGTACCTTTCATATTACCACAGTCTACCAGAGTCGGGGGTTGGTATACCAAGCCTTCCTGAGAGACGCCACATTGATCCTGGATGTACGGACCGAAGCCACGGGATGCGACATGATCGAGAGAGCCCATCGCCGCGACGTGTGAGTTCCCGATCGGAGCACCTTGCAAGGTCCTGTTCCTCTTGCGAACGGAATCACAGACACCACAGGAACGGCGTCGTGTGCCAGCTGTAGGCGATTGGCGGCGATTGGCTCCCAGGAGCACAATCGGACAGTCTGCAGGAAAGGTATTGAATGCGTCGAGACTTCAGCCTCAAAAGATCAAAGAGCGATCGGACAACGCATGCGTGGTTGACGGTCCAGATAAACCGGTACCGGTGTTGTTCTGATAATCAGGGCACCTCCGCGACACAACGCGGTGATGCGCAGCGCAACGAGATGACCTGCACTTCCAGGCCCCTGCGGCTCCCGGCGAGGCACCTGCGCGGCTCCGCCATGTCGCGCATGGTCTCCTTTACCCATGTCGTCGGAAAGGTAAACGGCGCCAATCGATCGGCCGAGTCTTGTATTCATCTACAAATACAAATCGCCCTGGCGTTCCTGTCTTCGTGGTCGGGATCCCCTGGTGGCTGTGCCCGGCCCTGAGAAGAAGATCGTGGCTGTGTCTGTCCACAGAGCCAGTGCTGAGTCAATGATCCTTACTGCATTGTTACTGCGTCAATTCCCGACACTGAAGCCATCTTCGCGTTTGCAGCTCGCGCGTGCATAAGTAATATAGTATGGGAGTTGGGTTCCGCATAGCGCGATAGGCGGCCGGAAAGACATTCGTGGGTGTCCCTCACATCGTGTATCCATGTTATCAGTAAGTTGGCGTAAGCTTGCAGGCTGTCCGCTTGCGCTAGCGAGAGGGCGCATTCCTGCGATCATCTCCGCCTCAATGCAAGTTATTGGGTCCGGAAATGGTGGGATACTCTCACCAAGCCTGCTTGTATCATGTTCATGACCAGCTGATGCGGGCTGGAAGCCTGCCGGCTTCAAAGAAAGAAAATTTTCTTGGCCTCTCAACTCGGAGGGCGCCTGTTGTCGCATGCTGACACGACACCGGCACAAGTCCATGGGTCCCTGGGATTAGCGCCATATAGAACGCACGACCCGTGACGTGATGCCACCGCTGCCGTTCCATCATGGTGGAAGCGGTCCGGGACGCCTTGTGGAAACTGCAACATGACTGAGGGGCCAGGGCAAAGATGGTGATCAGTACAAGCATACTGTGGCGATTCTGATCTTCGGCATACTCGGGTGTCTTGTGGTGTTACAGGTGCTCGGAGGAGGTTCCACGACGCAAGTAGTGATGCAACATGACGCAGCGGAAAGCTCAGGCTCAGCTAGGCTCAGAGTTCGATCAGCAAGGCCGCCGCCGTTGTTTGCTGACGAGCAAGTGGGGTGATGCTTCCAGTGTCTCAGAATGATCCACGGTCATGATAGGAGAGGAGTCGAGTTCGCCAGAAGGCGCGTTTCCACAGTCGCGGTTGGAGTCCGAGATGGTCGCTCGATCGCCTAGTACATCCATCGTTGACCATCAGACGACAATGGCGACATACAGTAACACCTTGATTGCAAGTAAGTGAGACATTGCACCCGGACGAGCACGTATACATGATCGGGCCTGAACACAGACACAAGGCGGTTCGGGAGCGAGGGGAATCAGCATGATCGTCTGCATGGACGGGGGAGGTTTCCCACGAGCCACCGTCCAGGCGTCGCTTGGTCCAGAACGTTAACGCCTTCATCTCGGACTGTTCAGAACGTTAACGCCTTCATCTCGGATTGTTCCACCCCGGCCTACCTCGATACAGTGCAAAAGAAAGTTAAGCATCGCATTTGCATCTGCACGATGCAGACGCAGGTTATCTCGGCTCCCGTAAGATGGGGAAAATCACAATCATGTTCGAGCATCGGACGCTTTTTGTGCGGCAGCCTCCCACGACGACGCCGGGTTCTGCCTCACCTCCAAGATCCGAAGGAGCCACCATGTAAAGTAAATGCCAGGCTTATCACTTGCGAAGCCTTACTTGATACACCCAGCCAGCTCTTCAGAAGGTCGTCTCGGCGGTTTTATCGTTCGATGATCTCGCCACTCAATCTGACGCTAAGCCGTCTATGGACGGACTGCGTTCTACTGCCCATCGAGTCGAACGATTGTTCCATGCCAACTGAGGGCCTGGATACATTTCCCGCCCATTCCATATGATATCGGTACAGGCGGCCAGCTGATCGCTGTGCAGCGCCAGAGCCCGCGTTGTCGCGCGACACCCTTGGGAAACCGCTGCCCATTCCTCGTGTCCTCTCATGTGGGTTGCGCCTCCTCCGATCGTCGTGGATGCGGGCATCGATGAGTGCAGGACGCGTGCCATTGCTTCATATCCCATGCGTTCCCCGACGCGCTCGGTAAGACTTGGGTGAGAGTCGCATACGAAGCGCGAGCGGGTTCGGCATCAATTTGGTCGTATGGGTCTAATGATGGTTCGCGCGGATGGTTGGGGTGAATGGACACGGACGCTCGCGCTGCAGAACCTCGCAGAACGCGCGAATGTGAGCTCCTTATGGTCTCTCTTGGAGACTATGGGAGTGTCTCTGAGAACATATCGAAAAGTCTCGCATTCAAGTTCGCTACACAAGGGGACGCCACAATCACCCCCGGTGTACAACGAGAGAGCGGAATGGAACCACGGACGGCGGGGCCAAGCTATTGACGTTCTCAGACCGTGGCATGTAGCATATGCTCACATTCATCACGAGTTCGCACTCCATCTCTGAGGGACCGCCCTTTGACGGATTCGCAGCACGCGCTGTCCGAGAACCGCGTACACCGTCGTTACCGACGCATACATTCACAAACAGCTCCCGACGCTGAGCAGAAGTCCCGACACTCGGAGTGCGTTATCGCCATTACGCTGGCGCTGGCGTTCACAAGGTACAGCCTGAAGAAGTCCGGACGCTGATTAGACGATAGCGCAACGTTGGAGCGGGAGAATGCGAAGAATGCGAAAACTGCAAAAGGAGGTGTCGAGGAGCGCAAGTCCGATCTCACGACACGTCGCCCCGCTTTAGAGAGGAGCGGCCTTGCTATTTCCGTATTCAGATTGCCCCCGAGCCCTCGAGGGAGCAAACGGTGGCTCGGGACGGAATCGGGTTTGCACCCGCGAACCGTGACAAAGAAGCCATCGAGGGCGCCTCAGAAGGGCAAGCGCCTCCTTTCTCGTGTTCGCCAGTTTCGCCGAGGTTTCGCGAATACACCGCGTCACTCCCATGCGCGTACATCGACCGATGGGCGACTCATCATTAATGCATCATTGGGGACGGATCGCCTTCCTTTGCTCGATCGTGCGTTCGCTTGTGACGCAAATACGCGCGCTGCGAGGGGGCGTTTCATCTCCTCTTTTCTTTCCGGATCCGAGCATGCACGGCGGGTGAGAGCGCACGTCCCGAGTTGCGGTATAGCACACGAGCGCAAGGAGGTTTCGCCGAGATTGTCAGACATCGGATGGTCGCCAGATCATACCATACGCGCCTGATCACGATGAGGGGATTGAGCAGTCGTGCGGGCCGTACGGCCTGTATTGAATTCAAGCGCCCACGCCCTCCGCATTTCGTGTCCTCGTCGTCGAGGATCCGGAGGTGCATCGCATGGTCGTTGCGGGCGTATAGAACGACTTCGGTTATTGCCTGTTCTGATCATCTTGACGCGTTTCCCAGATATATTCCCATTACTATTAGCCCCGCCCCCATCGCGCCGATCGCGTCACGGGACCAGGTTCTGTTTTGCTCGTGTCTGAGTCGACGCCTCTTGGGGTCGGAGAAACGATATTTTGAGCGCGGCGAAGACTGAGAACAGCGGGACCCACGATGATACTTTGTACTTCCAAACAGAACCTTGCAATAACCCAGCGTCGGCCGAGAGATATGAAAAGAGAGAGCCAAGTATAACGAGTGCTGCCATTGACAGAGCTGTGAGCTGGCGCGCGGTGGCCACGTATCTGACTTCTGACTTTGCGCCAGCCCTGCACGGCCAGTTGAGTCGACTTGGTCAGGATACCACGGAATCCGGGGAATAGCACGTTCGGGCGGAACGCCAAGTTGGGAAGGCTGAGAGTCTGCGCCTTGGCCGTCTAGTGTGTGGGCTGTCCGAGTTATCTCTCAGCTGCCAGCAGAGTGCTCGTCCGCCCAGCCCGTTCCAGGTTTCACTAATTCCTTGGCCTGCCAAAGCGGTGTTCACTCGTCAACCGGTGAGTATCCTGAGGGAATATACGTGGTGTGAGTGCCGTCATCACGGGCCGGGTGCTGTGAACGAGGGATGAGAGTACACGAAGAACGAGTAAGAACGCTCGAAGGTTGCTCCTGATGATGGTGGTGGTGCTACTGATCATGATGCATGATGGATGATCTGCAGCGCATCGCCCTTCGGGGAGGACAGCAGCTGACCTCACGCCGTACACGCTGTCGACCACGATGCAGCGATGAAGCGCTATATTTTGCATCCGCGGGAGGGAGGGCTGAAACGACGGATCGGGAAAGAGCAAAGGGGTGGCATCACTTCTCATCGAGCGCGGATACCTCGCTCGGTGGGCCTTTGTCGGAGGAAACGATCGTCGACGTGCGTGAGGGCCAAGAAAAACGGCCAGGGGAATGAGGGTATAAACAACGGTCCCGTTCCCTGCACGGCGGGGCGGGCGATGGTAGTGCGAGAGCGCGGCTTCTGGACGGGGGCGCTGGGCGGGTCGGCTGGAGTAACATCGCTCGTTTATCGTGGATACGTCCCAGAGCGTGCCAACGACGCTGGGAACAGCGAGCTCGAAACGTCCCAGCGCATGCTCGCCCCTAGGGCCGACCCTCCGGAGCTTCGCCCACACGCCGAACACGCGCCAGGCGTGGGAACAAAGCCATTGTGTCGGGATCGGCCCCAGCCGCTGCACAGCATTCGACGATTAAGAGTGGGCGCTTCCGCTTCCGGAAGGCGCTTCTCGCCCCGCCAGAAGAAGGAAGCGGGCGCATTGCGTCCAGGGTGTTAGACGGCCCGTGAAACCCGCCCCCCCATCCTGCGCAGCGCTGCGGTGCCCACCAGCCCGCGGCCGCCCGGTGGCCTCCTCCGACTCTCAGGGACGCTGACGGGGGGCGTGCAGGGCACCGGGGGCTCAGGCGACCACAGCAGCGGCGGACGGTGTCTTTTTTCTCACTCAACTGCGACTCCCGCGGAGGGTCATCAAAGGTCGGTGTCTCATCAAGAATTCCATTGACATGGGGCTGCTCTAACATACACATATGCTATATATTAAATGGCCGTGGCTGTCTCGCGAGGCTATCTATAATGTATGCGGTGGAGGGGAAAGCGCGGATGGGAATAATATACACAAAATTGCAGTTAAGCGTAGGTATCGTATCATAGGGGCGTGGTGGTGATGATGATACAGTTGCGCATGCCGGTGTGAGAGAGGAATAAGTCATTGCGTGGTGGGTGCGGACGAGTCGATTGCTGCTGAACGAAGGATCCGGGTCGGCGTGAGGACGGGGCGACGAGTACTAGCGGGCGAAGTTCATTGTCATGACTGTGCGAGCCCGTAGGCGACGGCGGCACGACACGCTTCGTTCGCACGTCCGTCCCGTCCGTGCATTGAAAGGCTCTCGAGGGTGGCAAAGCACTCGTCGCACGCTGCGCAGGAGTGGATGCTACGTGCCCGCTTCGAGCTGGATGAGGTATCGGAAGCCTGGGGAGAAAGCACAGCTCGGTGAGAACCTGCGGAAAATAGCTGCGGCACTGCCAAAAGGGAAGACTTACGGTGTCCATGCAGTCGTCGTCGGAAAGTTTGCGCTTGAGCGGTGAATACGAGCGTGCGCGTGCTGCGGGAAGGGGGATCTCCGTCAGCATCGGAAACCTCGGGCTGTGACGATGCAGGGGCGACATACATGGTACGATGGTACCCATGGCTTTTGCGCTGGCTTCGCGCCATGCGAAGATGCGGTTCATCCGACGCGCAAACGAGTCGTCGTCGTCGGCGGTGAATATAGGGTGGGTGGCAGCGGCGTCCATCTGGACGTCTTGCGGGCACTCGTCGTCGGACGAGCAGTACGACGAGCAGGGCGAGTCCGACTCGTCGTCGTCGTCGTCGTCTTCGTCGGTGGCGGTAAAGTCGTCGGAGCGGGACGACGACCAGGAGGAGGAGGAGAGGCCGGCGGACGAGGTCATGGCCTTGAGGGCGCGGGGCGGGGCGGGGACCTCGTCGAGCTGGATGGTGGGGAGGTACGGTGGTTTGTGCGGGAGCATGGGGGGCACGGCGACGAGGCGGGGGTGGAAGACGGTCGCGGTCGGCGGCAGCATCGTGCGCAACAGCAAAGGGCGGGGCGGGGGCGGGTGGTGGGAGACGGCCGAGTGGGATTTATAGGGGCGGGCAGGAGGTTGGACGTCCAGATCGACTAATCTTGCCACCCTCGCCCATCTCAGATCGCCTGTCCGAGCTTCGGACGATCTCACACCGCTCGGAATTTCCGCGGTCAGACGCGACCCCATCGCTTTCACGTGCTCTTCCTCCGAGCCTCTCCCCGTTCCCACCCTCGCCCGTTCCCATGCACGTCCTTTTAAAAAACGCGCGTTCCCAGTCCGTTGCCACACATATGACAACACGCCATTGCCAAGACAGCGGTACAGACACGCTCGAAATCTGAGAGAACCACCAGAACCCGCCCGCGAAAATTACCCAAGCCCCCTCTGCGACCGTACAACGTAAGCCCCCGCCCTACGGCCTCATGGGCGCCAGCCACGCCTCTGCCGCCTCGAATTGGTCCACCACGTCGCGATAGACCGCCCCCTCTGCGTGCAGCTGCCGCACGGCCGTCAGCGCCTGTGGCGCAGGACCCGAATCAACGATCGACCCAGTCAATTATCGCGAATCCGGAAATGAAAGGCGGCACATAACGCACCACGTCCCAGAAGCGGAACCCTCGTTCGACTTCTAGTTTCGGATACTTCACGCCCGTAAACGTATCCTCGCAAATGTCGAGCGCGAGCACCTTCGCCTCCTTCACACCCTCTCCGTTCGGATCCCGCACCCGTTGTCCGCCGTTGATGTGCGTCAGCGCGTCTAGGTAGACCTTCGCCAGAACGCCGAACCCGGTGTTCACTTCCGTCTGGAAGGGCAGCGAGAGCGCTATATCCAGGTAATCGTCACGCGCCCGCTTTGCGTCGGACCGGAGCAGCATATTCAGCGTCGTCACCTCCAGCAACGTACGCAGGGCACGTGTGAGAGACCGCACGAACGAGTTGAACACGAGCAGCTCCCGTGACAGCGGTGCAGACCACGGTTGCGACTGTTCGGGTAGAGCAAGCAAAAACGTTCATAAAGCCGTTATCGGAAAGAGCAAAGCGGGAACCCCTTGCGGCGCACCTTAAAGTTCAGCGGTACGATGCTCAGGACTCGCATAACCAGGAGCATGCATGTTTTCTCATCGTCTATCGGTGACGTGCGTCATCAGCGACATCATGCGCCTCCCTCCGTGCGTGAGAGAAGGGCGGGGGCGGCTCACCGGTACCGAAGCTGGGCCCTCCAGAGAACGCTCGTCCCGACAAGAGGTTGCCGCGCATCACGCCCGCTCTCACAAGCTCCAGAAAGAGGAAAAGCGGGTCCTGGAACTTGTCGTTCACACGCGCCTGCCTGATCGCGGCGTACATCGCTCGAGCCAAGGGCCCGTGGGCGTGACTGTTCAGCAGGAACCTGGCGCGTACACCGATGAGAGCGCTGTTGCGCACATTAAGACGAAAAAAGCCGATCTCACCCGCGCAACTCGAGGAATCGCCAGATTACGTTCGCGACCACTTCGTCCTTTTTCTCTAGCGGGAGCTTGGTCTGGCCGCTCTTCCCCTTGGTCCTCGCCGCGAGTTTCTCAGACGAGGTCGCACCCAGGCACAGCGCAAAGTCTATCGTGGCAGACTGCGCGCCGTCAATCGACCACCGATAATGAGCCGCACCCTTCTCGCACTCACATTTTGACGCCGCAGCTCCTCTTCCACTACGGCGTAGGGCACGTTCCAGCCCGCGACGCGTTCGGCGAGTTGGGTCGTCTGCTGAGAATTATGTTGAATATTCTTGTGTTGGCCTCCGGCCTGCGAGGGCTGCTCGAACCAGAAGGAGCCCGTGACCTGCCGCTTGGACCAGAACGTGTGTGCGACGGAACTGATGAGAGCCAGCGAAGTCGCGCGCGGACCCGTCTGTCCGTCCGTGATGACCTCCTTCACGAACCGCTTGTACTCCGTAGTTTCACCGTTGTCGAGCGGAGGGCCCTCGATGACCGTGCCGGTGGTGAGCCACACCAGTGCTTGGGGACCGAGGAGGCCCCGGGAGAGGTAAAAGTAGATTTCGTCCGGTAGCCGGTGGGTGAATATCTCGTGGAGGTCAGAGGGGATATCGCTTGCCGTCGGATGGTGCGGGTGGTGGTTCGAATGTCCTTGCGGTGCACCGGCGACGGCGAGCGGAAGCGGCTGGACCGTTCCTTCCGAAGAGAGAATGAGAGAATATTTGATCATGGACCGCGTGCGCGCATATTGATCGGAATACTGGATTGATTTAACTGCCGGGTGGTCCACGAACGCCGACACGGCCGAGTGCCCGGACTTGTAGTATTTCACCATGTCTACCGTCTGCTTCAGCGCCTGCTCGTGCACTGTCGGAGGGAACGGCGGAGAATAGTCGAAACCGACGAGGATCCCAATGTCGAGGAACTGATCCTCGTTCACACCGAGGTCGTTCAGGATGTTACGCTTGGACACGTACGTAAAGGACGGGTTGGGAGAAAAAAGGTCAAGAGAGGTGATGATCTTGTCTACGCCGGGGTAAAGCAAGGTATCGGTGGGGCCGTAAATGGCGTGCACGTATGGCTTCGGATGTCGTTGCAGGTAGATCAACTAACGGAGACGGTCAGCTCAGGTAGACACTAACAAGAACGAACGTACCTGCGCCCAAGCAACGTAGGGGGCGATGAGGAACTCGACGTTCCTGTGTCTGAAAACGCGCAACACCATCCTCCACAAATCCCACTGCATGAGCCCGCTCCGGCCCTTGAACAGTTCCGTGGCCGCGTCCTCCTGGCCCTGTTCGTACTTGGACCACGCCTCTCTGCGATCACGACACGCCTCATTCTGCTCAATGTGTTGTTGTTGCTGCTGCTTCCAGCGCTTGTTGGGCACGAGACCGGGGAAGACGAATACGGGCTTGATGCGCAGTTTCTCGAGCACGCGCAGGTCGGCTTCGATGCGCTGCGTGAGCGCGAGCGGAAGACCTCCGGTCGCGGCGAGCAAGGGTTCTCTCGAAGGAGGGTTTTCCGTGAGGTAGTTGAGATAGTATGATGCGTCTATCCCCAGACGCGAGTCGGATAGGACGGAAAGCGGAAGCGTTTGCAGATGCTTTCGCTCCGTCAAGTAACCTGGACCGAGGTTATTGTTTCAATACGTGCTTATGCCCCGTTTGCTTACCGTCCAGATGTTTGATGGGCATACTTTGGGCCGCTGGAGGCTTCAGAAACGCGTCGTAACGGTACAGCGAAATGCTACAACGAAGTTGAGAGATGGTTACGTAAGCCGTCGCAAAGGCGCGCCGTTCTAATTGAATTCGACAACAGCCCTTCCGCCTTCGCTACACGCTGTTTCCGCCTGGCCTCGCCGTAAATACGCTCCGGCCCATGGCCCATTGGGGCACTATATGGCATCGATTGACGCCATGCTAATCTTGCCTTTGCTCCCACTGGTGACTGGCTCGTTTCATGTCTGGCTGCTTCATAATTGCTGTGCGAACCGGCGGAGGCGTTTCTGGCAATCCGAACTTTCTCTACGACGACGGCGAGTTCCAGGATGGATCAGCATGCCTGCAGTGCGTGTCGACGGAGACGCGGTCGGTGTTCTGGTCCTCGCTGCCCCGTAGAACATCGTATGAAGGCCGTTCTTCTTTGCCAAACCCCGGACCGCCGGGTGTGGGGCTCGATGATCATACACCCAACCCTCTCTAAGATCGGATCCCATCCGGAAGGGCATCTCCTTAGGCGGTGCGGGTGCATCCCACACTCCCGTTGGCATCTCAAGCAATGCGCGACTCTCAGCTAGCATGGAAGCCCCTTCTTACAGCCACCCCGCGCTACCTTGGGCGCTCGGAGTAACGGCACGCCCCTGACATAGCGGACGATGCAGGTTCGTGATCGTGCAAAGACGCCGCCCTCGTGTACTGGCCCATCTCGTACTCTACACTAACGCACTGGCGCCATCGGGTTGGTCTGTGTGAGCGAGCGCTGGGGCTGAGTTGCACGAACCCTGACGCCACCCAGCGGACGCCCTGATGCTGCAGAAGCTTCTCGTCGTTTCACAGAGGCGCTCCGGGCGGCGAGGGAGAGAGCACAGATACGATACGATACGCCTCTCGCAATGAACGTCGAGAAACCCAATCTCGTCTCACGACATCTCGTCATAGTTGGTGACTGCCCATTCAATACGTTCTGTCTCTGCGAATCCCCGCAAGCACTTCCCCAATCCGATAAAAGTTTGCGTGCAAAGGACGATCAAGTCGGGACCTCCCTACGCCGCACCCTCGAAAGAAGCGTAGGGACGTCTCGCGCGAACAGGCGTGCGCCCGCCATTCAACAACCCCCCCTCTCCGCGCGGCGCTCCCTCCCTTCGTATCACTTGAGAGAAACCGAAGCGGGCGGAGTTGCGTCGACGTCTGCACGCATCGGTAAAGGAATGGAGGCGACGCTGGCATCTCCCATGGTCCGCCTTCTGACGTCCCGTCCCCAAGATTGGAACCGTCCGTATCTCGTACCGCGACTTCTCGGCATGGATATGCCATCTTAAGTGTGCACCCTGCCGCAGAACGGCGCACAGATACGATCGAATAATCAGAGCCTCTCGAGTCTTTCATTGTGTCTCAGTCATCGATCGGATAATACTAGACCGCGGCAGTCGAGACGAGATCTCTCTCATGGCATCCGAACAGCAAGCACCATGGTTGGTGGTAGCTACAGCTACGGTCATCAGGCGCTGCATCGGATCCAAGCCCATCTATATTACCATTAACGAACCTTCTCCATCGCTCATCGCGACGAAAGTCCATTCTAGCGTGCATGCAGTGCGGGGCGCACTCACGCTCGAAATGCCCAGGGTTGTCCTGCTGACCCGTCGCCCAGTCCGGGCAGTCCCACCGGTCTCCAGAATAAAAGTCGAATATACCGTGTACAAAACGCCTCTCACCGAAGGGCGCGGGCGATGCTATGATGATGGCGATGTCATCATCGCGCTGATACACACTACTTGTTTTTTTCTTCGCGTCCGGTTTTTCCCCATGGCCCGCGAGCATCGCTCTCGGGACGTCCGTTTTGTGCACAAGTTCGCGCGCCAGTAACATGAGAAGCGGGAGGTTCGGATGAGCGGCGCGGCGGGCCTGTAAGTATGCCTGCCTCGCCTGCCCGTCATGCCGCATGTCTGCCCCTCTCTTGAGTAATTTGCGGCTCATTCATCTCGCTCAATGAACCCGCCCGCTTCGACCTCCGAGCTGTGAGAGCAGTCCGCCATCCGTGCCAAATGAAGGAGGAGGCGACAAAAAAAAACTTCTCGGTCGTGCAGCGTGAGAGGCAAGCGTTCGTTGGCTGGCGAAGCGCGTCTCTACAGCTTTAGACCCGGTGCAGGCCGGAATCGGAGATGGGTCAATCGGCGAAGATGATTAGGCATAAGCAGCAGCAAAAGCAGACCCAGCAAAAGATTAATGGTGAGAGTGGATGAGCACGCCGGCGCAGTCAGATAGTAATTTGAGTTGGTCTGGAGTGCTCCGGAGATCGCGCTGCGGATCAGCTGCGTATTTTATTTGCATAAGTCGAGGTTGCTGCTGCTGCGATACTGGGTGCAACGTTGCAATGGCGACGCCCGACCGTCGCCCACGACGAACGGACGAAGCCACCACTAGGCTGCTGCTGTAGCTCGCAGTCTAATCGTCCGGGTTATCGTCGGCTGCGCGTGCGCCGGTTCGCAGCAGCACCCCGGACGATGGCTGCGATGGGGTGTCCTGTCATGGTCCCGAATCAAATCACAAACGGAAGAAGTAGTGATCGTTTTTAGGCTCGGATGACATCAGCTCTTTGCGCAACGATGAACTATGCACCCCCGTCGCCGACGACGCTATGTGGGGTGCGACTCTCCCTCGATCGTCGGGTCGAGCAGTGCCCACCGAGCCTCGGACGATGCACGCGCAATTTTCGGGAAATGGACGGCCGTTTCGGGGGCGGCTCCTTCTTGAAACAAAACGCTGGAGAACATTGAGACCGATGGGAAACGCTCACGGAACGAAGGTCGGATGACATCAACCGCCTTGAACGGCGGGCAGGTCATCATGCATCATCGGTGTGGGTGATGAGAATCGTTGCGAGGGTTCGCCGGTAAGCGAAGTGCGGCTCCACTGCTTAGCTTGAGAACAAGGCGCAGAGGATGGGGATGAAAATGATACAACACACACGGCCGTTTCTCGCGGGCTCTCGTGGAGATGTAGCATACATACCTCGGATGGTCGACGTCCGGAGAAATGGGACGACAGTAATCAGGGGATGGAACTGTATGTGCAGGTTACGGCGTCGAAGGAGAGGAGGAGGAGTGACGTACGGTACGTCGAGTCACATGCCAACCGAAAACATCGGTAGAGAACGCTGACCCGACCGCGCCCGACCGTCCCACTCCATGCGAATCGAGTCTCCTGCACGCCCTTGACCTGTCCCGGTCTTACGACCAACCTACTCCGTCGACGACGACGACGACGACGACGACGCGCTACGACGTCCCGGCAGCACGCGCATCGGCGGCAGCACCAATCGCCCGACCTACGCCGACCAACGACCATGAAGTCGTGTCTAAAGCCGACGCCGCCGCAGAGCCCCGGCCCCGAGCCCCGAGACGACGTCGGGCGACCACGCTTGGGGTGCAAGACCGTCTCGTTCTGCGAGAGCGAGCTCGTGCGCGTCCACCTGGCCGACGACTGGGACCGCTCGCCCACGCCGCCAGCCAGGCATCTCTCGTATGCGTGAGTAGCGTCCTCCGTCCAGCGGCTGGTATTCCCGACTACTACCGGATCAACGGATCCTCCACGCGCGTGACTTTGATGTCCCGCCCGACGACGATGACGCTGGCCATAGTCGTCATAGACGTTGGCCGCGCATGCAGTTGGAGATGGTCGTTATCAATGCCCATACAGCCACGATCGTCGTTATCAATGCCCATACAGCTACGGCCTTGTCCTGCACGCTCGTCATACGTTGCCGCACCCAGCGCTGACCCGTCTTTATCTCTCCAGCGACCTGCTCGAGCTCAAGCAGATACGGCTGTCGCTTCCAAGGGCCCAGCAACCTCCGGAGACCGCATCTTACTTCCCCCCGGTCCTCAGCCAGGTCCCGGTCAATCTCCTGCCCCTTTTGCCCGAGGCGCCCGCGCAAACCGCACCACCTCCGATGCTCTCGCCCACGCCCCAGCATCCACCTCCTCCCGAACCCAACGTGGAGCCGCCATCACCCCCGGCCACGCCCCCACCACCGCCCCCGAAGCGATTCAACCTCAGCTTCTTACCCCTGTTAGACCCGTCCAGCGCGGCATCATCATCACCACCGAAGCCGTCCCCTCCAAAGATGCAACCCAGCCCCTCCATATTGTCCGTGATACCTCCTACACCGACGTTCCCGCACGACACCGGCTCAGCACCGGACCTCCAAGAAATAGGCTTTGCGTCCGAAGAGAAGGCCTCCAGCAGCAACTATCACCTGCCGACGCCCGATGCCTCACCCCTGCGCGCAACTTCTCCCCTCGGCACGCCAGACTCCGCGGTCGGCGAAGACCCGCTCACCCTCTCCGCGCTCGAGGGCTTTCCGGAGCCGCCTCAATCAGTCCCGCGCCAGCACTCGGGGTCATACCGCTCGTCCTGCACGCCCTCGCCGATGCCGGACACGCCTCAGTCCGCCACCCCGAGCCCGGACTCGCACCCAAACCTCCATTCCTACTTCCTTGTCCGGCCGAACCTGCCGAACCACATCCCCACGAATGGCGCCGGCATACCGGACTCGCCCTTTGTCGATCCCGCGCATGCCCCGCGCTCGTACTTTGCGCTCAACAAGGCGGCTCCCGTTGCGCCTGACGCGCAAATACGGACGCAGCCGCCCGATGTCGCGTCGCGCTTGCAGACGCAGACGCAGCTGAAGACCTTCCTCAGGGGCATACCCTCCCCCACGCTCAATCCCCCCTCACCTCTGGCCTTGGACCCGGAAACGGTGGGAGCGAGCCAAGGCGCGGCCGTTCCGCGACAGAGCAGTCTGCGGCAATCCACCACGATCAGGAAAAAGCGCCGGTCCGTCCAGCTGATAGAAATCAACGGCATGCTCATCCCGATCGGGGACGACGAGGACGAAGACGAGTGTGATGAGAGCGAGAGCGGGCAGGGGCAAACCACCGAAACGCCGGTGGCTGGGCCGGACCAGCCAAGGCCAGCGTCGCCCAGTCTGGTTCCGCTTCCAGCATCTCCGCCTCGCGTGCCCGTCGTCCCGCTCGCATGAGCGCACGGAGCTTCCAAGGACGCGCTAGAGAGCTCATCTTTCCCTGGGTCGGCATGCGGTGCATCCTACACGTTCTCTGTCTCCGGCCGCGGTACCGCGAGGCGCAACCGTCGGCAAGAAGTGGGAAGGGCGAGAGGGGAGGGTCCTTGCCCTGGTTGCCCCCCATGCAGCCGTTCGACACGCTTGTTGGACAGCTTTACACACGGCTTCGCGCCTCGGCTCCGCGCGCTCCGGAAGGAGGAATCGTCTCCAGATGCTGTTGTAGGCGACGGACACAAATTATTTGAGCCGTCGTGCGCACGTCTGGGTGCACGGAGGCGAAGAGGCTCCGAGCCGTGGACCCCCGCATCGGGGGCGTGAGGCCGACGCGGGCGGGGTGGGCACAGATCTGTGGAACGCGATCTCGTGGGCCAAGGAGGACCTATTGGTGACGGGATCAGGGTTTGGCCTTCACGCTCGCCGATGGAGATGGAGACAGAGATGCGGTGGGAAGCGTCGTGGGAGCGCCGCGTGTCCGACCTTGGGAGCGAGCGCGCCCCTTGGACGTCGGGCCCAGGACGGCTTAGAACGGCCTCACGAGCTCGCGGCTCGACGGGCGACCTGTTGGGTCACACTGCTGTTGCTCTCTCGGCGGCAGTTCACAAGCTAGAAATCGAATTAATTGGAGGAACACGCACACACGACTTTTTTTTCCTTTTTTTTTTAAATCTGTACGCATCATACTCTCATCTAATCTTATCAGCACCTGTACGCTCGCAACCATTCCATAGTCGCACAAACATATTCTTCGCTGAATGAGCTATGGAAAGAACACCGCCAGCGAATATGTCTTTTTCTGGCCACGGTCTGAATTGAACCATCGATACCTTCTTCCCAACATTCCTGTGCTGCACGGCTCCTGGGTCTCTCGTCTTCGCCCGCAAATACACACCTCTATCAATAGGCCGTCCTTGCAGCCTCCTATAGCACCTGCAACGTATTCCAGGATAATCCTGCATATAGCTTAATGACACTGCAGCGTTCTGTTTACATGCACCCCTTAGCGTGCGACCACAGGACATAATGTTACCTCTTCTTGATCACGATCGTGGCCATTCGCACGCAGATGGCATGTTAACCCAAAGGCAACCCTATGACCACTGCGGTGCGTTCAGCGAAGGTGGACCACCAGCAGGTGCGTGCAGCGCGTCGGAGCCGACGGGAGATACATAAGTTATATACAGATGCCGATGCGGCGAAAAGGACCACACGAAAAGCAACAGAGCGCGAAGTCGTACTCGACGACGTGGACAGACGTTCATCCCAATCCATCAAGCTCGCCGTCCTTCTCTCAGCGATCTTGCCGACCGATACGGCATGGCGTGAGTGTTTGCCCGTATACCGACAATGCCATGCCATGATTAGCGACGCGGGAGGCGGCGACACACCACCGTCATCGTTACGAGAGAGGAGGGGAGACGGCGGTCCGGTTCATTAGATATGGCATTCGGTCCCGCAGTGCGCCTCCCCAACATAGGCCCCACCATCCCACCGCACGACTCGACGTTTATCCTCCAATCACCTTCGGTGCCGTGCGCCTTGCGCGCCCTTGCCCCTCATGGAAGCGCGTTTCCGCTCTCGCTCCTCCTCCTTAGCGCGCGCACCTCGGGCCCGGGGATCGATCACCTGGTGCAGGGGCGTGAGTGTGAGCGACCCGACCATCCGGGACTCCGATAACAAAGACATGACAGCACCTCGTAGTCTCTCTCAGCTTTTTGCACTTCTTCCGAGTTGTCCTTCGGGAAATGCAGCAGGTGACCAAGGAATCCGGCATCCGTGTCGACCTCCACCCCAGGGTCCTCGCCGGTAGCTTGTGGAGCTCCTGCGGCATCCGTCTCGTCTTCACCAGCTTCGTCCCCTTTATCCTCGACCGAACTCTGTTGAAGCTTAGATCTGAATTTGTTCAGAGTAGCGAGGATATCGCCTTCATTCTTCCTTTTACCCTGAACCTTTTTGCTGTGGATTCCTTTGCCCTTGGCATACTTCGACAACTCTTCGTCGAGATAGGATTTCTTGGGTTTCTTCCGCGCCGGCTCGTCGTCACTCTCGTCACCTGTCCTTCTCGCGAGCTTGCGGATGTCCGCTTCCATCTTTTCAATCTCGGCCTTGCGAGAATTGCTGAAGAGCATGAGTAAGACGGTGAGTGTTTTCAATTGAAGGCTGCGGGCCTACAGCTTGCTATCTTGTTCCCGTGCGTGTTGCTCACGGATCTTGGTAATGTCGACAGCATCGGCTGCCTTGGCAGACTTCCCCGGCTGAACAAAGGATATCAGAGATAATCGCAGGCAGTCGTCTGTCTCTATACCTTTGCTTCAGGCTCAAGTTTGCTGGGTTTGTCTGCTTTACTGAGAGGTGCTGCGATGAAGTCCGGTAGCTCCGTGACCACACGAGCATCCGGATTGTCGACCACTATGGCGACGTGTCAGTAAATTGTCGCGGACCATAGGAGTGGATACCTCACAGTCCGGCCGCACGATCGGCCTTTTCTTAAGTACAACAGGTTCTTCCTCCTCTAGGCCTTCGTCCTCACCGAAGCTCAGCAGCTTTACATCTCTGCGAAATCCGTCAGATTGAGACGCCGTGCTCATACGAGGAACTGACTTTTTGGCTCCCTTTCGACGAGCAGCCTCCTCCCGCTCTTGCTGAGCAGCTTCGCGCGCCTTCTGTTGTGCCCTCTTTTCCTCAGCCGTGATACGGGGAACAATATCTGGAAAGGGGTTATCAACTATCCGGATTGTCCTAATTTTGGGCGGGCTGACGGTATTTGTGAGCCTCTGGACGAGCAAGGGGATGCAAGACCTACTGACTATGTTGGTCGCCCGTTCTTGTCGATTTCTGAAGCGAAACAGTGAGTCCTTGCCAATACACGTGTCAGCCAATCTCTTACCCGTCGCGCCGATTTTCAAGACGTCTACGGGGTTGCATTAGAATCCGTACTGACAACTACACATTCCACTCACTGTATATAGTGTCTCCAATGCATCGGCCAAACAGTGTGTGTTTGCCGTGGAGTTCATCAGCCCTGTCTTTGCCACAGGTATATGTAAGTCGTGGAGGCATCGAGGAGCAAACCTACACTTACCTAGTGTAATGAAGAATTGGGAGTCATTAGAATTCTTGTCGCCATTGTTTGCGCATGCGACGAGGCCACGGTGAGTGAAGCGTAGACGAGGGTGAATCTCGTCCTCGAACGGTTCTGCAACGCAAGTTGAGGCTATGGTGACCGTGCATGGCTCGTTACTTACCCCCGTATATGGATTCGCCACCTCCGCCTGTTCCCGTCCGATCTCCAGTTTGAACTAAGAAGTCCGGGACCACACTAGCAATCACTCAAAGTTATTCACGCCCGCAGGCGGTCCCCGGAAGAATCGACTTGCCGATGGAAGATGACACCGTCATAATAACCTGGAGCATATGTTTCAACATGAGATCAGCACCACGAGACGGGACAAAGGGACTCGTGCCTTCCATGGCCAGCTGTACAAAGTTGCGGCATGCTTTGGGGGCTTCCTATAGGCAACCTGTTCAGACTTCGCCGTCGTGTGTCGCTGGGAGACACACTTTGGACCACAGTTCGATGTCGAGCTCTCCAACAGTAGTCTCCACAATCACTCGTCCCTTGGTTGGCAACGCCATGTGAGTCAAGATGTTGTATCTCAATGTATCTCAATGCAGCAAGTCAAAGAGCCGCGAGCGGGCGCGGTGGTGAGAGCGAGAACGGTTCTCTGTGGAACGCGAAATGGTCTGCGCGCGCGCGTCTAACCTTCTCGAATCTCCTCCGGTTCACCGTTCACCTCCTGCCTTACCCATCGATCATAAACTCTTGGCCACCATGTCCGAGGACAAACGGGGTGTCTTCATTGTTATCGAAGGACTCGATCGCTCTGGGAAGAGCACTCAAGCCGCCTCTCTCGTCGACCGGCTGCACTCCCAAGGTCTCCCGGCCATGCTCTTGAAGTTCCCTGGTCAGCCTCACACCATGCGCAGCCTGTAATTTTTTTTCCGTCCTTTCGGCTAAGACACCGCAAGCGCAGATCGTACTACGCCCATCGGAAAGATGATCGATGCTTACTTGCGTTCGCAATCGGAGCTGGACGACCGCGCCATCCACCTGCTTTTCTCTGCTAATCGCTGGGAGCTCTCGTGCGTCTACCCATGCACACGAACGTGGCAGTCTGTCTCAACAACTCCGCTCTCTTCATCCTACTGCGGAACATGAACGCCTGGGATGCTGTCCGTGTGCGCAGCTCGACAATTGAAGCCACGCTCGCGTCCGGAACACACATAATATGCGATCGCTACGCGTTCTCCGGTATAGCCTTCTCAGCTTCCAAGGGTCTTCCGTACGAATGGTGTCGAGCGCCGGACATATCCCTCCCCGCCCCAGATCTCACGCTCTTCCTCGATATCTTCCCCGAGGCGGCCAGACAGCGCGGCGGATACGGCGAAGAACGGTACGAGAAGGAGGAGATGCAGGCGCGTGTAAGGACAGTTTTCAAGCGAATCGGGGAAGATATGCAGTCGCTGAACACCGCGGATGGCGCTCGCGCCTGGGTAACGATCGATGCTGGACGTGAACGCGAGGCGGTACAACGGGAGATTTGGACAGTCGTTGAACCGTTGCTGACAGCGACATATCGACCGCTTCGCCATCTATGGAAAAATGTTCGTATATAACGACCGAAATGATCATGGACATTAGATATAGGATAGGAATATGTATAGTAGAGTACAGAAGCAGTACACACGTTAAGGAGATAAAGAACGTTGTTGTTGCTTTAGAGAGCGATAATCGGACGCAAGATGAGAAAGCGAGCCAGAGTAACTGGCACGCCCAAGAACAATCATGGTGCAGACGACAGCCGTGACACTACAAGGGCGAAGAACAGGAACAATGCCCAACGCCAGCGCTCCCAGACAACTTGCGCCCACCCGTGTGCGGCTACGGCTTTCGGCGCAGCGTCAGTTCTTCGATCGCTGCTCGCACCTGCGGCTGGCTGTCTTACGTTCATAGCGGCGGCTCTGGCATGCGCTTCCGTTACTCGGCCTTTCAGTGACGAAGACACCGTTGACTGGTCACCAGCCTGCAACGACGGAGCAGACGGCGGTGTCTGGACCGACTTGACATCCGTCGAAGGTGTGTCGTCGCTCTTCGAGTCGGATTTGGCAGCCTGCTGCCCCATGTTTGGCAAATCTTTCGCGGTAGGCGTGCAAAACTGTACGAGAGACACGAGCAAGATAAGGACACCAGTCCGCTACATCTCATCAAATGGAACGTACGTCTGGAAACTGCTCCTTGAACCGCTTCTGGGTAAGGTTCCAGGCATGCGAACGTCCCGCCAGTATCCGCTTATCATTATCAGAGGACGAGACAGATCCAGTGGTGATGTCATCGGAGAGCATGAACGAGAGTAAACCGGTCAAGATTGTGGCCACACTCCAGGCGGGATTCCACTGTCGTGTGATGTTAATCCTGCCAAGCAACGACGCTCAAGAGAATAACAGCTTGCAGTACTCACCGTTCCCGGATGGAAGTCTGACATTGAAAAGCAGATCTTCTTATCTGGCTGGAAGCGCCCAGACGGCGTCAACATCTACAGGATCAACACCATGATGAACAATTAATAGAACGCCGTTATCGCGTATGCAATGCCGACCTTAATACCTGGCGGCTTGAAGGGGTATTCCGAGGGAAACATGAGCATTCCGTGATACTCTCCGCCAGCAAAGGGTGAGTCTGGCGGCCCTCGCTACATGATAAGGTAGCGACGATCTGAGCATGCGTCTTTGTACGTGGATACCATGGCCACTCACGATAATGTAATGCCCTGGTCGCATCGGGTCAGACTCCAAGCATAAGGGGGATTCTTTCTTTGAGTGGCGCGGTACGCACAGTTCAAAATGTTCTTCTCCTCCGGAGCCGCCCAGACAAAGGGAGGAGGTTCCTTCTGCATCGCGACATACTCTTTCGAGAGCTAGAGCAGCATCTGTGAGCTTTATGAAGTGTAGGAGTGGCGCGGGGGGCCGTACACGCTTGTGGGCTGCTTTGGAGGCCATGGATGAGATGGACCCAGATCGAGTTGCTTGTAAAGGGAGGTTCCGTCACATTGCCCCACTGCGACGGCTGCCCGGTCACGTGTGATCCCAGGGGTCGGGATGGCTATGCGTGAGCCTCATGCTCCCGATTTGACGAACAGTCGCGCAAACCTTGCCTGCGTTCAAAAGTATGGATGACCGCGCTCCTTACTTTGGAGGTTATCCAGCAACACAGGGCGCGTTGCCTCGATGGACGAACCCGGGTCTATTGAACTTCATGCAGGCTCCGACGTGGTGCGGATCGCCGATGGCAGAGAGAAGGGTTGCATAGTTGGCGTACACTGGTATGCGTGCGATCTCCGTACTCCGGCGTAACACATGCTATACAACTCCATCCAACAATCCGACACACTCAATCGCACTGCAAACATATATCCAAGGAGGAGATGGCCGTACACTGGGGGGTCATAGTTTCGCCTTGCCCTGCGCAAGGGTCACGGAAGCAGCGGCGGATTGTATGCGTTCAGCTGCATCGGACACCATCTCGTCGATGATCTCCTTTGCGGGCTTGACGTCGTGAATCAGGGAAGATACACTGCCCGACATGGTTAGCTAACCCTAAGGTGTAGATAGCGCTCCTACTCACCGGCCAATCAGCCACGCGCGGACATGAGGGCCGGCCTTTTCGGGGTGCTTCTCCATCTCGTATTCGTGAGGTATAATGCCCTTCGAGGTCAGCTCCTTGATCTCAGCTTGACGGTTGTTGTTCCTGAGATAACCCATCATTAATGTGTCGGCGGCGGGGGGTTTAATTAGAACGAAGCTTACCAGTCATCGACGTATGGGGTCCTGCGTACGCGCAAAGGACGGCCAGTGTAGATTAAGGTCGTCACAGCATCCTCATACCCTGCGCTGAGTACAGCTTCCTTGTGTGCTTTTGGCGCAGAGGCCTCGGTGGATGCAACGAATCTAGTGATATCCGAGAAAAGCGGCCCTGATTTGTGATTGAAGATGCAGGGAATGAGTTATGCCTTACCTCGTACCAACCCAAACGCCAACAGCGCCCCACATGAGGTTGGCGGCCAAGCTCCTGCCATCATAGACAGCGCCGGCACCAATAACGTAAATGGGTTGACCTTACTCCAATAGGTTAGTATATCCATGGCCGGTCCTTAAGCCGGGAAAGGGGCGGACATACCAGTCAACGAGCTCTTACGACCCTTTACGGCATCCACGCAAGCAGGGATGAGGATGGAAGCGGGAATATCACCGGTGTGTCCGCCTCCCTGCAAGAAATGGACTGCGTCAATGGATACCAGAAACCACGAATGCAATGCTCGTACCTCCCCAGCCTGCGCACAAATCAAGTCCACGCCGGCATCCAGTGCCTTAGCAACATGCTTGGGATGGCCAACCATCTACATAGAGCTTGTGAGAACAACATAGTCATGGCCCATATAGGGTACATCCCACAGACGTACGTTCATGACCAGAATACCAGCCTTGTGTAGTTTTTCTACGACCTCCTTCGGGGGGACACCAATAGCGCAGACGAAGAGCGTCGCCTTCTCCTCGATGATAACATCGATGAGCTGAGGCAGCTGCCCTTTGGTGTAGTCGTACTGTAAGAGACATCAGAACAATGTAAGACAGCTTCGGTTCTGAGCAGCGCACGTTGGTCTTGCGAGCATTGCCACCAATCTGCGGAAGAAGCAAATCCACGCCGAACGGTGCGTTCTTATCCTTTAAGTCCTTCTTGAGTTCGTGTATCTGTGAGACAGGTCGTTATGTGTCAGGTGCGGCCTCACGGTTGACAAAGCCCCCGCGTGTTATGTGCTTACTTGCGACCTCAGAACCTTCGGGGTGTATCCTACACCGCCAATGACACCAAGACCACCGGCGTTCGTCACAGCTGCGGCGAGTTCAGGACCGGCCGCAACGTTCATACCCGCCAGAAGTATGGGGTGCTGAATCTTGAAAAGGGAGGTTATGGGTGTGGAAATGACGCTCATTTTGTCTCCGAGTCGGTATCTACGGAAAGGTGAACGATGGTGGTGGTTGGATGTAGAAACGCGAGGTAGGTGGTCAGGAGTCTTAACACATACCTATGATATTTCGGCCCTGCCGGTAACCGGAGGCATTTCGGGGAGGCTGAAGCCGGAGATCATTTCACACGACATTAACGTGCTGCGTAAAGGGGGCTCGATTATCGTCGACTATGCAAGTCGAACGAAACGTCTCAGGGATCCGCGACGACCCGATAAGCAGTCTCATGTACTGAGGTGTATGAAACGGCACTGTTGAAGGCTGAGCTTATATCACACCCAGCTGATTGGGCATGGTTGTCGATCATGTACAGCTTCGCACTTCTCTCGGTCATGCAGCTCGAATGCCAGAGACGGGCAGTCTGCAGCGACCATACCAGTAGCGTTCTCTTTGTGCAGCTTTTGTTGCTTGGTCAATCACACGGAGTTGACCGGTCGTTCAATAAGTACTGCCCGACTTGCACCACATCCCAACGCGGATTCCACGCAACTTCGGCCAGCTTGAGCAAGCGCTTTGCTCCCGATACATCCTAGCCGAATCTTAGAGCGCGTGATTTGTCCGGCAGGTTCAGAGCCAACGCGGCTCCGACCTCGACGCGGACCCGGTACCCTCTATCATGATCGGCCATCCACGGGCATAGCAACTCCATTTCTTTTGTCGAGACGAACACGGTACACCTTAATCGCTGTATATCGTCGTGTTCAACGAGATTGCATTCCTCACGCCAGAATGGGTTTTACCCGGATCCTCCCTTCTTTACGCGTCACGCCTATCGTTGTCGATCGTTCGGACCCATCATCGCCGGTGACCCCTGCGCGGTAGAAGAGAGAGCTCCAGTTGACAGTCCTCAGGTTCTTTAGATACTGTGCTAGCCGCAACGTTGCTTCGCGTTCCCGAATGCGGACCGCCATGGCCGTACTGTCGTACCCGTGACCGTCAAGTCGGCATGGAGGCTGCGCCGATGTGCATTCCGTGTTTGCGGCGCTCCCGCAATGGACAGCATGATAAATGTAGTCCGACAGCGTGTCCTCGTCCGATAGAAAGATACCAAGCGCAAGATGTTCCAAGTTGACAAGGGGTGCCAGAGTCTTTCCGTAAGCACGCTAAGAGGGTTCACTAGCTTCAGCGAGATCTGCAGATCAGCCCTGAAACGCAAAGGTGCACTTGCCGCAAGTTCATCAACGCTTGAATAATCATAGGGTACGGGGGAGTGAACCACGAGCTGAGCAGAGTCTTCGAGGCAGCCCCAGCATCCACTCCAGTCCAAGCGTTCCGTGCATTCAAGCCCGAGGACTCTCAAGAGGGGAAGCGTGATAGAGATCGCAGATAAGAGATGCAGGTCGATCCGAGGCAAGCAGGAAAGCTTCAGCGACAAGAGGTTGGAAGGCAGCGCCCTTATGAGTTTCTGCACTCTCTTGTACTGCGTTCCTTGATGTTCTAGGTCGAGATCAATCTCAAGATTGATGAGGTTCGAGAAACGAAGGATCTTCGTTGGAGAAACCGTTGAGCGACACGAAAGCGAGCTAGGTAGATGTCACGTCAATGGTCGACACAGCGATGCGATCAAAAGGATGTGCATATATGCATATACGCACCGAGCCCACCCGTAGATGCCTTCAATGAGTGATTCCGACTCCCATTTACGAAGGGAGAGAATCTCGGTGTGGTAGAAGAAGCACCGGAGCGCTATCTGCCGGAACCGATAGCACGTAACAGAAACACTTTTGACGACCGAAAAATCATGATTCGTGAAAAGAGCCACGCAGATGATTCTGTCGACAAGCTCCAAAGGTAGCGTTGGCGAGAACTATATGCAGCCAGTCGGTGGGAATCGTCAGTTTCCTGCACTGCATATATGCGCCTCCGACCGCCCGAGAACGCTGACCAGCTGCGGAGGCACGACAAGAATCTGCGATGCTGCTCTATCTTCATTTGACACAGAGTCTTTGACCTGCATTCCAGAACGAGGCCGTAGTCGGATATATGCACAACGTGGGTCGGCGTAACGTCGGCGAGGAAGATCCTAAGCAGTCCAAACGACAACGTCGGGACGCCCGACGAATTGATGTACGTTGTCTGTTGTTAGCTGGTCAAGCTTCAAGGACAGAAATGCTGAAGTACACGGTTTGCTGAATCTGTCGCGCGACGAGGGAGTATTTGAGAGGAAAGGGTTCGAAGGGCGTATAAGCGCGATTCATTAGAAGCCTGTTTACGTCAGCTTGTCAAGACCTCGCCACTTGAGACTAGTATACGCTTCGCGAGGTCAAAGTGAGCTTGACGAACGAACGCAGCGCAGTCGAAGTGGTGCCGTGTGGCGTAGAACATCAAGGCCTTACTTATGGAATGCTCATTTCGTCGAAGCATATGATCAATGATGTACATTTATGCCCCAAAATACTACCTATTCGTCATCTCTTAGCGCGTGCTTTCTAAAGGTTCTTGATGAAGAATTCGACGGCGGCCTTGAAGGCACCCTCCTTGCCGGCTTTCACCTTGGGGTCGCTCTGTAGGGTTCGGATCAGCATACGACCACAAGGAGGGCGTATAACAAAGACGTACGACATCGCCACGAACAGCGAACCTGATAGCGGCGATCTATCAGTAATCGCGTCATCCCTAACATCTTGCAAGTTATCTCACCCGTGTGTGCAGCCTTCCCAGTACAGACGCGTGTATCCTGGAGCGAACTTGCCGTTGCCGAAGATCTCGTCCGCCTTTGCCTGCTTCTCGGCGGGGAACATCTGGTCAACCTCGCACGAGTTGATGAGGAGCGGTGCCTTAGACACCGAGAAGTATTTCTGGATTTGACAATTGAAACCTGAACGCGTTACAACCTGGTGATAGACGTCCCCACCTCCAGGTCGCTGGGCTCGAGTAGCGAAGGGTGGTTGACGACAACCGCCTTAGGGATGTTTTCGAATGCAAGGTCAAACGCATAGCGAGCTGTGGTGAAGATGCCAGATCAATGGTGCGACAGTTGTGCCTGTGTAGCAAACTTACCCCCGAGGCAGTACCCAGTAGCACCGAAGATAGTTACGCCCTGCGTTTTCAGCGCGTTGATGACTTTGTCAAGCGGCGGGCGGGTCTTGTCCGGGCCGTGGTTCGCGAACCAGTCGTTGATCGTGAAACCGGGAACCTTGCCCGTCAACACGTCCTCAGAGATCGGATCGCCGTTGAGGTAGTCAGGAAGGATAGTCTTGAATCCATTCTTCGCGAATGCGTCGGCGACGAGCTTGTTGTTCTGGGCTAAACCGAAGACATCGGGAAGGAAAAGGATAACCCTGCGCGGATATGTAGGTGAATATGCCATCCTTGATAACGCCGAACATTACGTACTTGTCCTTGGGATAGTCAATCTCCGGGGTCGCTACATAGACGTCGACGCCATCGATCTTCTCGATCTTGCCTATAAGGTTATCAGATATACAATCATAGACGAGGACATCGACGTGGAGGTTAAGTACTCACCGGCTGGCTCGCCTTCGTTTATCACACCTGGTGGTGATATCGCAGATTAGCAGTCTGTTGGAATCTAGCGTATTATCCAACACGAAAGCGTACCAGAGATGCAGTCCTTGCAGAAGCTCATGTTGGAGGCGTACGTGGCACGAGGAATGGGTAGGGAAAGCTGCCTCCTCTGGGAAGAACGTGTCCCTCCATTTATACCGAGGTCGATGGCGCAGTGACCCTCAAGCTTGAGGGTAGTGATTCGTCATCTTCTGCCTCTCTTGGAAAGCACTTCCCCACCGTGGCACCGTCCTTCGAGCGAGCGCTCAGCCACAGGTTGATAACCCTCTGAAAATGGCTTGCCTAACATACATTACATAGCACTGTATGTACACATGTACCTAGGATTTTTGGTGCTGGTGGTGACACGGTGCGGTCGGCTGCTTCAGCTCACGAAAACCGTCGAGCTGCCTGGCACGCTGTCGCCTGCACGAGTGGCGTACGTGCAGCGCAGCAACCGGCTGTTCCGCTACCGGGACCACGTCGGCAATCTACCTACCTACCTATCTACCAGACGAGCGAGAGGTTGTATGGGCGTCAGAATCGCATTTCAGTCGTATGCATCCTAGCTATATGCCAGTGCACAGAGGTACACCGGGGACTGGACACGACGGAAGGCTGAAGTGCTTTTGCGAGTTGGGAGTGGGAGAAGCGCGGGTACGCGCCGTGCGCGTGATCTAATCTTGATGCACGTATAGCCGGCAGACTGCTTGCTGTTAGCCGCCTGGTGCGGTACCCAGGCAGTACTGTGGGCTTGCCACGGTCTCGCTGACATGCGAAGTCGGGGGAAAGAGTCTGATATAACAACACATATGATCCGACAATGCTTCACATACATTCGGGCTGCCGAAACAATAGTTCATCCAATACGGGTTACGTATCTGAACTCATCTACAAGTTCTTGATGAAAAAGTCGACAGCAGCCTTGAATGCACCCTCCTTGCCGGCCTTAACCTTTGGGTCACTCTGCCAGGCTGAGATTAGTATGGGTTCAACGGAAGGAGCATAATATAGACTCACGATGTCGCCGCGAATGGAGAATCTGCGATGGAGGCGAGGAGGTGAGCATTGGCATCTCTGAGAGTTCTCATACATTTATCTTACCCATGTGTGCAACCCTCCCAGTGCACCCGTGTGTAGCCTGGCACAAATTTGCCGTCTCCGAAAATTTCGTCTGCTTTAGCCTGCTTGTCAGGAGGGAACATCTGGTCAACTTCACACGAGTTGATGAGCAGCGGCGCTTTAGATTGGGCGAAGTATTTCTGGTTCCCCCAAGTCAGAAGATGCAGTCATGATAAACCAGCTTGGGTAGACGATGATATTCCTCACCTCAAGGTCCGCGTATTCGATCAACGAGGGATGGCTAACGACGACCGCCTTGGGGAAGTCCTCAAACGCGAGGTCAAATGCGTACCGAGCTGCAAGGCGTTAACAGATCGGTGATGCGATACTCGCACTGGCAGCACACACTCACCTCCAAGGCAGTAACCGGTAACACCGAACGTAGTGACGCCCTGTGCCTTCAACCCATTGATGACCTTGTCGAGCGGTGCACGGGTCTGCTCCGTTCCATGGTTCTTGAACCACTCCTGAATTGAGAAATTTGGCACTTTCCCCCGAAGCACATCCTCTGGCACGGGGTCGCCGTTGAGGTAGTCTGGAATGACTGTCTTAAAGCCATTCTTCGCGAAGGCGTCGGCCACGAGCTTGCTGTTTTGAGCAAGACCGTAGATGTCGGGAAGGAAGAGGATGACCCTGGAGAAATATGACAGGTGAGTATCGACCTTGCATTAAAAGGCGATAACTTCGTACTTGTCCTTAGGGTAGTCGATCTCCGGGGTGGCGACATAGGCATCAACACCATCGATCTTCTCAAACTTGCCTGCGTTGCTGTCAATAAGGGGAAATGTGGATATGTTCTCGTATCACCTTGTGGCTCGCCCTCGTGGATCACGCCTGGATAGCATCCTCCGAGGTCAGAGACTCAGGCTCAAACGGTCTGCCGAAAACATACCGGAGATACAGTCTTTGCAGAAACTCATGTCTTCCGAGGTGTATATGGTAAGACGGATGTGCAGTCGCGAGGTATGGACGGGTGTGATTTATACCAGCATCGATGGAGGATGCGACGTCAGTCATTGAGTATGATAGCCACGCTTACGGCTTGGTCATGATTATCGTCGCCCCTCTCCCCATGTCGACAGTGTATCGCTTCCCGAAGGTTCTGTGCCTCCCGTTGCTCGGTTTCTGTCCAGTCGGACGACCTGCTGTTGCGCTCTGATGCTTCTCAGCTGCCGGTTTCCCGAAGGTGGGTGCCTGTGCGTGGATACATATTACAGTCATCGGCGACCTGAGTGCTCGACTGCTTGGGTGCTCGAGATGCTCAGTCTGCATAGATATGAATAACCGAAGTGGGGCGGCCGGCGCCGGCACGGGGATGAATCACTGTAAATCGCGTGCGGCACTTCGGTTCAGCCCGAGTGGCTGTGACGCGTCTCATGCCAGCTCAGCCAAAGATCCAGGGAAGTGAAGCACCGTATACGTGTCTCTATATCCTCCAACGAACGCGCAAGAGACGTCGGCATTGGTATGCTCTTACTTCTTGAATGTTACTGAGGACTGAAGCATTCAAGAGTCATTGATCACCCTCTAGTCAAGGACGTGCATTACTGTTTGATACGCACTTGCCAGTGTGACCTGCTTGCCCATTAATTTCTCGCCTGGACAGTCCATAGTAAGTCACAGTATCACTGTCGCTCGTAATGCTCATGCTGACCAGGCTCAGATCTTCTGTCTCGATGTCCCACTCACATACGCATGCACCGGGCGAAGCCCACACGCATTCTCATGGCCCGCAACCACCAGCTCAGCCTCAACAGGCTCCCCAAATGGTGCCCCCGCCGCCAGACCCAGTCATGCAGGCCATCATCGACCAGTCCTTTCATCCCGTCGACCTCAGCATCGGTGGCGATGTCAATAGTCCCTCCGTGCTCTGCGCCAAGCACTCCGTCGAGAAGTGCACGGACTGCGACCTTGACTTCAAGGAGCTCAACCGGTTGAGCAAGGTCCTCTTCTTGAACCCGAACCTGCTATGTCCCCCTCCTGCGAAGATTGTGAACCAGAAACTGTCCCAGGCGGTCAACGTAACCAAAGAAGAGGGCAACGTTCGTATAATCTCATTCGCTTCGCTGCTATTTCACAGTGGTTCATGCTCGTATCCGCACTCCAGGCCCTCTTCAAAGCAGGTCAGCATGAAAAGGCCTTAGTGAAATACACCATGGCAGCGAGTCTTGCCTGCAGCCGCGCGCCATGGGAAGCCCAGCAGATTATGCGCGAGGAACTTTCCGCTGTGATTTCCAACCGCTCGGCTGCGTATCTCGAGTCCGGAGACCCCATCAGCGCGCTCGTTGATGCCGAGACGGTCGTCCAGCTGAAGCGGAATTGGAGCAAGGGCCACTTCCGCAAGGCCAAGGCGCTCGTGGCGCTCGGTGACCTCGAAGGCGCACGGGACTCTATCGCGCTCGGCCTCGCGTTTGAGCCCAACAACACGGTGCGTATCACTGCCTCCGCGTCGCCGAGGGAGCATCGTAGACTCATGAATATGATAGGAGATGAATCAGTTCATGGCAGAAATCACAGCATCGATACAAAAGGCTCGGGAAGCCAAGCTGTCCGCTAAGTCCAAACTCGCGTCATCATGACAAGATGCACCTATCGTACTGTTTGCCTACTCTCCTTGATTAATTATATCCTTGTACAGTCTGCGCCTATCTGTGTCCCGTATGTGCATGCCTCCCGGAAGCATTATGGCCCATACACCTGGGATCCGCCTGTGATCTCGGGTTGTGTGCCTACAAACAGCTTATCCAACATATCCGCGGCCTCCACGCATTCTTGCGGCTCTCGGAAGACTCGTATGGGTATATGCGGAGGGACGATCGCTCGCGCCTTGTACACGCGTTGCTGAAGCTCAAACCTCCTCCGCTCGTTGACGCTCAGTCCCTGTGGTGCGCGCCCAGCTCCGGGTATCGTAACATCGTTCGGAGCAAACGTCGTGACATGATCCGGCATTGGCGTCGCCTCCGGATCTGCATATGGATCATGGGCGTCGGGTAGCTCGTTGTGACTAGATGCAGGGGACTCCGGCATACCGATTGGGCTCGGAGAGGCGGAAATAGAGTCTGAATGGAGGTTGCTGGAAAAATAGTCCGTCGGAGTGCTCGGTGCGCTGGCAATCGAAGGAGGCCTTGAGTGCGAGCGCCCTGGTATGAGATAACTCGACGTCCTCTCTCGCGGAGTCGTAGGGGTCAGTAATTCCGACATCGCGCGTTTTGGATTGCGCAGCGTTCGTACTGGGGCAGCCAATTTGCCACCCCGCGGGGTTGCAGGTACGCCAACGCTCACACTCGTCGGCCGCGTGCCCCTCGGATCATCGAGGCCGGTAACGCCTTCGTCGTATTGGTTCACGTCACGAATGAAGATAGCCAGAATCTGATCCGGACGGTCTGCGGCCATGGTCGCGTAAAGCTCGAGGTCTTGCTCGCCCGAGTCGCCTACGAGGAAGAACCGCGAGTCGCAGAAGTTGTCGAGGATCTCCGCGACGCCCGCTCGCTTGCGCTGCGCGGGCGCAGATAAGAGACCGTTGAACAGTGAACGTCCCGCGTAAGACTTGAGCTTGACTGAGCCCGGGGGCAGCGATGAGATCTGGAAGAACTCGGAGAGGACAGGCAAGAGCTCAAACGGCCCATTGGACTGGATTGAGATGGGTGAGATCCATAACCGAGAACACGTCGAGCCCCACTCACAACGTAGTGAAACCGCACACCGCGCTTCCACATCCATGTGTACCACTCGCCCATGCCCGGTATGATGAGGTCCTTGAGGTCTTTGACGAAGACGTTATGAAATATCGCGCGGGCCCCGCTGATGATACTGGACATCTTGACTGTATCGTCAATGTCCGATATCACACGCACAGGGCAGTGCGACAACGGTATTTGGATTTGCGCTTTTGCAGTCGGCTCCGAGGAAGCGTGCACGTGTTGGGGAGGCTGACGGGCAGCATAAGTGGTCGGAACCTGCTCAGGCGGTGGCGGCGGAAGGAGCTCCGCCAATACGTAAAAGTTGTGCTCTACCGTCGGATCGCCGAAGACCACTTCGAGAGCACCGGGATGCGTGCACATCCGCTCGTAGGGTACAGAGAACCGCCATTGAAACGAGCCATCTGCAGCCGTCTTGACCTTCTGGACAGCAAGCGGCTTGTGACCACGTTGGTCCGCTTCAGGATGGTCTTGGGAACAAGGGCCGGTGAAGAGCGTAAGACGGACGGGTCGATTAGGCAAGGTGGAGGACCAGAAAGGCTGAAGTCGCTGCTCGAGGTTGAAGTGGAGTTGATGCAACGAACTTTTAAATCCACCGGGGGATACGGCGTATCCCGAGGGTTCTGAGAGAGTGGATGGCGAGCTTGATATGGCGGATGACGAGGAGGAGGAACGGGACATCATCGAGGACGTATCGCTTCCTGTGGAAATAGTGTCGAAATCGAGATTGCGAAAGTGATCTTCCAGGGCTTGAACCTCGGATTCTTCAGTGATTTCTGTTGGCCGTGGTGGGAGGTGGATCTGTTTCAGCAGCTCTTCGGTTGATGGAGAAAGGCGCTGGAACGGAGGTGACGGGTTGGTCGGAGATATCGTTCCTGCGATCTTCGGCAGGTTGGCGAATCCTAGCGGAGTGAGGGTCTGGGTTTGGAACAACAAGAGAGGAAGAACCTTTCGCAAGTCTTATAAATGCCTTCTGTGACCTTGAGGCGTTTTCGGGAGAGGTGTAACTGACGGCGAAGCCCGACACGAAAAGATCGACATCGAATGGGTCTTCTACATACGAATTGAGCGACGGGAAAGACCAAGGAAAGACCTTTTCTACCAACCACGAAGATTGTCCGTCACTCGTTGATACCTCCGGGCGGCCCATCCCGGGAACAACGAAAGTCTATGGTTTCCAGAGTTGCTTCCTTCGCTGCCACTGATCTGAGTGCTCGTTCAATGGAACCGAAGTCGTCTGATCCAGGTTACGCACCCCCTTCAGTTTCTCCCCGGCCCACTGACCCCACGACTGGGTGCGCGGTGCCTCCTGCAGCTGCCTCGGGCGGGCTGCTCGAGACGATGAGCTCGAATCTCTGGGGTTCAGATAGGACTTGAAGTTTGCGAGCTTGGAGGAAATGGGTCTCCAGGACGGCATGTCGTTGGCCATGGTCGCGCGCTCAGACGCATCGAGGTCGAACAGGCGCGCACATCTGGAGAAGGTTCAAGCTTCCGAGGGTCGCGGTGTTCACGGTCGTTGCAGTGCAGAGCGTTACGTCATCCCATCTGCAGTCCATAATTAGCCAAGCCTCAAGCTCTTCTTCCACAGCGTACGAAGTCGAAAACTGCTTGCAATCTCGCGTGTTGTCGCAACGATCACAATCGTAAAGATGACTCCAGCAGGTTCAACGCAGCAGCCTCGTGTCTTCCTCCCCCTTTACGTCTCGGCAGGCAATGAAGCGCGCGATAGACTCGCTTTCTTCCATATCATCGAGAGACTGAAGGTCAGCAACGTAGTTCTAGCACTCAGGAAATCACCCCACTCAATATACTTCAGACCCAGAAACGGACGGGGTGGGTGGACCACAAGGTTGTCCTGCCGCTTCGACCAGGATGCATACAGCGTTTAAGATGCGATCTTAACAGGTGCCCAATCCGGAGAGGTAGTGGGCACCCTTTCTATCAGGCAATGATTCACCGACAGCGATGATAGCATATCGGACCACATGTACCGCATGTCGCTTCTTGCGATGTGCACCGCAGACGCAGATCTGGACGTCAGCAAGTGAGGCGAATTCAGTTACTGTTGCCCCCTCAACTGATTCTGTAGATGTGTCATGATGTGTCTGGTACATGATCTCGCAGAAGCACAGGGTGAGTACGCGTTCAACCGTCGAAATAGATTTCAACCCACATAGTCTATGACAGTCGGCGATATCGCTCCCCGCGAAGGCATCCCGAAAGCTGAAAAGAGGCGGCTGGAGGCAGTTCGTCCATTGTTTCTCATGGCGGAGGAACTCAGAGTAACCCAGAGGAACAGGAAGCGATGCATAACTTCGTGCACGAGATGTTACACAATAGTCCCACAGCACAGAAAATCGAAGCGTTGTGGCAGGTGAGTACGAGCAAGCGGAACACTGCGCTCCTCGGTGATGTCCATTCCAGGAGTACGAAGACGGGGAGAGCAAAGAAGCCCGTTTTGTCAAAGGTAAGCTCACTTAGTCTTCCTGTAGCATGTGCCTCACAGACAGTCTAGATCTTGATCGTTTCGAGATGGCTGCCCAAGGTGAGCTGCCTTGCTTGTCAAAATTTACCCTCTGAACTCACGAGCATACCGTACAAGCTTTCGAGTACGAGCGAGATCATGGCATGAAAACCTTGCAGCCGTTCTTCGATAGCAGCCTCCCCAACATCCGTCATCCTGAGGTTCAAGGCTGGGGCAAGGATTTACTCGCCGAGAGGGAACAGTTTAAGCAAGCCCAACAACAGGACAAGACTTCAGAACAGGCGGATCGATAACCTCTAAGGATAAACTACAACGCAGCAATACAGGCTCTTCATTGGGGCAATACATTTTATCGATAGCTTAGTGGTGGAACAACCGGAGCGTGGTGTGCGCGAACACCATACCGTGTTCGTCGGCGGCCTTGATGCACTCGGCGTCCATAACGCTTCCAGACGGCGCGGCCAGGTACTTTACGCCGCTCTTCTTCGCCCGGTGAACGTTATCAGGGAAGGGGAAGAACGCGTCGCTCGAGCACGCGACGCCGTCGAGCTTTGCCAGGTGTTCCTTCTTCTCCGACTCGCTCAGCGGCCCGGGCACGCTTTCGAACAGCGACTCCCACTGCGCGCGCTCTCCGCCCTCAAGGACCTCACCGCTCACGAACAGGTCGATCGCGTTCGCCTTGTCCGCGCGCTTCGTCCCCTTCTTGAACGGCAGGGCCAGCACGCGCGGGTGGTGACGCAGCCACCAGTTGTCGGCCTTGCTACCAGCGAGGCGCGTGCAGTGGATGCGCGATTGTTGGCCTGCGCCGATGCCGATGATAGAGCCATGGTACGCGTAGGCGACACTATTGGACTGGGTGTATTTGAGGGCCAAAGTCGCGACGATAAGATCGGTTAACGCGGCTTGAGGCAGCTAGACGCGGGTTTAGTATTGAGGTTACGACGAAGAGTTGATGACGCGCACCTCTTTGTTTTGTGTGACGATGTTGGTGAAGAGGTTTGCGTCGATGACAGCGTCGTTCCGCCTTTGCTGCATATGAATACCATATACTTGCCTCGTCTCAATCTCGGGAGGAGTGTAATCGGGGTCAATCTCAATCATGAGTTAGTGATCTGATGAACACGGCGATATACACGATCTGTACCTGAAGCACGCAGTATTTTCCGCCCTTCTTCTTCTTAAGGACCTCAAGCGCCCCTTCCGAGTATCCAGGAGCGATGACACCATCTGAAACCTCACGAGAGATTATCTTGGCGGTAGCCAGATCACATGGGGCGGAGAGAGCGATGAAGTCTCCGAAGGAGGACATCCGGTCAGCACCTGTTAGACGATGTTAACGAATGGATGAATGTAGCAAATGCGGGATGGAGAACCTCGGGCGCGCGCGTACGCAGATGCTAGAGGTGTCAGTGACTCCTTGAGGTCATCCACACCATACACCTTCTTCTCGACGTCGTCAAGCTCGAGGCCGACGGCAGCGCCGGCAGGGGATACGTGCTTGAACGAAGCTGCAGCAGGCAGGTTCATCGCAGCCTGAAGCTCCTTCACAAGTGCCCAGGAGTTGAGTGCGTCCAGCAGGTTGATGTACCCAGGAGACCCGCAGAGTGCTGGCGTGATGATGAGCATTAGATACCAACTAATGCAGCCCAACTTACCCTTGAACGGTATTTGACCCTCTGTCACGAATGCCTGTGCAGGCTTTTGGTGGGGGTTTGCGCCATACCGCAGTGCCATCCTTTGTACTGGACCCGCGAGCTGGTCCGCGCTCAACTCCGCAGACGCGTACTGCTCCCTGAAGTAGTCGCTGATGGCCTCGTCATAGCGTGCGGTCATCTCGAATGCTTTGAGCGCGAGCATACTTCGCTTCGACTGCCCGACATCGCCTTGTCCATCCTTCCAGGCTTTCAAAAAGTTGGCATAGTCTGCGGGATCGGAGAGAATGGATACCCGGGCGTGGTTCTTGGCGGCAGCACGAAGGAGGGTGACGCCTCCGATGTCAATTTCCTCAACGGCCTGAGCAATCGTGCAGCCGGGTTGTGCGATCGTGGATGAGAATGGGTAAAGGTTGCAAACCACGATTGAGATAGGGGAGATAGACTGCGCTTGGAGGTCCGCTTCGTCCGAGGGAATAGAGCGGGCGAGGATGCCTGAAGAATATGGTTACGCATCTGAATCGCGGTCGTCCTGCTGTTGTACTGACCTCCATGCACTGCGGGGTGCAGGGTTTTCACCCTACCACCGAGCATCTCCGGCGCCTTTGTTATGTCGGAGACATCTCTGCAGCAATGTTATCATACAGCTGGATGGCTACTTGCTGCTAAACTCACTCGATCGGAATTCCGGAGTCTCTAATCTTTTTCGCAGTACCTCCTGAGCCCAGGAGGCGTACACCTGCGCCATGAAGGCCCTGCGCAAGATCCAATAGACCAGTCTTGTCGTAGACAGATAGAAGAGCTGCGATCTTGTGAGATCTCTGCAGGCTGCATTGACCTGAACCCCGCACCGATAGGGGCGCTCATTTTAGACCGTCGGAATGAAATCCCTGCCAAGGTAGTAAGGCGGAAGGAGAAATTGAGATTTCAATCTTCTTTTCGAAATCTCAAAAAGTGATGCACAGCATTTCTCCTTCTTCGGCTGCATGAACGATCAGTTATTACGACTGATACTTGAAGGTGAATGTTCCTTCACATTCAAGGCTATGTTCAAGTGTGTAACCACCCGATGTGATTCCAATACATAGTAAATGTTGTTGGCATGCAAGCAGGGCGCTATGATGGCACATAGTCCGAAACCTGGTCTTCAGTAGGGAGATTTCCGTAGACAACCCGGTATAGGCGGCAACAGTCAGAACTCAGGGGACATAACAGCAGCTTTTACTATTGAACACCGTTGTCAGGCGGTTCTGTGGTAATAGTGCTAGGTATTGCATCGCTTGTTGTCGGAGGGGGATCGTCCTGGCCATCATGCCCGGTGCCCTCGGTGGTCAAAATCTCCTTCGCTCCTTGCCGTAGTGGCAACAGGTAATCTGGCTGTCGCATCCTGTCGATCTCGAGCCGTTTACCACCTTTTGCCTCCACACGCTGAAAGAACTCGGGAGGAATGAAGCCGTGCTCGTTTCCTTCTGACAGAACTACACCGTTCTCCGAGAGGTAAAACTTGATGCCGGCGTCGAGTGCTTTTTGTACGTCGACATAAATGAGCACCGAGGAGCTTGCTCGCATGCCTGTACGCCGTCAACGTGAATAGAGAGAAAAAATCAATGCAGAACCGGACGTACCGCTGATTACGCCGGCACCGGCTACACCCTGTGCCATGTGTATGTGATTCCGTTTCATCCTGGATAAGCCCTGAACCTCTGAACGAACGTGATAGGAGCGAACTTCCGCCAGGTTTTATTGCACGTACGAATGCTGTCCCATGCAACTAAGCTCGTTCCGTGAACTGCCATAGGAATCTCTGACGCGGATGTTATGGGTTTCAGGTTCGTCTGCACCTGCTGAAAATCCAAGAGTGTTCATACTCAACTTGACCTGTCACCGTGCAGATACATACCTTCATAGAATGGCCTTGCCTCGCGCCAATCCACCATATGTCATTACCGGTCTTCGCACCTTCTGGTTCACAAACGAGCGTATATCGCTGCTTGTCATTGTCTTGAACCAATCGCTCCAGCGTTGGGAAATCGAGATTTCGTAGCTTCTCGTGTTTGAGCTGGTGCTCGGTCAGAAACCGGAATCAAGACCAACACGGCGGAAGTATTGACCAGGTCAGAAACGCGGACGAAGCCGTCCGACCGCATGGGTATCCCCTCTGCTGCCGCTGCATGCCGCAAGAGCCACGACAGAGTCTTTGACAAGCGCACTTGCTCTGAATCTGACGGTAATCCTCGTAGCTTGGGTTGACCGCTTCTTTGTCCGCCCCTCTGCCCGCCTCCCCTTGGTTTTCCCTTCGACCTGTGACGAGAGCCGGACGCTTGCGTTGAGATTTCATTCGAGGGCACTCCGTCCTGGGACGCCATATTTACACGTAGAGGATTGCCAGACGAAAGAAGTAGATATGCTCGAGACGTGTGACAATTCGGTTGGCCGCGATGAGACAGGGCGCACAACGCTCTCCGCATTCGATAACGGAGTCAGACCGGTGTAGCCCCAGCCCGACTGTGAGTCGCCCCGCAAGAGTTTGCGGTGCATAGCCACCAGTGATTATGACGTTTCAACCAGTGCTGCAGCTAATGTACACCTGCGTAACACCGGATAGCATACATTGAGCACACTTACGTTTCGCCGACCTGATCCGTGGGCTACCTTGAATGAGAACCGAATCAACCCCATGCTATGATACGCCCCCAGTTCTGTTGCCGTGCGTGATATATGGTATCTACTGCCACTTGATAGCTACAAGTTGAAACTTGTGAGGCATTTCAGGACAAGACGTCTGCAACGTGAATGCTCCCAGCGCGCCGCGGATGCAGCCCGACGTGGATGGAGATGTCAGGATGGAAGCGCCGTTCCGGCCATAGTGCATAGACAGGGCCGCACCGGGCGACCCGGACGTCAAGGGTTTTCTGGCCCTTCGGAGCCATGAGTTTGGGGTAACGCGAAGGTATCGTCTCGTGGGGGTATCGGTATATGAGCCCGCAGCTGTCTATGTCCGCAGTACAGGCTTGGCGCTTGGAGGACAGAGTGCGAATATGCCGGGAACATTTCGGAGGCGAGGGGCGTTGTGCGACAACCGTTGTCGCGAGCATGAACAGGAACATCCGCGCTCATGCCCTGCCTAACGGTCCCCGGCGACGTTTGTTTCCGCGACGTATGTCACCCAAATCGCTCTCGATTTCGTCGTTCTTGCAATGGGTGATCTGGGATTGCGGTGCTTTCGATCGGTCCGCTATCTGGTTTCGAGGTTCGCCTTTGGCACGTTTCCGGCCGGTCGCAGCAGCGCCGTTGACTCCTGCTCCGTTCGCTGCTGTACTCGAGACCAGAGGAAGCGGGAATGGCGAGGGCAGTTCGTCTACCGATAACGAAAGCGGGTTCGTTCCAGGACCGTTGATGGGTGGGCCTACACCCGCAGCACTCGCGTTACCATGTCCGGCATGACCTGGTGTCGGTGGCGGAGAGTTACCGAGCTTATTGCGGAGCTTGCGCGTTATATGCGGACGAGCTTGCGAGTCCAAAGTCGTATCTGCGCATTCAAGAACTGAATAAGGACTGAATCCGAACCTGAAAGCATCGTACCTCCAATGGTGCCGTCGCCGTCCTTTTCCTCGCGTGCCCGCTTCCGGCGTTCCTCGATACCGTCCATCAAGCGTGTTCGGACACTACCCATGCCACGCTGAAACTCGGCTTCTACTTTCTCGCGCTCCTCATCATAGGCAGTCTGTATGCAATCAAGCGCGTGCCGTTCCTCGAACACTAGTTGAGCTAGCAACGCTGAGCGCTCGAGTGACACGGGGTACAGTCGAAGGTTGTATGCGGGGTGGGTCTCCGGCCGAGCGGCGAGCTGGATGGAGTTGCTGTGCAAAGCAGAGATTGTCTCAGTAAACTGGCGTCCACTGAGGACAGGGTTTAGCAACCAGGTCCATCGGCGGGGGAGGAGCAAAGAACGTACTCATCGCGGCGTTCGAGAATCTCTTTGCCCATCCTGCCAGCAATCTCCTTTCGTTTCCGGTCCTTCCTAATCTCATCTACGGCGAGTAAGAAAGGATCAAATCGGAGCTGTCTGTTCCCTTTTCACCTTGAGCACGAGAGGACGAAGCGGTACTGTGGCTATAAGTATGCATATGAGCAACGGTCGTAGCGATGATATGCTACGCACTGCACGGGGAACAATCCAGGCTGGGGTGGCATGATGCGTTATGCGGCTAGTTCGTTGCGCAGATTGTAAGTCAAGGGTTGGTGCGCGGCTCGAGAGCACCTTCGTAACTTTGTCTGAACCTGACTGAACGCCAGAGGACAAGCTAGCTATGGCGAGGCGGCGTGTAACGACGAAAGGGACAATACATAGTGAGTAAACCGTGCGAAAGAGATAACGAAGATGTGGGAGAGAGCCGCCGCGCGGGTGGGCACGTCCAACCACGCGCGGCGAACCTGCGCACCGTTTGGATTAGAAAATTCAGTAACACTGAATCAAACGGTGCGAACGCCGTAGGGCGGGAAGGGTGGGAGACACGAAAAAGGACGCAGGAGGCGAGAAAGGGTGAGCAGCTGCGCGACGCGCGTTCGAGCTCAGCCTTTCTCGCCCAGGCTAGCTTGTCCTCTGATAGGCCAGAGCTCGTACCTCGCTCGTGCCCTATCTCCCAACAAGCTAGCTATGGCGAGGCGGCGTGTAACGACGAAAGGGACAATACATAGTGAGTAAACCGTGCGAAAGAGATAACGAAGATGTGGGAGAGAGCCGCCGCGCTCCCGCCCAAGGGCGCCATGGGGCGCGCGCCCGGCATCCCCACCCGAGCGCAGCTCATCCGCCGGGCGCGCCTCCTGGCGAGGGCGGCATCCCCACCAGAGGTGCGAGAGGGCATGACCTCGCAGAAGATACTCCGGGTGTCATATTCACGAAGAGACAGAAACTGTTTACATGGCCTTCTCGACATCTAGGTCTGTCAAACCCTGCGTTTCGCGGAACATATTGACGGCACTTGCTGCTTGCTCCAGTGCATGCCTATCAACAGACTTCAAGGCCCCGGCAGCTACGATCTCCTCGATTTTGCGCCAGTAGAGGAGAAAGGCCATCGAAGTCCAGCCGCCAATAGCCGCCACGATTTCCGGTGCCGTGCCCATCAGTAACCAGTGAGTGGTGCCCCCAATCCTAAAGCAGTGCCCAGAAAGCGTCTCCAGGCCCGCGTTCGACCAGATTTCGTTGCAGCGTGCCATGAACCGGGGCTTAGTGAGCGGGGAGAACGAGTCGGGGCCCGAACGGTAAGCAAAGAAATGGTCGTCGATGTTGGCCCCGGCGTTGATCATCTGATGAGTGACGAGCGCCTTGACCGGGCAAAGTGCATTGTTTAGGCCTATGAGGATCACGGAAGCCCCTTTCTCCTGGCTTGTTTTGGTCCAGGGGATGTGATACGATACGCCGGCACCGGGTGCTGCCGCCTGAAGCTGGATGTCGGCGACGATGGTGTCGCGTTTGGGATGATGGTGGTGCTTCATGTCCTCTGCTGTTGATGGGAGTAGCTCCCCCAGTCTGCGGCAGCCCCAGAAAGCATTTGATGCGACTGCCCATATGGCGACGTCGAGCGGGTCCGTTGGCGTTAGAGTACCGCGTAGGCAGGCCATATGTTTCGCTGACACTGGCGGTCGTGGGCCCCGGGTAAGCAGGCGTCCCTCTTTGCGTGCTGCCACACGGGACATGCTTAAGAGTGGGTCGTCCTCAGGCCAAGGAGCCCCCATGATGTGGTGCCAGCAACGCAGGCCCGACAGCCAGTTTCGTACACAGCTGCCTGACACCTTGCCAAGGGACTCCTTGACAAAGGCAACGATGACGATGGGATGAGCAGGGATGCGTTGGGACTCTGAGATGTTGTGTTTATCGCAGAACTGAGAGTAGCGTAGGATACCGGCAGCGTAGACCGAACGTGTTTTTTCATCCAGAGCCGCTAGCGCAATTCGAAGCCTTGCATCCGCGATATCCTCCCCGAATATCCCAGCTAGCTCCTGCCTGCGTGCTGCTGCCCATGCTGATGTCCAGCTTGTGAGACGTGTCGAGGCCACTACATGTGGCCGGTACGGGCTGGACCTGACCTCGCATCCTTTCTTCGCTGTTCTGACCATGGAGGTGCGGCTTCTCTTCTCCGTCGGCCTGTTACTCGATTCGCTGGGCTGCCCGGGTGTGCTTAGGATAGCGACCCTCTGTGTTGCCGAGGAGGCTGGGTCTGCAACGACCCTCTTCAGCGACGGCGGCTTCTCAAGCCACAGCCCCATGCCTTTCGGTACCGGCCTCTGTTGCTCCGGGGCCCTTCTAGGCTTTCCATGAAGTGGCGGGGGCTTGCCAAGTAGTAGGAACATACTAAACGAGTGTATTCTGGCAGTTACAAAACGATGGAAGTGGTACAAAGAGACTACGCGCGTGACAGGTAGCGAACGAGAGGCTGAGGCAGTGCTGGTGATTCAAAACGCTGGTCTGCATGCCCAAGCACCCCTCGCGAGACGGGATCCGACGGGTTGCGCTCGGATTCGATGTAAACAAGGTCCAGAACGATATTACGCGTGAGCAATACGAAGGTCGCACGTTCTATAGACGAGTTCATGTCAGGGTTAGGAGAGCGGCCTTTGTTGAAGGCACCGATTGCAGCCTGGCTATCCGAGTGCACAACCAGCTTCGCGTCACGGTATTGTTTTGTTTCTAGTTCGTATACGATGAGTTCGATGGCGAGTGTCTCCAGCCAAGTGTTGTGCCGTGTAGGTGACTTCCAGTCGGGCTTGAGGCGCCAGGCATCCCAGCATTGCCCGAAAACGAGGCCAACCCCCCAGTCCGTTGATGCGTCTACGAAAAGGCCAAGATCGATCTGCGGTGTTCGTGGTCTAAGCTGCCGGAATGCGTATGGTTTTCTGAGCTCGCATCGCCACCATCGCAATGCCGATTTGACGGACTCTGGCGGGTGAAGGAGCCGATGCTGGTTCTTGCCCCAGAGTGCGCAGAAACTCGACAAAGGGGAAAGTCGGGTACGACCCTCGGGATATACGAATGCGATATGACAGAGCGAGCCATGTATTTCTTGGACATCCTTCAGGGTGCATTGTGATTTGTCGAAAGACGTCAAGAAAACCAGAACCCGATCCAAGAATTTTAATCTTTTCTTCTCGGAGAGCGATACCCTGCGGCGTGGGCAATCCCACAAGAAACCGATGGACTCGAACTCCGGGGCGTAGTCTGTCTGCTTGTCCGGATGCCATGGAGCACGCACCGCGGCGAGGCATGCCAACGTGTCGTCCTCACTGTATGGGTATATGCGCGCCGATGAACTAGGGCCGACTGGGATGAGGGTGCGGAAAATCGAGAAATCATCTTCATATTTGTTCACCGGACCCATGCCGCAGGCTTCCCATATATCCGCTAGCGCGTTAGCTATCATACCCGCGTTGCTGCTTGAAGCGGCGCAGCCAAACGGACAGCAATGATCGATGTAGAATGTGTTGTCTGGCGCCCGCACCACGAACCAAGGTTTGTGGTCTGGCGTGATTGGACAAGTGCGGTGGAAAGACCGCAAATCCAGGGTCATCGCTTGAAGTCCCGAGTCGTCCGGCGTGTTCGCAATCTGCGTGGCATCCATGAGCCTCGAAACAAAAAATCGTGTTGACGTGATTGACGCCCGGCAAGACCAATTAACGGACAAAAAAGGTGCGGCATGTGCGATGCGCATGGTGTGCGACGAGGCAAACACGGCGCGGCCGAGCGTGCTGGGCCAAGCCCGAGAAATGCGAATGAGGCACTATGGACACAGTGTCCACCGCGTGGTACGAAGCAGGTGCGAGCGCCGCCGGAAACGTTGGGCGGGTGCCCGAGCAACAATGACGAATGATGCCATGGACACGATGTCCATGGCGTACGACGTGGCGAGCACGATGCTGCCGAGCGTGCTGGGCCAAGCCCGAGCAACGCGAACGAGGCACGGTGGACACGGAGTCCACCACGCGAGACGATGTAGGTGCAAGCACCCCCGGAAACGTTGGGCCGGTGCCCAAGCGACAATGACAAATGACGCCATGAACACGATGCCCATGGCGTACGACGAGGCGAGCACGATGCTGCCCCGAGCGTGCTCGTCCCAACACGAGCAACGCGTACGCGGCACGATGGACACGGCGTCCACCGTGCAGGACGAGGCAGGCGCAAGCGCCACCGGAAACGTTGGGCGGATGCCCGAGCAATGATGACGAATGATGCCATGGACACGATGTCCATGGCGTACGACGTGGCGAGCGCGATGCTGCCAAGCGTGCTGGGCCAAGCCCAAGCAACGCAAACGAGGCACGGTGGACACGGTGTCCACCGCGCGAGACGAGGCCGGTGCAAGCACCGCCGGAAATGTTGCCCAAGCAACGAAGACGAACGACGCCATGGACACGATGCCCATGGCGTACGACGAGGCAAGTACGGGTGCTGCCGAGCGTCAACGCAAACGAAAGTGCGCGACCGACAGTGTATCTCCCGTGCAAGACGAAGGTTCGGGAATGCGGGGTACGGCGACTCACGATATCTGCGAGTACCGCTGCGGTTCCGAAATGCGTAGGGAACGAGTCCTTGTCTATGTGATCGTTAACGGACGGGACACCGCGTTTCGGGTCACCTTTGGAGAGGTGTCGGCATACACGGTGTTTGATCCTTCCGTCGCCTGTGTAGGATGTGGCGATTAGCAATGGGGATGACATGAATGGGCCACGAAGGATGCGTTCGCATTCTGCCTGCGAGTAGGGGCCGGAGAAACGCCCGAGGGTAACCTCTTCTTGGATGTATTGCCACACGATGTCGAGGTGATCGGCGCATGATTTGCTGTTTTCGAGGATGACGGTTGATTCTAGAGACGGAAAGGAACCCATCGGGAAGCCCGATTGCAAGAAGCGTATCAAGAAAGGGTAGTGAGGGATTAAGGCATATCTTTTGAGTAAAGTATCCACGGCGAGCACATTATAGGGGGTCACAATGCGATTGAAAACATCGGAATCCGAGAGCGGAGCGTCAAGAAGGGGGGAGCGAGCCACGATCTTGAGAGACAGATCGGGCTGAGGTTTTGCGCGTGATTCAAACCCTGGCAGGTTCCTTTTGGCAGACGAAAGCGAGGGCGTGATGAGAGGCTGAACCGCAGAAAGAGCAGATGTGCTTCCAGTCCTTGCTATGGTAACAGTTCCGGGCGGCTCCACCCTTGAGGTTGTACATCCGGCAGATGATGGCTCCTTCAGCGCGAGATTCTTTGTCGATGTAGCAGGTCTTTCCGTCGGGAAGCGTGGAAGCAGTGCAGTCGGACGAGCCGTGACCCTTTCTAGCGCACCTAACACAGGTAGAGTCGAGACCGAGTTGGCGACCGGGAGCTTCGCTCCTTGAACGGCGGGAGGGCGGAAATCCTTCTTTGGGTCGAAAGGAATTACGGGAAGCCGAACCTGAGGCACTGGACGTAGTGGACGAGCGTACAAGGCGGTTTTGCATTTGAGTCCATTCGAGCCGCAACGCTTCGTACTTGATATCTGCCTTGTGTCGCGTGACGTCCGCTGTGAGAGCCCTACCGCTAAACGAGACCCGGTTGACAACGTAGCTTTGACGTGCTTCGATGTCGGTCAGGAGAACAGCCTGGAAACAAGTCTTCGCCTCCGGAAGCTTCCCCAGATGGAAGAAATGCCGGCGCCAGCGATCGGCGATGTGTGGGGAATCGACCATTTCCATCTCGAAAAGACGAATGAGGTTTCCCGCCGCCTCGAGCCAGGATGCCAGATCCAAGTCCTTTTCTTGCCCGATTGCGGCAGTAACCGTAGCGTGGCCGAAATCCAAGATGCGGACGGTCCTCTCTTCGCCTCCCTCGGTGACAGTGACCTTGCGCGTAGGCAGTTCGCAACCCTTTCGCAAGAAAAAGGCCAAGGCGTCGTTGGTGCATAGATGCAGAGGGAAGTGCATGGGAAGCCTGATCAGTCCAAGTACATAGTCGTGAAAGCCCACTTCTGGTTCAGCGCCGTCTTCCCGGTCCTCCTCGCCATCCGCCGCTACAAAGAAGGATCCGCGAGCCTTTTTTCGGTTTCCGCCATGGGCGGCAGCATCGTCGGCTTTGCGTTTGCGGGCATCCTCCTCGGCAAGCAGCGCCCGCTGCTCTTCCGTGAACTCTATCTCGCTCTCATCCGGGCCCGATGCGTCGGTGACGGCTTCACCGGCGGCGTAACGTATTCGCCGCTCTTGCCTGGCTCGGTTTCGAGCTCGGATATCCATGTTGCGAGTCTTCTTAACGTCCAAAGGAAGTGCGGTGAGGAACTGGCGATGTTCTTCATTGATGTGTGTTCTACCCATTATGAAAACGGTATAACGAGTAAGACGAGTTATCGACGAGCGTATGTATATAGGCGAGTCCTTAGAGACACGAAAAAGGACGCAGGAGGCGAGAAAGGGTGAGCAGCTGCGCGACGCGCGTTCGAGCTCAGCCTTTCTCGCCCAGGCTAGCTTGTCCTCTGATAGGCCAGAGCTCGTACCTCGCTCGTGCCCTATCTCCCAACTTTCGCCGTCACTGCCCCTGGTCACGGGACTGGGGTCATTGTCTCCCGCCACGCTCGGCCCAACCGTCTGAACCTCGAGATAGTCTCCTGTGTGGCTCATTGATGCACGTTCAAGGCGTGAGCAACAAACAACCCACCACCCTGGACCTTTCTACCCCCTGTCATCGTCGAACATGACGAACTACAACGCGTTACGTTCCATTCGGGAACTACTCGCCAAGCATGAGACCAGCCCGCCGTCCTTCACCGTGCACCTATACCCGGAACATTGGACGCTCAATAACGGCTCTAAGTTTCTCTACAATAACCCTGTTGCGGTATGTACTGGCTTTGAGAGCTGCTATAGTGGGCTGATCATCAATCAGTCGTTGCTGGATGATATACGCGCTCAACGCATCCCGGTGGACTTCCTCGAGCTCTTCGAGACGGCGGGAGTGCCATTTTATGAGGGTATGTGAGCTATTTTCACTGCGGCAACCTCAAGCTGATTGTTCACGCAGGCTGCATGATCGTGGAGCTCCTGGATTACCGGCCGATCCGGAATCGCGATCCTGTGTTGGAGAAGCCACTGCGAACACGCGTGGTCCTCCAACATAATGACGAGACTCTATGGGCAGACCTATGTCTACTTCAACAGCGGTCCAACTATCAGCTCACGGATCAGCACGTCCTCGAGCTAGAGTCGCGGGTTTTGGTATGCTCCCCACCATCAATCACCATTCTACGCTGAACGGATGTAAAGCTTGCCACTACGCCCTCTCTGTGCTTGGATCCAGATCCGCACTTGGGGCGGATCGCGAACGACATTGCGAGAGTCTCTGCGCCGAGCGTGCCGCCGTCACTGAAGCGCAAGGCAGCCGCGCTGGAACAGGAGGAAGACGAGGCTGAGAAGACCCGACGAATCAAGGTGACCCAATTCATGAACCCGAGGTTAAATAGGGTACATGGACCAAGGTGCGTCCAGCTCGCTCCTTTGCGTGATGAAAATCCCTTATATTCCGTGTTAGCTACCGGCTGCTTGACTTCGCGCAAAGCTTTCGAAGCAGGGAACCCCCAGCCGCGCCCACCCCGCAAGTGCGAGCCCAGTCTCTGTTGCGCACGACGCCGAGTAATGGCTCGCAAGCGCACACGCCGCTGCAGCCACCCGTCCAGCAGCCGACGACGCAGCCCATGCAGCAGCCCCTACAGCAACCTGTGCAGCAGCCCGTACAACAACCCATACAACAACCCATACACCAACCCATCCAGCAGCCCATTCAACGACTGGTGCAGCAGCCCGTGCCGCGGCCAATGCAACCCCCAATGCACCAGCCCGTGCATCCGCCCGCAAATCAACCGTTGCAGCAGCCCGTGCCCATGCCAGCACCGACTTCCCGCCCTGCATCCATCGTTCCGTCTCCTACCGTACCTCCACAGATTAATAATGGTCAGAAACCGATGGCGGTTCCGTCCGTCAAGCGCGAAGCGGTGCCTTCCCCGATACCCATCCTCCCTCAACGTCCGCCTTCCCGAACACCCAGTCAACTCGGCAACCATTCCTCTCCTGCTCCCCAATCCTTACAATCACCTTTCAAGGCCCCCGCTCTTCTACCTACTCCAGGAGTTTCGCGGGCACCCTCAGATCAGCCCCTTAGGAATTCAACTCCCGCGCAGGCTATCGTACCATCCCCGCGTCCTCCTCCCAGCATTCCGACGCAACCTTCTCACCCGCCACAGCCTACTCAGTTCCAAGTACCCTTCCAGGCCCCGACCCAGGGGCAACAGTATCTCCAACATGCGCAGGTTAACAAGATGCAAATTCCGAAGACGGTCACGCCGACTACGCAACCCATGCCGCAGCAGAACGTCAATGTACCCATGCAACCTGCGAACCCCATGACTCCCCAACAACAACAACAGTTGTTGGCCTACCGGCAGGCGATCATGAAGGCGCGAGCGACTGCAGCACAACAGCAAATGCGCAGCAGCCCGATGCTGCAAACCCAGGGTCACACCGTCCACACCAACGTGGCGGCTGCTAACCAGACGGCCATGGCGACCGTCAGGTCTCCAATGCCCGGCCCGCAACAAATCCAGCAGATGCAGCAGCAACAGCAGCATCAACGCATGCTTCAATGGCGGCAGCTTCAGGCGCAGGCGCAGGCGCAAGGTCTTAATCCCCAGCAGCAACAAAACATGCTGCAACAGTTCCTTGCCGCCAACCCGGGGGCGCGTGGGACCCCTGTTCAGGGTCAGCAGTTGAATATGCACCAGCAGCAGCAAGCAGCCGCCTTGCTTCAGCAGCAGCAGCAGCAGCAGCAGCAGCAGCACCTCCAGCAGCAGCAGCAGCAGCACCTTCAGCAGCAGCAGCAGCAAATCCAGCAGCAGCAGCAGCAGCAACACCAACCCCAACATCAGGGCCAGGTTGCCAATAATCAGCGGATGCTGGCGCAATATCAGCAGATGATGAACTACTCCCAGAACGGGAACGCAAACGTCGGACAGGGCAACCCCAGCTACCCCAACAGCTGGCCGATTCAAGTCGGTGGAGTAGGACGAGGCGCTGGAGGCGTCAATCAGCTGCAGATGCAGGGGATGGTGCCAGGCAGTGCCCATGCGCAGCAGATGGCGCTACAGGCTGGGAAAGTACCCACGACCATGCCAGGACGATGATATCCACGGGTGTTAGCTTGTATCTTTATTGGGAATCACGCAGGGAACGCTTCCTCTTTCTGTTATATGATATGTTTGTACTCATAGCCATCTGCCACTCGCCGTCGAATAGAGTTCTTCGTCCACGATCGGCTTGCGAAGCGCTCCCGCTACGTATCTGTATCTGATCATACAGGACGGCAATCTGCTGCTTGTGGAAAATGAGATCCGGGAACGGACTACGAGATCTGGATAGCTTCTCTGGCGCTCAACGTGGCGGAAGGAAGGTGCGTGGAAGTAGAGAAGCGCCGTGTCAGGTCTCGATTCGGCAGGTACACAAGTAAGAAATATTAAATAGTGTCGCCCGAAGATATCGCATTAAGCCACGGGGCGTTAGTTGGGGCTTCTAACCAATGTTGATGCTTGGCCTGAGACCCTGCAGCGTCTCCGCAGATAGAGTGGTTCGAGCGTGTACGCCGACGCTAGCAAACATGGTTTAGCGTTGGGAACGGCGAGGTTTGATGGCTGCGACCGGATGATACCGGCTCGAGTGAAGCCTCTGCAGCCGTGGTAAAGAGGGCGACTCCCCCATGCACCGCGTGATGCATGTGGAGGCGGACTATCAACGGGGCATAGTCCCTCCGCTCCAGCTGCTCGAAGGATAGCTTGCGCAGAGTAAAGCCGTCATTCATTCGATTCGAGCAACATACGAAGCTTCATTAAGGGCAAGCCCGTTTGCATCATGATCCGTCCTGTCCCTGTGGCAGCATTCAGTCAGCGGGTCGTTTGGGATTCAGTTGACACGGACTTTATCGCACAGCCCCGCGTATATCCGACCGAGGGCGAGACGGACGGAGCGCCACTCACGTCAATTCAAAGGAGTATTATATACGATCATCTGTGCGTGTCTCGGAAGGGAGGGAATCGACTCCAACCAGAGCACCAGCCCGTGCCTGTAATCCTTCCCAACCAGAGCGATCATCTGCGAACGTTGGCCTCGCTCCTGCGATCGTGCGATACGTAGGAACCCTCATCGTCGCTGCCTTCGCTACCAGAATCGTCGCCGGTGTGATTGGCAGCTGACGACGCGCCTGTCCGTTCGCGACCGCGTTTCTTGATCTGTTCACGTCAAGCTAAGTACATTGACACGCTAAAGGCTGAAGGGAAGAACAGGGAAAGCGGGGCACATACCATCTTTGCATAGACTAGCCCACATGCGTTGCACAGGGTTCGGGGTCCTGTATGCCGCCTCGGCGATGAGCAAGTAACCATAGTCCGTCGCCAGCGGGACTCTTACCCATCGGACCTCGGCGCCATTCAGGGGTGGACGTAGCTTGGCAGCCCAAACACCTTTGGCCATCCTGCGCAGGCGCCTCAGGGAGTTTCTGGGAAGGCAAATCCATGACATGAGATACGCCCCGTGTGTCGGGGGTAACCAGACTCACGGCTGTTTTCTTGTCTCCAGCGTCCGGTGGCGGCCCTGTTCCAGAGCGTTCCTCGGAGGCGCGAACATTCGGGGATATGGCCTGCAACGAGGCAAGATCGAGCATGCGGTATCCAAACGATGCTGACTCGACCATGCGCTCGAGCGTTTCACGCGGTGGCGGCTCGGTGTGCATTGAGAAGGACTTTGCATACTCCAGGATGCTTTCGCATGAATCTCTGAGCTATGGTCATACATTAGAGGGAGAAGGACACGTCCGCAGGGTCAACACATGCCTTGGTGAAATCCATCGGTGGAACAGAGCCGCTGCCCGGATGTTGCAGAGGAGACTGCGCACGAAGCATGGGTTGGGACGGCGAAGGCGGAGACCCGGCAGCAATTCCAGCGCTTCTCGGCGGATCTGCAGGACTAGCCTGCGGTCGCGAGTGAGGTGCAGCAGAAGACGCATTATCGGGGCGGGACAGCGAGCTCGGGTATGGGGACTGCGCCTGCACCGATCCCGGAGCGTAAGGCCCGTATCCTGCCCATGCGGGTTGGTTTGTCCATGAAGGAGGACCGGGCGGAGGAGCTGGGTAGGGCGCTGGTCCATAGGGCGTCGGATAAGGTGCGGTCGGGGAGCCGTATTGCGCAGGCGGTTGAGCTGGCGGAGGGGAATGCGGATGAGCGCCGTTGGTGCGCGTGGTGCGGGCGCTGTTCGTCGGAAACTGAGCGCTGTCGTACGACGATTGCGGGTATGGCTGGTAGTCATACTGCTCCATGCCGGATGAGGGGTGATACATGTAACGTCCGTCGGAGGACATGGCCGTGAATGATCAACGCTCGATGCGTCGCTGGAGATCCGGCCCGGTGTTATATCGAGCGGAGAGATAACGGTCGATCAAGCAGCCTGGTTCAATCTGAATCGTCAATTTATGTGGAACGCGAGGTGAAGATGAGGTGGTTGGAGAGGATGAGAGACGGGCGGGAAGAAGAGCGAACCCCGCGTTGTTCACTCGCGTGAGACAAGCTTGCGACGTAATGGCCGGCAATGGATGCAGCTATTGCCCCCACAAACATATCATGGAATCAACTGATACGAGCGAACGAAGGAAACGATCTGCGACAACCAGGCTCAAAGGACGTGTGTTTGGACGGGTAACGAGCGGCTGCGGCGGTGTCTCCCAGGAGAATGCTCGCGCCACCTCATGCCTAGGCGACGCCGATCGAAACTCCGGCTCGGCGAAGCTGATATTGTGGATGCAAACGCGCCCTCACCTCTAGAGATAATATACGGGTCTGTGTGGAGCCGTGGCCCGCGATGCGAGACGGACGCGAACGATGGCCAGGGGCGGAGGTGAAGGAACAGCGGTCTAGAGTATTGTCCATCACTGTTTGCGGGGTCAATTAGTGAGGGAGAGCTGGACGTACAGCGTGGCGGTGAGTGGTCTGCGGGAAACTGGGCTGATTCGCACCGTTCCTATGTATCCCTGCGAGGCAGATGGGCCTGACGAGAAGGTCGGAAGCAACGCCAGGATCTCCCAACGCTGTCAGTCAGACATGGCTTAAGGAGGCACGCTCGGGTGGCGGTAGCACGCGACGTCGCGTAAGCGCCAACACGCGGCTTAGGTGGGTATCTTGTTCTCACGCCCTCCATTCTTCCTTACGCAACCAGTGTAAGTATATCAGGCGAGTGCGATACCAGACCAGACTGAGGCGAAAACATTGCAAACACAATACAGGGAGGCTTGAGGATCAACGGCTCATCCTGGATGGCCGGATGCTGCGTGCTCTAACCCGTCTCTGCCCTCTCCTTTGTTTCTTTCCCCCTTCGACTTGAACTGCTGTTGCATCGCGGCGACCTGCTCGGCGTATCCGGGCTCAAATTGCGCCTCCAGCTCCTCCTCGGGCGGCGGACGCTCGGACCGCAAGCGCGTGTTTCCGCTCGCAGCGGCAGCGGCACGCTCTCGAGCCCTCCTCTTTCGTCGGAGGATCTTCTTCCGCTGGCGCAGCGCCCTCCGGAATGCGGCGTCGTCCCCGTAGAACAGGTTGTATTCGCACGAGGCACAGATCCACTCTCCGGCGGGATCCGTGAGCGGGGCCGGAGAGGGCGTGGTACCGGCCGCGCTTTTCGCCCTCTCGGGCAGCATCGCGGACAGGAATCGCAGTGGCGGGGGGCCAAGGTAATTCTGCGCGTTCGTTTGCGCGTTGTTCGGAGTGCCTGAGGACGGAAGCCGGGACGGGACATAGTTACGGAGGTGGTGTGGATTGGAAGCGTTGGCGAGCGCGGACCGCTTCTTCTTCTTCTTCTTCGCGCCCCCTGCCCCAGAAAGCGATGCGTCAGCTGTCGATGCATTCTGTTCGATCTTGCCGTCGGTGATCCCGAGCCGTGCACGATTCTGCAGGCGCCCAGGTTGTTTCGGTCGTGCTGCGTCTGCGAGCGCCGCGGCGGCTTGCTTCGCAGCGTCTGCGGCCTTGGCAAGTTGCCGTTTGAGCTCGGCCTCGAAGCGTTTCTGCAAGGAGGCCACTTCTCGCTCGACGACCAGCTGTCGGTCCGAGGCTAAAATACGTAATGTGAGGTTTATCACCAGCGATGTATGCATTGCAAACACTCACAAGCGACGCGAAAATTGAAGGTAAAGTCAACATCAGGAAGGTGGGGAGGAGGCGCCGTTCCTGGCGCGGGCAGGGCCTTGGGCAAGCTACGCAGGGCGCGCGCCTCCCGCGTGACCCCACGCCGGGACAAGCGGACCTTGGGCGTCTTCACCAGTTTCCCGTCCGCACCGAAGCCCAGCTTCGCGAACGGATAGCTCGAAACGAGAGCCTGGTCGAGCGACAGCGGATCGCCATTCACGATCGAGTTGAGCACCGGCGCGAGTTGCCGTTTCCGTAACTTGAGCACTTCCTTCTGTTGCAAACCAGCCAGAGTTGCGCGGGACATCCTCGCCTTCTGCTTGTGCTCGAGCGACTTCGGTGACGATGCGTACGGAACCAGATCTGGGGTGTCCGCTTCTGACCTGCTCTCAGGCCCGAGCACTCGGTCGGGAGATTCCTCCTCCTCGACAAATCACTCATATCAGCATGAAATCCGTACGGAAATGAAAGGGCGCGAAAAGTACCTTTCTCTTCTTCGTGTTTCCCGGTTGCTGCAAATGGTCCACATAATCGCCATCTCCCTGCTCGTCATCATCGTGACCGCCGCCCCTCCCTTCTCCCAAGCCAAAGTCTAGCGGAGGGTCGTTGCCACTCGAGGGCGCCTCTTCGTCCCCGAGGCCGATGATGGGCGGGACGTAGTACCGCGACGAAAGCGAGGCGGCCTGGGCGATGAGCTCCCTCGTCGCGGCGTCCTGGGTTAATACCGTTAGACTGTCGTGGTCATGGGCGATCGATTCTGACGTTCTCCTGCGCTTCGGGAGGGGCTTGACCCGTCTGAGAGGCGGGAATTCGGGCGCATCGAATATCGGTGATGCCTTGTGCATCGCTCGGAAGGGTCGGGATGCGTGGCGGGCACGAGCACCCCACGGTCAGCGGTACTGCGGTGCCGTACTTCAGTCGTTGTCGTGGCAGGAAGGACGGAAACGGCTGCTGACGTGTGCCAGCCGGTGCCCTTTGTGATTTGGATTCCGTCGTGGGCCGAACGAGGGGGCTTTGCCACGACGCAGAGAAGAAACACAGGCCTGCGATCCGCAAGGGGGGTGATTTGGGACCATCGATGAGTTGTTCGCACACTGCGCACAGAGGAAGAATATAAGATTGCAGTAAAGATACATGGATGCGATGCTCTATCAAGTGTCTCGATATGCCGGTATAAAAGCGCCTTACTACGCTACGCAATAAAGTAAGCGAAGACTAGCGCTATAACGATACGTTTCTGCTCAAAATGTGATGCGGGGCCCCGCCGTGACGTCTAATCTAGTCCGAGAAATGCAACAGTGTAATGCGATGGCAGCGTACCAAACAATCCTCCCGATGCACGCCTGGTATGGAAACACATTAGACGAATCTAAAATAGGGCCGTATGATCACCAATGAGCAGCGAGAGCAGCGAGACGGGTGCGAGGTGTCCAGATGAGAGAGCAGCGCGACGAAACTTAAGTCGAAAACAGGTGAAGGGGGTGTCGCAGTCGTGCCAATGCACGGTGCAGCGGGTTGGTGTCGTAATCATGAGGGCATGTCGAGAAGGCATAGGAAGACAGAAGGGGAGGGGGGCATGTGGACTTGGAGGGAGCGCGGTCGTTTACCACCAGCCGCGGTCGCCTCCGCCGCCGGAGTAACCGCCGTTACCGTATCCAGCCCCGCCTCCGTAGCCGCTGCCGCCGTACTGGGGAGCGCCACCAAAACCGCCAGCACGGCTTCCGCCGGCGTAGCTCGAGGAGCGGAAATCCCTGGCAGCGCCTCCGCCGCGGCCACGTCCTCCTCCTCCTCCGCGACCACGCCCGCCGCGGGAACTGCCGCCGAACGAGGATTCGCGGGCAACGGTCTCCAGCCAGGGCGGAATGTCCTGGTTAGCTTCACGAAGCAACTCCATTAGGTCCTTGACGATATTTTTGTTGCCGTAGTTGAAAAAGGCCGTTGCGACACCGGTGTTCCCAGCACGACCGGTACGACCGATGCGGTGGACGTAGTCGTCGATGTCAGTGGGCAAATCATAGTTGATAACATGCGTGACGTTGGGAATGTCGAGACCACGGGCCGCGACAGCAGTGGCGACAAGAATGGGGGTACGTCCGGTGCGGAAAGTCTGGAGAGCCATCTCACGCTCACGCTGGGTTCGGTCGCCATGAATAGACGTTGCAGGGAACTGGCTCTGATATAGGAAATCCGACAACATGTCGGCCATGCGCTTCGTCTCCACGAACACGAGAGTCAAGCCCTGCTTTTCCTGCGCCGTGAGGATGTCGAGCAGCATGGAGCGCTTGTCGTGGTCCTCCACGAATTCGATCCTCTGCGTGATGTTCTCTGAGGTCGAACCGACGCGACCGACAGAAAGGAAGATGTAGTCCTTCAGGAAGTCGCGGGCGAGCATTTGGATATCGCGTGGGAAAGTGGCGCTGAACATGAGAGTCTGGCGATCCTGAACGCCAGGCATGTCCTCGCCTTGCACGATACGGCGGATCTGAGGCTCGAAACCCATGTCCAACATCCGGTCAGCTTCGTCAAGGACAAGATACTTGACGTTGGCCAGGCTGATACGACCGCGCTCAATAAGATCGACAAGACGGCCGGGGGTGGCGCTGAGCAAATCACAGCCACGCTCGATAGTGCGGAGCTGCTGATTGATGTCGGCACCGCCGTAAACGACGGCCGGGCGTACCCACGAACGGTAGGCGAACTTGCGTGCTTCCTCGTGGATCTGGCTAACCAGCTCGCGGGTGGGAGCGAGGATGAGCGCGGTGGGATAAGCTTTGCGCGCACGGCCGTAGCCGTAGCCGTTCGACTCCTCCACCGGGGGAGCGCGAGGACCGTTGGTGAACGAAGACGACAGGATGGGGAACAGGAAACCGCCGGTTTTGCCGGAGCCAGTCTGTGTACGTGTACGTGATGAGCATGAAACAAAGTCAACGTGGCACGGTTGCTTACCTGAGCACAAGCCATCAAGTCTCTGCCAGCTGCAACGATGGGCACTGAGTACTTCTGAACAGGTGTGGGGCGAGTGTAGCGCGCGTATGCGATGTTCTCAAGGAGAACAGGGTCGAGGGGCGGGCTTGTGAATTCGTTGACGGGCTCAGGGACACCGGCGCCGGTGGCTTCGATTGGGATGTCCTCGTACTTCTCGAAGTTGATGCCGGTGTGCTGCTTGGATGGGTCGTCGGGCTCGCCGTAGAGCTCTTTCTCCATGCGCGCGTTACGTCCACCGACGACATGTTTACCATCCTTCCAAGAACCGTACCCGAAGGATTCGCCGCCTCCGCCACGAGATCCGCCTCCGTAGTCTGACCGACCACCGCCGGAGCCTCGGTCACCCCATCCTCCGCCGCGACTATAGCCGCTGGAGAAGCCTCCTCGGCCGCCGCCACGTCCTCCGCCATACCCGCTGGAGGGAGTAGAAGAACGAGAGTCGTTCCAGCCGTTGGCGCCATCGGTACTGAAACAGACATGTCAGACACGACTTGCGGATACAGGTGATGAAAGACGTACTTTGCTGGAGAGGGAAGGGTAGGAGAAGAAGCAGCCCGCTGCTGGCTCCTCAAGTGAGGAGGAACGTAGGCTGATTTTATGCCGAGACCGCTAAACTGGGCCTCGAGACCGGTCGTGCCATTGGACATTCTATCTGGTGGTGATGATGTGGGGGGAGTCCTCTATGGGAGCAAGTGGGAGAGAAGACGCGCGCCCGCGTCCTTTCTAAAGAAAATTTGTGATGCTGACTCAGCACCACATTGTGGTGCGCACGAGGCTCCGCGACCGACGCTGACCATCCAAGTCCCGGCTCCAATCAGCTTCAGTGATCGCAAATCTGATCCAAGTCGTCTGCATTCGTATTCGCAGTTATGGACGCCCAGCTGAAGGAGGTGAGACCGCCCGTTGATGGTCTTATGGCACCCAAGGCTCATCATACAGCTCCTGCCCTTCCTGCACGACCGCAACCCTCAAGTTCGCCAAATTGCGCTCTCCAACTTGCTAGGCCAAAGCGCCAAAGATGCGCCGTACCGCAAGATTTTTCTCGAGGGTGTATCCTCGGGCGGTCTCAAGAAAGGCCAGGACACCGATGTGATCCGCGACCTCAAGCTGCTATGTCGAGACCAGCTGGTACCCGTCTTCGTTTCAAATGCGCCTCGAAGAAAAAAGCGCTGAAAGCATGTTCGCAGGCCACGGCGCACGATGCGTTTCGCGCACTCGTCAACCTCTCAGACTCAGCATTGCTGGTGCCATCGTTATCAGAACATGACTTCTTGGCCTTCATCGTCTCGTATATCGTCGTCAGTCTCACAATCACCCATCCATCCCCAGAAGTGACAACCAGACAGACCAGCACCCCCAAGCTACGCTCGCTGACCTGGCATCGATGCTCCTCTCGAACTTGACTGCATCCGGCCCTGTCTGCGCGACCTTGCTCTCGCTCAAGATCCCGATCATCCCGACGAAGGGTTCGTCTGCCGTTGGCATTCCCTTCTACCCCACCCTTTCGAGGTGCGGATCGTGCGCCGCGCCGGTTCCGTATCCAGCGGACGCACCGGAAGAGGTGCTAGCGCTTCCACTTCTGATCGATGCGTTCGTTGCTGCCGCCGCAGCCGCGACCAAATCGGCCGATGACTCCAACAGCCGGACGCGGAAGGCCGATCTCCACTTCTTAGCCAGTGTGTTTGCCAATATCAGCATCGTGAGCAAGGTACTAGCCGCGATCGCTCTTGCGTGCTGAGCTTCCTTCGTTAGGTCCCTGCTGGACGGACGTTTTTCCTTACTCCCATTCGATATCAGTTTGCCGCCTCCAACATATCGGACGGGCCGGAGTACCCTCTAAGCAAGCTCGTGGCCTTCACCGAGCATACTGACATCATCCGACGCGGAGGTACTGCATCGTTGATCAAGTAAATCATCTCAAGAAGTGCCCGATAACGTAACAGGCTCATGAATCGTCTATAGAAATTGTGCATTTTACCAACCTGGTCACCGCGCGATGCTCAGCGAACAAACGACGCTCGTCACCGTGCCACCATCGACAGTGGAGGCTCCGGGGGTCGACGCTCTAGCGTACATCTTGCTGCCACTCGCCGGCCCTGAGGAACTCGACTTGGATGTGAGTGCTTGTCAGGCCCGACAGAAAGTTGCTGATCCAATTCCCTACAGGAACAAGAGCTCTTGCCGGAAGCGCTTCAGTTCCTCCCTGAATCAAAAAAGCGCGAACCTGATCCGGCTATCCGCTTGATCCACGTTGAGACGTTACTGCTCTTATGCACGACACGCTATGGACGAGACAAGCTCAGAAGCACAGGCACGTACCAGATTGTTCGTCTACTACACGAAAACGAAACGGTAGACAAGGTATGTGGAGGTGCATCTGCGAGACATACCGAGCTCATAATTATTGTTCAGGTTTCTGAACATGTCGAACGCCTCGTCCGCCTTCTCAAGGGAGACGAAGGTCATGAGAATGCAATCGACGGCGACGGCGTCCCACCAGGTGAAACGGACGACGCCGATAATCGGATAGAAGAGATATAGACAGCATGTATACAGTAATGATTAGCGAAGCATTATGACGCCTTCAGGCGCAGCTTGGTGGCATAAACCGAAGTGCATTAATGTCAGACCTCGGGAGAGGACCTGCCAGTAGAATAAGACTCGTCGCTGAGCAACCACGAGTTCGCATGGGGCTTCCGCTTTCGTCGCGAGGCTTCTGTCGTGGACGTCGACGAGGAGGAGGAAGCATAACCGTCCCGCAGGTTCCGGCTCCACTCGTCCTCGGCGGATTTCTGATTCCTATGACGGGCAATCGGCACATATATTACCCGTGGTGACGGTTCGCTCACCTCGTCGATCGCCTGGTCCTCACCGGGCTTCGTACACTCGAAGCGGAGGTTCTTGACAGCAAAGGTTCTTGATGGTCGTCGCCAGCGCTGTGCGCATCATTCAAAACTGCAACTCGTCGACTGGGTCTGGGTGTTTCCTGAGCATCGCCGCTCAGCGAGGCAGGTGGCGGGTCTTTGAACCTCATCCTTGCAGCGACAAGCGGGGGAATCCGCTTAGCTAGTAGCTCTCTGTCCGAGTCAGAATCGGATGGGGAATGGTCCGCCGTTACAGGTTGACCAGAGGCTTTCGTCGATGACCTCGTGATCCTCAATGACGGCGATCGTCGCTTAGCCTCCGTCATTGGACGAGAACTCGCTCGCTCGGAGCCCGATTTGCGTTCGCAGGATGAACTCAAGTCAATGTCGTGGTCAGAGCCCCGTTTCTTGCGCCATTCTGGTTTGCGACGCCTAGCGGTTGATACATCAGGCACCGATGCAGCATCTGGAGGATCGACGACGTCGGTCTTCTCCTCTCGCTTGACCTTTCTCTTTCCCCGAGCATCCGACGCCCCCGCGTCGCTGCTTTCTGTCAGGGTCTGTCTCTTCCTAGTCGTTCCAGTATCCGTATTTCCGCTGTCAGGAGCGTCTAGCGCTTCCATGTCCGCCTCGGCGGCACCCAACTCAGCAACGAGCTCCTTCTTCCTCGTCTTCGCACGTTGCTTGACGATGTCGTCACCAGCATTATGAGTGGTGTCCGGGAACATGGCTACGCCATAACGGGCGCTTTCGCGCAATGTTGTTACGGCTTCATCGTAGTTGAGCCCTAAATCTTCCGAAATTAAGGACACCGCCGCTTCCGGGACTAGAACCTTTCCGATGAATTCGGAGGGGGCGAGAGGAGAGACCGAGTCAGGAGGGATAGAGTTCGGTGGGAAAAGATCATAGAGCGTTTGGTGAATGACCAAGAATCCTTGCTCGCCGTAACTGCGAGGATGTCTCAGTACGTCTGGTCCATGGCAGGTTGAGAACCTTACTATCCAGGCTGTGTCTTCTCAAAGTTGCCTAGTTGTCCGCCAACGCCGGCGGCGGCTCGCGATCCTTTCTTCCGAATCTCGTCCACGGCTTCCCGCCAAAAAATGCATCGAGAGCGACAGCTGTTTTCCTCGTTTTCGGAGTCGTCCAGCAATCTCTGGAATGCATCTTTGAACAGTCTGATACGCCGCGCCGCATCCTTGAAGTCTATCTGGGTCGGCCAACCCTTCCTCTGTGCCGTAGGAAGCCACAGACTCTCGAACTTGTGTCTTTGGCACGCGGCGATGTAGCTGGAGACAGGGGCCTTACGCCCCAGCGGGTTGGTTGGCCGTGGGTCTGGGTGAGAACGCCTGGCTGCTGCATCCAATAATGATATGAGCTGCGATGTGGGGTTGGTCGGAAGAGGTCCGTCGCAATAAGGACACAACGTGCTGGGATCGACGGTGGGATCCAGAAAGACTAGTAAGGTCGTTAGATCGCAGTCGAAATGGAAGTAGTCGGAGGTTGACGTACTGCGACGTATTGAGAGATCAGCCTCGTGAAATCTGAGATATATTCCTATCAGAAGTTGTGCTTTCATGGCGTAAGAACAGTCGCCTCACTCGTCGTCGTCACTGACGCCTGCGTTATTCGAGGCTTCCTGGGACTCATTCTCAACGATACTCCTGAGCGATCCCATCGACCTGAGGTCTTGCGTTGCCATAGGAAAGGGTACAGCGTTAAACCGGATTTTCGGAGCATGATCGTCGGTACAGGACATATACTCGTTCTCGTCATCACTGGGTGGATTAAGTCGCTTAGATGACCCTTGACGAAAATGGATCTGAAGAGGAGATGGCAGTGACGGTCCCTTCGTGTTCTCTCGTCCTCGCTCCCCGGCATTGTGAATAGGAGATAGGTTGGCGAAGGGATCTTTTCGCCGTGTTCCGGCATGCTTTCCGACTGGCGAGAGAGGAGGAAATTCCTGAAAATTGGATTTCCGGGGATTCGCAGGAGAAATGCGCCCCGGCGGGGCAAGGTTGAGACTTGCGAATGGGTCTGAAGTTGTCTTTTCCTTCGTCCTCTTCGATGGCTTGGGAGTTTCGTCTTCAGACCGCGTCTTGACTTCATCGAGTGCGGCTAACGCCCGTCTAGAGGAGGAAAATTTAGCCACCGATGGCGGGGACCGAGCACGGCCGCGAGGCTTCACGACATCAGGCAGAGAGGTCGAACTGGGTTCAGATGTGACGACCGGTCGCTTGACTGGGCGCGGTCTTGGTCGGGCGCGAGGTGGTGTCGGGGACCTCTTGTTCAGCTTCCGCATCTCGTCCATGTCTGAATGTCGCGGGGCTCGCTCTATAGAGTGATTCGGACTTCCGCGTCGCGTGCGGAGCGGTGTAGCTGCCCGTTTCGGGACACTCGAGCTTGGCGGTAAGCTTTGCTGCGATAATATATGCGAGATATTCGATGGGCCCGGAGTACTCGATGATTCACCCTCATCCTGAATCTTCTTCTTGCGGAAACTTGGCAGAGATCGCTTGGATTTGGCTGCAGAAACATCGTAGTTGTAATCCCTGCCGTCTATTGTGATCCTCTGCTTCTCAGAAACGGGGACCGGGGGGAGGTGGGGTGGGGATGAGCTGGCAGTCAACAGCAACTCGTCGTCGCTGTCAGAGTACTCGTAATCTTCTTGGGCAAGCATATCATGTTTACGGGACGGTGCCTTGCGGAGATGTCTGTCATTCTCCTTCTTCGACTGTGTTTTGCCCCGAGTTCCAAGCGTGAAGTTTGTCGAGACCCAATTGTCGGACGCGCTGCCTCGACCGGGAGCTGGAGAATTCAACACGAGTGAAGGGGGCCGATCCATGTGCATACAAACATCAAGTCCAGATGGGCCGGTAGCCAAGTGGCGATGTATGTACACCCGTAATAAGCGCAATCAAGACGAGTCCGCGTATGAAGGCTTGCGGGAGCTCTATAGCTGGACTGTCGTCGGGTCCTACAGCTTCGTCCCGGCACGCAGAGATGAAGGGCTTGAACTGATCTGAAGCGCAATGACGAAGCGCAGACAGATATAGGAGAAGACGAAACCTGCAGCCTTGACACTGGAACGCGGTCGCGCAAAGCGCACGTGATGGCAATACAAAGCCACGCGACGACGGGAGCGGAAAAGGTACTATTCGGTTGGGTACAATCATTTTGTATCTTCTCTTTGCTAGAGTTCGCGTATGTATACTGCGCGTGTTTGTCACGAAATCTATAATACCATGATCTTTCCCGCTCTCGTACCCAGCACTATTCTACCGGTGACCTCGCAAAATGCGCAGTGTGTAAGATCGGCTGTTACGGTCCGTGGTTAGAAACTTGGACTCACGAACACATGGCGCGTAGGCGTACCTCGAAGATCGTATGAGTCCATCTCGAATACGACGCTACCATCTATGTTGGGCACTTTGAAAAAGGAGTTCGCATCGTCATCGTCGTCGTCGGTGTCGTAGCGCTCCTGGGTGTCCATATCCTCTAGATGTTGCCCTGATTCATGACAGTTGACGTCGAACACGGAGACATCCCGCCTCGTACTGCCCCTGTGCCTTTCAATCCATACGCCGCGCTTGGCTTGAGGTCCTAGGCAACATGCGCTGACGAAACCGCGGGAGCTGCCGGGCGCGATTCGCATTCGTGTAGAGCCTAGGTCAAGGGTAGCCATATGGCGGGCTTCGACCAGCGTGACGTCGAAGGTAGGCGGGGTGCCGAGGGCTGCCGCTGCTTTAAAGCGGATACGGAAGTTGAATAGGCCGCGAATTGGATCCGATGCGAGCATGGAGATAGCGAGGTCCGGCGTCGAATCAAAGGTGGCGCTCCGGGCAATTGTCGGGGAGGAGAACGTTACATCTCTGAATGTTATATGGCCAGAGAAGACGTGTTTCATGGCTTTGAACGCATGCGGCCCAAAAGAGGGTTCTTCATGCTCATTCTCGACCACAGGCAGAGGATAGAGCTCAACAGATCGCGTTTTCATGCAAAGAATATATGGACCACAAAAACGAGCTCCGATGATTCCATTCCACTAACGCGACGCTTTCAGTACGCATGGGATAGGACGGGCGGCAGGAGACATACCAACGCGTCTAGCTCATCGTCTTCGGTGATTATGACGGTTGACTTGATATCCTGATTGGAGAAGTCCGCGACTGTGAGGAACGAACCTCTCGAAAGCGCGACACATGATAGTAAGGGGGAAATGGCACAAACAAAATGAGGATAAGAGCTGGACATCTTGGCGACGAATTCGATCTTCAGGTCGTCATCGATATGGATGGGTAACCGAAGACGGAGGATACACGTCGTTGACCGCCTGGATGAAACATCAGCAACCAAAGCATCGATGGTGATCAGACTTTCCGGCCCACATACGTGCCATTATGCGTTACCGCCAGTGATATAGCGTTCTCGTTCACATACATGGCACTGATGGCTGAAGAGCATTGGATTCCTCCCGGAAGATTCAAAGTATGCTTGAGTAGGTCCACTTTACGCCACACCCGTCTCACTGTGCCAGTCCCGTCCATCGAGTCCAGATCCCACACCACTAGGAGGTCTTCCATATACACGCAAAGCATCCATCTGCGTAGATAAAGCTGCAGATGAATGATGGAATGCAGCGAATGCTCTTGATCGTCGCTTGCGCAAAGTATGGGAACATTGGACGGCCGACGGCGTAACCATTTCCGCTGGGACGCCTCTGCTTCAACAGCAACGCGTTGAAGTTGGGGGGTTTCGCGAGAGGATAAGGCAGCGGTGTTCGCCCTGAATTCGTGTGGCAATGGCAGATGAACCTGTTGCCACCGGATGAACCTAAGCCAAAGGCTTTTCTCATGCGTGAGGGCATGTAAGGCGGAACATGTCTAGGGGGCGTGACGGACGGTGCGGTTCAGGACGCCATCCTCACTGCGTGGTTACGACGATGCGCTTGCCTTGCGGACGGCGATGACGTCGGAGGGTTCGAGCAGAAAGCAGATATCTAGAAGAACTTCCGTGGGCAGGCGCAACAACCCATCGACGGCCTGGACAGCCATATGGTTGTCGGTCGAAGACGGTGGCAAGCGGCAAGCAGGCCCGCTCCGGCGTCTTCCACCCACCGCCCTCGATATCATGGGACCTGTCGAACTCGCCCTTGCTCCACGGTGTACACTCAGCCTCGAGTTCTGCAATACGGGCATCCTGCCTGCAGACACAATCTAGGTTCACTCAGGACAAGATATCGGCGTCTTCCCTTTTGCGCAATCCTCCACGGTGGCAACCGCCAGAAGTAGCGAAGGCGCATCTTTCGCAGTTGGCAGCGATGATACCAACTAGACATGCTGTTCATCGGTTCATCTATGGATATACCGACGGTCCGCATCACATCCTTCTGCGAGCGACACATGGTACCGGTCATTCCATATTTTGGTCGGACTGACCGCCGGACCGCTACGCCCCGTGCACTGACAAAGAAGCCATAGGACCGGAACCTGCCAGAATTCTGAATTGCTAGGAAGTTGCATGCGCTATTTGGGCTTTTGAGAATCATGCAGCTTGATCCGACGAAAGGCTTGCGATGGCAAAAGCTACTTTGGCCGTCTGTACTTTGTGCTTTGTTCTTGAGAGCATGAGGGAGCGAGTTCCGATGCACTTCCATCTCCGCCCCATGAGTGAAATGACACCGAGATGTGGGTTCGAGATATGGCATCTAGATGTTGCGTATCGTCGAGGACTCTCGTCACACTCAGGGCGTCGGTGCGATCAGCCGGCCTTGTTCACGAAGCAAGCCTTGCATCTGTGCATACGGCCATCCTAGCTTCGTTGAAGAAGGAAGGTCACAAGGCCCCTCAAGAGAACTATATGAGCGAGCGTGTTTGCAGCTCCTCAAATCTGACCTTTATCGACATGATATCTGTTATGGCTCGACTTCTCAATCTCAGGACCGCCCTTTTCCTCGGGTTGACTGCTGTTTCCGCCCAGAATGTTCCCGGTCGTGAGTGTTCAGCCTTCATTCGGTGGTCCCGAGCTCATCTAGCCTACTCAGTCGCGCCTAAGGCGTTCTTAAATCTGCCCCTGGGCGCTATTAAACCCGCCGGGTGGATGTACGATCAAGTCAGTCTTCTTCAATGTGCACACTGATCAATGACCAATGCCCGCAAAGCTCGTTGTACAAACCAATGGTCTTGCTGGCCACGAACATGACTTCTTGTAAGTGCTCGCCCCTCTGGCAGAGTGCAAGCAAGACTCATCGTTACGCCCACAGTGACTAGTAAGCATTCAACTGTTCGCTTGTGATCCTATCGGTACTTATGGCCGTAGTGTCTCTCGCACTGATTGGACAGGCGGTGATTCTTATTATTCGAGTCTCGAAGAAGGTGAGGTCAATGCATCGAGACCAAAGACAACGTCGCTTACAGTTGTCTTAGCTGGAAGCTATTGGTTTGTAAGTCGGATGTTCGTCTGAAATATTTATGCACCGACCATCAATATATATTGTCAGAACGGAATGGTACCCAACGGCGTCCTTCTCAATGATGCCACCATCATGAATCAGACGCGGTACTTCTTGGATTATGTCCTTGACCACCAAGATGCTACCGGCTGGCTTGGCCCCGAAGTAAGCTTGCGAGCTTGCGAGCCAAGGATTCTGAGCTGACGCGCTGCCAGGTCAACACAACTAAGCCGCGATACCTATGGGGACGGTATACTACTCTCACCTAGCTATTCCGGGCATCATCTAACCTAGACCCACAGCTATCCGTTTATGTTTGGCGCGATTCAGATGGTTGAGGCTGACCCTTCTTTGACGGACCGTGTTGTTACGGCCCTACACAAATTCGTCAAGTTGGCAAACGCTATGCTTCACAATGGTGAAGGTGTAGAAGACTGGACCGCCACCCGATGGGAGGATTTCGTTATGGTCTGCCAGTGGTATGCAATGTGCCGTTCTACGATTCCCTCGTTTGAAGGCTTTTCTGGCAGGCTATATGACTTCCATCCAGATGGGAATGAGGACCTTTTAATCGATACAATGAAGCAGCTTAAGTATACGGGCGATCCATGGGAACTCGTCTTTCAGGAGCAGGTGAGTCCTGAGTTTATGGTTGTCTCGTCACCGTGGTGCTCATGCATGCCAGTACTTCCCCACCGGACCCGTCGAGAATGTCAGTGCATGAATCACCGATATAATCAAAACTGACATCAGAGACATTCATAGTTGCGAAATCCGTTCTCTGTGTTGACATGGCACGGTGTAAGCATTCATGACGTGTTGCAATCGGCACGCCCCTTACGGAACGGTTCTGAAGGTCAATATGGCGGAAGGATCGAAGGCTCTTCCTTCAACGTACCGCTTTACTCACAACCAATCTGGTATGGGAGATACCACCCACTGTATGCATATCACTGACCAGGCTTCTCCCAGATCTGGACGTTGCTAGCTCCGGTTGGGATCTCCTCTTCAAGGTCTGTTACTCCACGGCAATTCTGTGGAGGACCACACGGAGTTCTGATCTTATATTAGTATCATGGGCGCCCATCCGGCATTTACGCAGCCGACGAATACTTGGCTGGTCTTGAGGCCGCGCGAGGGTGGGTGTATATAGTTTGTCTGTATAACCACTCATTGATCCGGGTCCCAGGACCGAATTATGCCTCGTTGTGGTATGTCCCTTCATTAACGCGATGACAATAGTTTCAACTTTTCTTCCTCCCTAGGAAACCATGTTTTCGTGAGTGTCAAGATAAGACCAGCGACATGAGAGGTGACACCATGGCAAGGGGAGCTTATCTCTTTCAGGTGATCGGAGACCCCAAGTTCGTAGAAAGGGCAAGTTATGGTTTTTGCTCTTCCGCCAGTCACTGGTTGAAACGAATACATCTACAGGTCGAGCGGATCGCCTACAACGCACTTCCGGCTACCTTAACGGGCGACATGTGGTCGCGACAATATTTGCAGCAGCAAAATCAAATCGCTGCGAAGAACATGACGCCGTTAGTTAATATATATTCATCACTGCGCTCCAGCTGACGACCATATTGCAGTAATCCTTTCCCGAACGATGGGTAAAGCAATTTACCAACCATTTTGACGTTGACCAACCTCTTCTTAACCAGACCATATTCCAATGTCTTCGGCCTTGAACCGAATTACCCGTGAGTACCGTCCAAACCCGAGGTGATTGACGGTATGTTCATCGTCGTACAGGTGTTGCACGGTCAATCATCCTCAAGGATGGCCTAAATTCATTACGCACGCGTTCATGACCACACACGACCAAAAGTCCTTGGCACAGGTGTATCTGGGACCTTTCAACACTCAAACGACCTTGGCGAACGGTAGGTATTCTCCGGCCGAACGATGGCCTCTGGCTTATCGGTGAATATCGTGTAGGCAACAAGGTGACGGTTGCAGTGGACACACTCTACCCATTCAGCGACTCCCTTGCCATCACTGTTACCGCCAACGCGGCGTTCACGTACATGGTTCGCGTGCCAAGCTGGGTGACGAACGGCACGATGTCTGTCAACCGTGGGGCGGCCAAGGGGCTCTCTCCGAAGAATGGGTTCCAATCCATCTCCTTACCGAGCGGGACCACGAATATCACCCTCAACTTGCCTGCACCTATCACCCTCGGTGCGCCACTTTGTCGAGCGTGTGTCGTCATATCTAAGAATGCGTAGAATCCCGCCCTCACGGTTCCGTCGCCGTTCATCGGGGCCCGCTGCACTATGCCTTTGATATTCCAAGGTCACAAAAGGTGCCGCAAAGCCGAAGGGTCTTGTGATGACATACTACATACTCATGCTACTCTTGACAGGTCCTTACTCAAAATGCGCAGCAGCCGCTGGCGAAAGATTTGGAGTTCGACTCCGCCTCCGAATGGCGCTACGCAATTGACACCACCTCATTGAAGTTCCATAGCAACCCACCAGCATCCGGCAAGCTGCCTTCCCCCGTCTTCGACTCTGGACTGCCGCCACTGTCGATCTCAGTCTCAGCATGTGTTATCGACTGGGACACCGCCGGGGATACATTCGCGGCGCCTCCGCCGCAGTCACCAGTCACTTGCAAAGGCAATGCTACCCAACTTGCGTTGACGCCTTACGGTGTAAGTCCGATGAATGCTAGTTATGTTGGCCTTACCAACTTGCTTTTGCAGGCAACCAAGTTGAGAATCGGAGAGTTCCCAGTCTTCAAATAGCTTTCTACACGGATAAGCACTGGGGAGCTCATAGGAGACAATGTCGACACGGTTGATCCTTCGGGTGCATGTTCTTATCTTTCAATGATCGTGTACTGGTGAGGCTACTGGTGTGTATAGTTACGAAGACGAAATCATCTCCTTTCTGGTCCCATTTAAGATCTATATACGCTTATCTCGAATTGTTTCGACGATTTGTTGAATCGATACGCGCTACCTCTGCTTATTCTTCACGAAAGTCGCAAACGAAAACAACGTTTTTGGTGCTGGCGAGAGTTTCCCACGCGCACCTTTCGCCACGTGCGCCCCCTTTGCGCGGACCCCGACGCGCGCGTTACGCACTTGCCCCGTCTCGATCACCTTGTCCGGTGTCATCCAGACCAGTTTACAAGGTTGCTTATGCACGAGGAGCAAGGTCGATCTATGGCACTGGCTCCCTACGTATGTCTAACGCAAGAACCCAGATACTTGTCGGATATGCAGTGCCCCAGCGGAACCCGATCAGCCTTTGTTCCACCCATGCAAGTGTTCAGGAACGATACGTTACATTCACCAAGACTGGTGAGTATTGGAGCTTCACTGCAATAGCTTATGCTTATTGTGACTAGCTTGACGACTTGGCTCAACCATAGCAAGAAGAAGACATGTGATGTCTGTAAACATCCTTATGCTTTCACGAAAGGTCCGTGGGCGTTCTCGTAATTAGGTATCATCCTCTGAGCGATGGGTTCAGTGTATGCGCAGGATATGCCAAACCGGCTTCCTGCTATCCTTGTCGTCCGTCAGTTCGCCAAGCAGACTGTGACCACCATGTTCTTCATATGTAGGGGCGTTCTCGTTGCGGTGGTATGGCTCGCGGTCCTTCCCTGGGTCACTGTATGGACATGGAGGATGTACTTCACCATGGGAGACTCAACGTGCGTATCACTCCAGCGGCGCTAGTGTTCTCGCTAACGGCTCACCTACAGCGCATGGTGGATCAGCGATCGTTCACGGCCTGTCCCTGGCCCCGGCTTTCCTTACTTCCCATTTTACCTTAACGAGACCACCTTCAATCAGACTGAGAGCGGTGTCTCGAACAATACGCTCTATGCACGCGTCACATCACATCCTGTTTGGATGGCAATCTCTGCAGACATCTTCGCTGGTCAAATCATCGCATCGTTGATTGTCCTCACATCGGTCTCTGTATTCCTTCTCCGAGAATGGATAGTCCAAAATGCGCGGCCCGGAGTCTTCGAGGAGCTTGACGTACCTCTCGTGGAAGAAGATGAAGCTGTTGCCGCAGTTAACGAACCCGCCGAAGCACCTGCGCCTGTAGACGTGGATGCGAATCCTCCGGAGGGTGATTCTTCGGAATCTGAGGGTGAATCGCATATCGCGCCACACGCTAGCGAGTTCCGTATCGACCCGTCCGGCGATGAGGTTACTCCGGAATCAAATGCAGGTACTTCCGATCCACCGCTGCACCTTGCTTCTGGGCACTACCATTCAGGAGAGCCTTCATTGGAGGATAGAAGACGCGTTATGCGTAAGGCTGCTGTGCGCCGTCGCAGAATGGAAAACGGGGAGAGTTCGGACAGCTCTTCGTCAGATAGTCCACCTCCGTCCAGACCTAGGCCGAAATTTCACACCAGATACGGACGCAGAAGTAGTTCTGAACCACGGACGATAGGTTCATCGCCCTCTTACTTGGACGGTACGGAGAACGATCTGCGCCGACTGAGGCCGTTCCCACCTCCGGCTGTCCCATCCTCCAGTACACTACGATCGCCCGCCAGTGTGCCTCGTCGCCCACCGCTTCCCACATCCGGCCGATCGTCCAAAGTCAATACACCTTTAGCATCTCCCGGCTTAGCCACGTATCGTGCTCCCGAGGATCTCGCTGCTGGACCGTCGGACTACTTTAACGAAGAGGCGATGCCCAGCGAGAATTTGGAACACGAACATCACAAGTATTTCAAGCAGGCTGGCAGTAGCTCCGATAGTTCATCCTCTAGTACGGGAAGCCTAACAGTGGAGGAGTTGGAGTTCGACGAACTATCTGACAGCTTTCCTTCGCTCGACTCCCTGGACACCGACTCAGTTGACGACGAGAATGAGCCGGAGGCCGAGATCGGCGAGGAGGACGTGTTCCTCGACGATCAACCGGCGCATGCGGACCTCGATCGCCAGATCCGTGAGGATCTTCCCTTAGGTGAAGCCGAAGGACCTGGTGTAGAGGGAAATGAGGACTTCGACGCCTTCGCGGAAGATAACGACATGGATGGTGCCCTGGAAGGTCTGTGCGGCGCACTGCCAGATCACAATGCCCTGACCTATAATCCCGGGTGTAGTAATTGGTCTCCGAGGACCCATATTTGGAATCTTCCAGAATGTAAGCAGATGCTACGTTACGGCTCAACAAATCGAGTTGACGCGACGCGACTTGCAAAGGCCGCCTTGGTTATTTTTGTCCTTGACACGATAATAGGGCTCGGAATATGGGTGCCGTTCACCATCGGCAAGACCACTGCGCTCCTTACGGTGTGTGCCTGCGATGTTGCGGCATCTGCATACTCATGTCCTGCGTTCAGTTGGATCCTCCGCGCCTGCTGAAGGTGCTACATTTTCCGATCAGGGTTATACAAGTCTTCACCGATCCCATTCTCGATGCATTACTGTTCATCGCCAGCCGCGTTCTGTTGCCTTCAGTATGGACCGCCCTCTCTGCGTGTGCTCAAGCTGTTGGTCGGATGTCCGTGGCTCTGATGAGTGCGGCCTTCGGTGACTCCGTTACTTCCAAGGCTACCGAGTATACACTTGCTGTTGTGAGTGACATGAAATTCAGCGGATGCATATATTTGACGCCCGGTGCAGCACGGTCGGGGTCGGAGAATCATCGAGGATCAATGGACCGCGATTGTTGGCTCTCTCAAGCCCAGCAACGGTGGTTCGAGCGCTTCCATAGGTCGTGGACCTTTGTCCCTGATTGATTGGATGTTCGAATCGGACGTGCAATTAGCGCGTTGGGCAGAACCCCATTTCGCTGCTTTAGGCAGACGTGTTCGCATTGGCGCCACGGCGGCGGCAGCTATATGGGTGCGCATGGCTTTGGGCAATGGACCTCTGGAGAAGATTTTCGCTACGATCCTTGGCTATGCAGTCGTCGGACTGCTTCTAGCAATCTACCTCAACATGCTCACTGCTGGGAACATGCGTAACGCTGGACGAGCAATTCGAAGTACCATACGCCAGCAGTTCCTGATCATTAAGGTAAGTCTTCGATATAGCTGTCCATCTCCGTCCAATGAGCTGATGGGTTGATTCATTTCATCGTCAGGTTGCCGCATTCATAGTATTCGAATTGGTCGTCTTCCCGTTCGGGTGCGGTCTTATGTTGGATTTATCGAGCATATGGCTCTTCCCTCGTTCGAGCTACGAGTCACGATGGATCTTCTTCTGTGCCCGGCCTATCACAGCGGTGTTCTGTGCGTATTTCCTTCGTCTCTCTTGCACGGATGCCAATTGAAATTGCTCTTTCAGATCACTGGGTCGGGGGTACCATGTTCATGTCCGTTAGGTTTGAAGTCTAACTTAGCGAACTCCCACCTGACATTGATCGCAGGTACCACTTTGCTATGCTCTTGAGCGGTTGCAGGGATATCATGCGTCCTGGAGCCATGTGGTTCATCAAAGATCCTCAAGATCAGAATTTCCATCCTATACGGGATATACTCGAGAGACCCACACTAACTCATCTACGTAAGTTGCTTATCAGTGCAGAGATGTACTCTGCAGTGATCGTAGCTGGGGTTGGCTCTGTTGGAGGATTCATGTGGATGTGCACAAACGTATTACCGATTCGATGGATGCCTCAGTAAGTCACGGAAAAAGGTCGCCTCATCCCTCGCCTAATACCTGGACACAGAAACAATCTGAGTGAAGTACCTATCGACCTCTTGGTGATGCTATCAGTCCTTCCCTACACAATGCAGCACTTCCGCCCATCTAAGCCCATCAAAACCGGCGCTTCGGCGCTCTGGAAATTCCTCTCGAAGAAGCTCCGATTGACGTCCTACATGCTGGGAATTAGGGTGGCTGACGAAGAAATCACTCCTGCGTACTCAGCATGGACGCTGTTCGAGAGCTCTCAGATTCGCGCCGTGGATCTGAAGGATGGCGGCTTCCGGCGTGTCCCGGCGAGCGACCACATCGCATTGGCCCGCGACATGCGTGGTACTGCCGCCGTCGACGAGAATGGAGTACCATTAACCGAGGTCGACTCAAGGATCATACAAAGCCAGAACGCCGAAGCGGAGAAGGCAGGGCGCCAGATAAAAGACGACTATATGATTGTTTATGTCCCGCCTCACTTCAAATGGCGTCTTGCTCTTTTCGTCCTTGGCCTTTGGACTGCTGGCGCTGCTGCTACAACGGCAGTCATATCATGTCCGATCATGCTGGGACGCGCGGTCTTCAAGCTCGTCATCGCTGAGGATGTCCATGACGGATATTCATTCTTCCTCGGGTTTTACCTCCTATACGGCTGTTTTGTTGTTGGCCGCGCCTTCGATCGCATGGACAAGAGGCGACAGAGGGCGTGGCCGGACGACGACGAGGTTTCCAGCGCACCGCGAAGTCTCTACGTTCTCAAGCGCACGCTCGTTTGGCTGGCACAAATCTTGTACATGGTTGCGTTTTGCGGCTTCATCTTGCCCACACTGCTTTCTTTGGTCGTCGAGGTCTACCTCATCCTCCCCATCCGATTCTCCATGAATTCCAATTTCATCCCACGCGTTAGGCTCATCGACATGTGGGCCCTTGGATTATTGTACACTCGGATTGCCCTGAAGACACACCATCTTCACTCCCGCACTGGCATTGCTCGTGGTCTCCAGAAGGTACGAACATAGGTGCTTCCTGTTCCTGTCGCAAGTTAATCGTCCTCGTTAGATCGCGCGTAACGGTTGGACAAGTCCAGATCCGTGGTCGGCGACCGTAGAAGTCATCGCTCCGGCCTTTGGTGGGCTTGCTGGCATGCTCCTTCTACCGGCGCTTGTGGTCCTGTCATTCCGCAAGTTTTTAGACATGCAAGTAGACAATAGGTTCCTTCGTGAGTCTCCCATAACCCAGCATCCTACTGCCGCTCATACGCGACCGCCATTGGCCTCCTCAGTCATGCACGTCTTCCCTGGCATCTTCGCAGCGGCTGGCTTATACCGCACAGCCAATTCTCTGAACGTTTTGTTCGCGAGCTGGTCACAGACGATACGCGACAATGAGTTCCTGGTCGAGATGCGACTGCGGAACATGGAACCGGAGGAAACAAAACCGGAGGAAGTCAAGAGGGAGGCTCGGACGCCATCTCTCGACGGCACCGATATCGGTGAAATGTAATATACAGTCTCGTGTAGCCGTGTTTTCAAAAATAACGATAATCACCCTATACTGAACAATATATCGCCTATGAATCTGATTCCGTCAACGTACTGCTGGACAGAGCACGACAACTTGATATCAAATCATGTCTTCGAGGTATGCCTCTGAGTCGGTTGTCTCATACTCGTCCTCGGTCTCGTCCTCTCGAACCAGGCGGTAAGCCGTGAATGTTCCGTTGGGATGATACACAACGCGCCATCTCTCCGGTCGCTCGCCAATGTCGTCGATAACCCAGTCGACGTAATCCGCACCGCTTTCATCTTCTGGATGCAATGAGATGTTCCAACCTGCAACGTCTTGTGGTGAGCGACGGAAGGTACCATGATGTGTATGCTGGGTGAGACAGCGTACCAAGGTAGAAGGTATTACCCTCCGAAACGATGCTGAGCCCTTCTTCATGAGTGTATTTAAGGTTGAACAACTCGCGCATAGCTTGTGTCCCACCCCGCCGAAGTATCGTAAGTTCTTCCGGCGCATAGTTGTCCAAGTCATATAGGTCGCCGTCGAGAAGCACGCTCGGCGGGGCCCAACGCGCTGGGATATATTCACCCTCGTACGGATCTTCGTCCGAACCCGTGCCATACCCGTATTGGACGTCCCAACCCTCTTCGTCTTCATCATCCTCAGAACCGAACAGTTCCGTATCCTCGTCGTCCACGTCATCCTCGTCGTAGTCCTCTTCGGAGCTTGCGTCAGACGGGCGGAAGATACCTTCCCATGGATCGCCTTCCGGAGGCGGCGGGCTGCGCTGTTTAGCCTGACCCACAGGCGATTTGAACCTCGTGATGGCTTGAGTGATGGATTTCATGAGGAACAAGGGGCTGGGGCGATTGCGGACAATGGCCCTGCATGTCGGACATGTCTTTCGCCTGTATACTAAATCATCGTCTTCGTCTAACTGCATCTCGTCTTGGGCCTTCGGGGCATTGCGGAACCAGCCTTGCAGGCATGTTTGACAGAAAACGTGACCACAGGGATTCCTATCAGGGGTGTCGTTTGACTATGCATCACAGGCGACCAAAGTGTCGAAAACGCACGCATATGGTTGCATCAGCGGCTCCATGCAGATCTGACACTGGCAGCTCTGCTCAATCGTCGCGATCAACTGTGTCATAGTCAAGGCTACCTCCCCCAGACAGTCAAATGGGACACGTACTTCGTCACTTTGTTTCGACTTCGCTTTGAGGTTCTCTATACGTTGGTGGTTCTCCTTTCTGATCTGAATGGAGGGGGAAAATGAGATGTATCTGGAGAATCGAACGATAAGTTATTCTCACCTTGTTGACAGCGGAAAGCCTGTTCTCTAACTCGATCATTAACTGGATTAACTGTTAGCTCATATGCTGGCGATTTGACAGTCACGCACCTTCGCCTGGTGGATAGCCGTCTTCCTAGCGCTACCGAGTTGCTGCATATAATGTCAATAGCTACTGAGCTGTATGTTTATCAACGCGTACTTGTTTGTACTTCTCTACCTCCGCTCGTAGGCGATCGAACTCCGCCTGAGCAAGCGGCCCGCCAAATGTGGGAGAGGTGGAATCTTCAACTGCAAGGGCATCCGAGGGATCCTTGTGCGTAGACTTGACCCGCATCTCCTGCGCTGGCTTCGGCGCCTTGACGAGACTTCTTTCGAACTGGCGAATGGCTTGCCCTGGTAAGGAAGAATCGACGGTCGGCGCTAGTGCGGGCTTCGACTTCATTCGTCGAGGTTTGGATCGGTCGACGAGCATCCTCTCTCCGGGTGAGGGCGCTCGTGAATTGGTGACGACCATGGTGATGGGACGCTTTCTCGTGCGGGCACCCCGTGATGGGCTTCTGGACGAATGCCGACTATCCGCCCTGCGACGCTCAGGAGATCGCGACTTGTGGCTGATGTTACGAGCATCATTGACGCTTGAGGACGCCGCCGCCGAGCTTGCAGCCATGTTCTCAGCGCGACGGTGGTGTCGCGCAGCCTCTCGACGCGAGGCATTGCTTGTTGCTGCGGAGTTCATGGTGTGTCTGGTAAGGGTCGCGATCTCAGACGACCGATAAATCTAGACAGCGTACTGTCTCGTACTCACCGTCTTCTTGGTTGACTCAGACTGCGTATAGACCTCTCGATTGCAACGTGTCCGTGCTTGATGGATTACGGCCGCGCTCGTGTGGTAGAGAGGGTCGGTATAGACTGGCTATGGGTGACGGAAATGAGGCGTCCTGCAGAGTCGCGTGCCGGCACCAAGCGATCTGCTCAACCGGCGTTCGTGTCCAGCTGCTGCTGCCAAGCGTCCAGCGGTCTCAGATCAACCCCCTGGAAGCGCCAGCACAGCCACACTACCCAGCGCCGTCGATCGGCCCGGGAATATCCTACGTCGCATATCCAGCCTTATTTGCATCCGTCATCGAGCGGTGCCAACGACAGCGCTGAGACATACGCAGCGTCACGTAGCTCTCCCAGCTGTGCCAATTCCTCCTGATCGTGCCATTCAATATGTGAGAATAGGCGCCTTGTTCGGCCCACCTTCGAAGCGTATCGGCCGAGAATTTATCTGCAGCCCCTAACTGCATTGCCTGCAAAATATTTGACTCGATCGATTGTATTGTCGTGCGTTCTGCGCTCTTGCACTCCGCCTGTCTTCATCCTCGCTGTATCCTTCCATGTCTGCTGCAAAGGGCCGCGTCTTACTCGCCTACTCCGGAGGCCTCGGTGCGTAACGCGCTGTAACGCGCCGTGGCGCGGTTCGCTCACTTCGCGTATCTCCCACCAGACACATCCTGCATCCTCGCGTGGCTCATCGAGGAAGGATACGATGTGTACGCATTCATGGCCGATGTCGGCCAAGAAGAGGTGCTTAGCAATACCGCCGACCCTTGACAATGATGTTCATGATGTTCATCGCAGGACTTCGAGGCCGCCCGCGCGAAGGCACTGAAGGTTGGCGCGAAGAAGTTCTTCCTCTCCGTTAGTTCTCGCATGCAAGCGGCACAGGACGCCCCGCTGATCCTTCCATAGGATCTCAAACGCGAGTTCGTCACGGAACTGATCTACCCTGCCGTGCAAGCCAATTGCATCTATGAGAACGTTTACTTGCTCGGTACATCGCTTGCGCGACCGGTCATTGCTCGCGGCATGATGGAGATCGCGGAGAGAGAAGGATGCGAGTAAGGAAACAAAATCTGAATGATCGCCAATCCCCTCTCATTTTGCTCAGTTTCGTTTCGCATGGCTGCACGGGCAAGGGCAACGACCAAGTCCGCTTCGAGCTCGCCTTCTACGGCCTCAAGCCTGACATCAAGGTCATCGCCCCTTGGCGTATTCCCGACTTCTACAACCGCTTTGCCGGACGGCAAGCCCTCCTCGCCTACGCCGCTCAAAAGCAGATCCCTGTGCAGCAGACGGCGGCCAAGCCCTGGTCCACCGACGAGAATCTGTTCCACATCTCCTACGAGGCGGGCATTCTCGAAGACCCGAACACCACTCCGCCCGCGGATATGTGGAAACTCACTAAGAGCCCGGAGGAGGCGCCAGACACCCCGGAGCGACTGTCGATCGAGTTCAAGACTGGCTTGCCCGTCAAGGTCACCAGCGGGGATAAGACCGTCACCGACCCTGTGGAGATTTTCCTCTTCCTCAACGCAGCCGCCCGCAGGAACGGCGTCGGTCGTATCGACATCGTCGAGAATCGATTCATTGGCGTCAAGTCTCGAGGATGCTACGAATCCCCGGGCGCGACCATCCTCCGCGTCGCGCACATGGATATAGAGGGGCTCACCCTCGACCGCAACGTTCGTGCCCTCCGTGACCAGTTCGTCACCGTGGAGCTTGGCCGCATCCTGTACAACGGCCACTTCTTCACCCCGGAACGCGAGTTCGTCACCGCGGCAATCCCAGCCAGCCAGCGGACCGTGAACGGCGTCGTTCGCCTGAAGCTGTACAAGGGCAACGTGATTGTTGAGGGTCGCGATTCCGATGAGGTAAGTCTCCGTGCATATCATTCGAACGCAGAGTTGCGCCCCTCACGACGCGATATCCAGGGTCTTTACGACGCGAAACAGTCGTCGATGGACGAGCTGGGCGGTTTCGAGCCGACTGACACGACCGGCTTCATCCAGATCGAGTCGATCCGGATCAAAAAGTGGGTTGTCCTCGATCCCTTGCCCCGAAACTGTCTGTTGATTTTCCTCCGTGTACAGATGGGCCCAAGCGAATCTCCGCAAGGGGCAGGCGGGCGTCGCGCCCAAAGACGTCTATGGAAGCCGAACCTGATCGGCGTTCCGCATCAACATTTCACCCTCCTTGTAACTTGTCTTTATAATTTGTAGAACCAACCACCTTGCTTCGGAGCTGCTCGGAACGGTGCGGCCGTAACGCAATCGCGGCGATCGGTCGCTACTTCACCAGACTTCGCTCAGCTTCGCTCTCGCGACCCAGCGCTCGACTTTACCTCCAAAACCGACCAAAATAAAGTGGATTAATGATTGTACCTGATCACTAAGGAGAAAATTGGCGCATTTGGCGCGGTGTATTCAGAGATAAGTATATGCTGGGCGATGGAGAGCAGTGATGTGGAGATGAGCAAGATATTCGTGGTGTTGGCGCAGGAACATTGCAGTCCGTGTCCGAACAGCCGTGTACGCATTCTCAGCCGAAACAAGCAGCGCTCTCGCGTGGCGTATGTACTCCGAAAACAGGTGATTCTCAAGCTTGCATCACGCGTGACGCTGGAAAGTTTATATTCGCATATGCCGTGGTCGCGGCCGCGGTACGTACGGCTTGGGTAGCTTCGCGAGAAATGTCACACCGTTCTCAGCCGAACGGAAGCACTCGACGGTGTGGGCGCGCATCGGCCATGCGTATGCGTACTTCCTGCGACCTCGCTGTATTCACGTCATGCGCGTCCACGCAGCCATGCCAGCCACATGAACCCGGTCCAGCATCCGATACACCGACACAATCCCACTGAATGCATGATTCGCGCAAGGTTGAAGACGGGTCCCTAAAGGAGAACAAGCCCGTGCGCCAGGCCCGAAGCCCGGACACGCGGCGGTCGGAGAACGTTGCAGAAGCCTCAAGCCAATACATACATACTTTTGGGTAAGGAAAGTGCTGGAGAGAACGAAGCTGCAGTCGGTTCAGCAACCCTCGGCCCCCGGCAAGTCTGGAAGTAACGCCCCCGTGGGAGTTCGTGTCCTGCTGTGTGAACCCATCCCCCGACGCAAGGTGCAGCTTTGCTGGCTGTGCTCATACTTAGAATCGCTCCACGCGCGCGCTGTATTCGCCTCAGCAGATTCGCTTTAGACGCTTGGGAGCCAGGGCAACAGTGTGTTCAATCACCCGACCCTCGGTCTGCGGCATGATAGGGTGTTGGAAACCCCGTCGACCTCATACCCACTGCAAAGGACACAAACCCTCCCCTCGCGGGGCTGCGAAGCCTCGTCTCCTAATGCGTCACTGACATGGCGTCCCAACTCGGACAATGCAAACTGCTCCGGGACTCGGCGTTCTGTACGGTCTTCAACCCGATTCGCATGAACCAGCCGGAGCCATACGATCCCCGAGTTCTCGCTTTCCGACTGGATCCTCGGCTTTCCCGAACAAGGCGTTGTGGCCACGGTTCTCCGTCTTCTTTCGTGTGGACACGACGATGGTGTCGCTATCGCGCCGTTCGCGGATTCCATGCTCGCCGAGAAGGAACATTCACGGGACACTATATAGTCTTCATGGGTATAGCTCGACTCCCGCTGGATCTGGTGTTCTGAGATGCTGCCCACCGTACTCGCCCTTGCTGCGCTCGCAGCCACGAGCATCGCTTCTCCGTTCCATGACAAACGATGGGACAACCTCAAGGTCAAGCATGAGTGGGTCCAGACTCCAAAACACTGGATTGAAGTCGGGCCCGCACCTACCGAGTCCAAGGTGGGAATATATGAACCTCCACGGCGCTACCATCAGTATGATGGTGCACCGCAGTTTTCTTGATTTTCGTCTTCGTTTACTGATACACGTAGTAGATACATCTTCGAATCGGTCTGAAGCAGCATGGCTTCGATGAGCTAGTCAAGCACCTTTATGAAGTTTCGGACCCGTCACACAGCCGTTACGGGGCACATCTGTCGAAAGAAGATGTCGACACTCTTGTGGCCCCCCATCCGGACTCGACCGCTCTCACGGATTCTTGGCTTCTGCATCACGGAATCCAGCCGTCTAGCTGCCATCGCTCATCGTCAGGCGATTGGTTGACAGTTCCTGTTACTATTGAGCAAGCAGAGCGCATGTTAGGTGCCTGGAATACGGTATTTGAGCGTTGTAAGGATCATCGCTGACCCTGTACATTGTATAGGAACGAAATACAGGATTTATCAACACGATATCACGGATGAGCAGATCGTTCGCGCTATGAGTTACTCGCTTCCTGAGGATCTTCATAATCACATTAACGTGGTCACCCCAACAACGTCAGTGATTAGTCGCTCCTATCGACAATCCACCTTCGCTTACGGGCTAGTGACGTCCAGGTACTTCTCCACGATGAAAGCGATGAAAGCGACGCACCGAATCATGCCAGAAATCACATCTTTGGACGATGATCATGCTCTCCAGTCGCAAATCGCTCAACCAGGCGGGCTGGCCACTGTGCCCGCTAGTTGCAGCACGACCATCACGTACGAGGTGTATCGGTAGCTTGTCACAGCACAGTAGCGTTGACGTCGACTGACTAGGCCCACTTGCCTGCGAGCATTATACAACACGTCTACGTATGTGCCGCAAGCCACGGACGTCAATGTCCTTGGCGTAGCAGGTTATCTGGATGAGTACGTGTCTCATCCTCTTGCAAACGTTCTCTCCAGCTTACGATATAGCGCATAGGTTCGCCAACCATGCAGACCTTCAGGTTTAGTGTCGCGTTCTCGGAGCTGGTCGACTTGTAAACTGATTATAAGGACACAAGACTTTCTTCAGCCGGTTTAGAACCGACGCGGTCGGTGCCGACTTCACAGTAGTGCAGGGTAAGTCCTCTATGATATTGTGTTCCGCCCCAGGAGTAACAACGTGCTTGCAGTGAACGGAGGAGGAAATGATCAGACCGATCCCGGTGTTGAAGTAAGAAAGCGACCTTCTTCGAGCAACATACAAGGCTAAACCACCTCTAGGCCAACCTGGATATTCAATACACGGAAGGTAGCTGGGTTCTCCCTACCAGTGTCTCCCAGACTCAATAAGCATGTTCCAGGCATGTCCTTCCCCACTCCGAATGTATACTTCAGGTATGCGGCCGCGAACGATTGAAACGCATGGGGCTGATACGATCAAGCACCGGAGGGTCTCCTCCCTTCGTGGCAGATGACAACGTACGTACAATCATTTTTGATAGCAATCAAACTCGATGTAAAACGGTTACCGATAGACGCCTACTAACACCAACGAGCCGTACGTTTTCACTCAGATCCTCTGGATACAGTTGATATCAATATATATATATGCTATCAAAGATACTTGGATTTCCTCGGATTCCTCCTCAACCAAACAACGGTGCCTCAGACATTGACCACGTCATATGGTGACGACGAGCAAACCGTGCCATTCGACTTTGCTCAGGCGGTATGTAGCGCGTTTTCGCCGCACTCGAACACTGTATTCAATCCATAAACACGGCAGGTGTGCAATGACTTCGCCCAACTTGGTGCTCGGGGAACAAGCATCATGTTCTCATCTGGAGATGACGTATGTGCAGCGTACATATGATGAGACGGAAGACGAGCATTGATTTCCGATTTATTATCAGGGTGTTGGCGGTAGTGATTGCCTCACTAACGACGGAACGAAGTAAGCGAAGCGTGTGACCGTGGTTTGCCTGCCTGAACTCTTCCGCCAGCCGCGTCCTGTTCCAACCCAACTTTCCAGCGTCCTGTGAGTCAATTATCTCCAAGCGAGTCCATGTGTTGACGATGTCGTAGGTCCGTTCGTCACTACCGTTGGAGGGACTATTAGAGTGGCACCGGAAGTTGCGGTGTCATTTAGCGGAGGTGGATTCTCTCGCTACTTTGCTCAGGTACAGTATTTGCCTTTCAATGACTAGCTGATCTCACATCGTTAAACAGCCCAGCTATCAAGCAAGCGCGGTGGATTCGTTCCTGGCCGGTTTAGGTGACACGTTCTCTGGACTGTTCAAGTGAGTTCGAGCCACGTTTCAAACGTATAAACGGTGTGCTGATCCATGATACAGCGCAACGGGCCGTAGGTGGATATTGTTCGTCTTACGAATTACATTCATTGACGAGCAATTTTTCAGGAGCGTATCCTGATGTCGCCGCTCAGGGCCAAGGATTCCAGGTCATCCTAGGTAACGGCTCTGCGTGCTCTGATCCTGTTGTAACTTTCGTGACAACGCGCCTTACAGGCGGTCGTACGATTTCGGTCGGTGGCACCAGCGCCAGTTCGCCGGTGAGAGACTAATTCACGTCATTGCAAGCTATGTTACGGAGACCGCGAGGAATAGACATTCGCAGGCGTCGTTTCCCTCCTCAACGACTTCCAGCTTGCAAACGGGAAGAGTCCTCTGGGATTCCTTAATCCATTGCTGTACGGTCAAGGGACCGCCGGTCTGAACGACATAGTGTCAGGGAATAATCCTGGGTATGTGCTTTCCTGGTGTGAAGGTCAAGGCTGATCTCATTGGCCTCACAGATGTGGCACTACTGGGTAGGAGACCTGAATATGGTGTATTCCCAATACTCATGATTTCTGAGCAGTTTCAGCGCTGGTGTTGGCTGGGACCCGGTGAGCTTGACGCGATACGTGACGGGTTCTCGAGCTGACTTCTGCCAGGTAACCGGCCTAGGGACTCCCGACTTCGGGAAGCTCCAAAACCTACTTCCTTGAGAGAAAGCAGATCTCGCGCCTCAATGGGCCGTGACGTTCAGGCAGTAATCGCTGCGGTGTTTTGTGATGCCAGCTGTATATTAGCGTGTTTACAATCTCAGGAAGAGGAGAATTTGTACTCACTGTTCAGAATGTCATAGTGTCTAGGACGGGGCCCGACTAAACGAGGGAGATATAGCTGTTGCCACAGTAGATGCATCGTCGTGTTGCTTCAAGAAGCTCTTGCACGACCCAGGTACGCGCCGGTATCGGTAGATGAGAGTTACCGTGCGTAGCAGGCAAAAACGCTTTGCGTCCGCATCCGCAACACGTGCGCACTGCAGGTGTGGACAAGATGAAATACGTAATTGTGCAGCGTGCTGCGCGCCTGGATCAACGGTGGCCTACATAGGAAGTAATGAACGCGGACGCACGCCAAAAATGACCGTTTGGGCAGAGTGCATATATTGGGTCTTCAAGCTTAACTTCCGCATGGCATGCAGGGCAGCGTTCATTCACGTCAACGGCCGAAGAGGTAGTATCTCCTGCGACATCCGAGAGTGAGTCTGCTAAGTTCTTAGCATCGAGAAGCAACGCCGGCGATGACCCAGGAAGTGAAGATTGAAGAATCACGCGCATCACAAACGGCCTACTGCCAGCTGAGATTTCCTAATCAGATCTATCGCATTCCTTTGGCACATATGACTTGCCATACCGTCAAGAAGTGGGATCGACGCTTGTAGATGACGGACCAGTATATGCAATATGTTGTGGGAGATGCATGTTAATAGGGATTGAGCTACGTTCCCGACGTGTGCCTGTTGCTCTGGCACTGTGGCTAACAGTTTCTGGTTTTGATTACCGTCACTTGTCGGATGAGGTTGATCGACCATGTCACGCACCCAGCAAAAATCAGCAACGGAGAAACCCAAACGCCAATGCAGCATGGTATCGCTCCCGAAGAAGTGCGAAGTAAGGCTTATCCTGAACCAGTCTCGAAGATCTTCAGTTATGGGTGCAGCCAAGTGTATCTCCGAGGTTCCCTCGAGCTGGCAATCCCGCAGTATGTCCCGAATAGTTGACGACATTCGCATGAGCCGCTCCATTTCGCGGAGCTGGAACAATATGGGCCGTAACAAGTGAATCGGTGCGTATCCCCACACTAAGGGGGATCTCATGGTAAATAGGGACTGATAAGCAAGAAAGATAACACTCACCGGCCTTCGAACGGACGAGAACATCACGTATAGCTTTAGCAACAAGAAGATCGTCTTCATGTACATCGGTGCCGCGCCACATTTTAGCGACGACGAACACGCTCTGATGCTTCGCGTCATGTTTGTAACTGAAGTCAGTGGGTCGTGCTAATCTACGTTGAACATGAAACCAGCATTTCAACATAGGCGACGATGTCACGCACTCCTGCAACCAGACTACTGACGACCAATCGTCATAAGATATCATGCCGGCCATGCGGTTTACATCGGTGAATCGAGGCTTGCGAGCGCTATCTTCGAGATCGGCGTCGTAGTGGATCGCTTCAGTATCGAGAAAAACTCCGCGTGAGATACTTGATAACCTTTGCGTCGATGGCGCCGTATCGATGCTCGAAGAAGACAAGAAGGGCTCCGTGGAGATATTGCGGATGACATGGAAAGAGCCGTCGAAGAGTGAAACGATAGCAGAATCATGGATCGGATCGTAGATAATCCCGGATGCCCATGATAAAGCTGACGACCCTACAGATAGCTTCTGCGTCGAAAGTCTGAAAACTTGGGGAACCAAATCCGATCGGGCAGTAAAGGGCCAAATAATGACAACGCCAGCTTTGCAAATGACAAGGAACTAGAACGACATGAGCATATTGACGCCTTCCACTCGAAATCATCTGACCTGTCCGCTATCGTTTTCAATCCATGCCATGGCAGTGATAACGCGATTATCGGCTTTCACGAGTGGGACATCGGGATTGTGGTGTTTCACATCGACCGTAAGTTCGGCTCCGGCAAGAGACTGCACAACTTCGATCACAACGACGAAGCCGCCGGAAGCAGCACATGCCAGGAAAGCACGGCCTATGCAAAGCCACATAACTTGCGAGCCGATAGAGATGAACCAACAAACTCACAAACATTTGGGGCGCCGTTTTGCCATGAAGTCCAGGCGGCGTGAGTTACGGGTTTGTCGGAGATCTGCAAAGATGCTGCATGAAACACGGGACTTTTTGCTCGAGACCCCAGTTCAGAACTGTAAAATTTTCAGGGCTTGGGGCATGAACAGAAGAGGTAACACGCATGCCGTAACAGTATCACAGCGCCTGCGCGGTTCCCAGCAGCCAACAGTGATCCATCCAAAGGCGGAGCCGGAGAGAGGCCAAAATCAGTTTGTTTGGACCACGAAATACCTAAGAGTTGTCGTTGGCTATTGCTAACGATGACCAATGAACAATGGGCTTACAGGTGATCTGCGCGCCCAGAGTCTTCTCAGAAGGTGGACTCTGATACGAGACGTAGTGATCTCTCAGAAAGGCCGTGATATCTGCGGACTTCTGATAGCTGCATCCCATCTTGCGTAACGAAATCAAAGCACGAACCTTGGTCCATTCTCCCCTGAGATGGTTCTTCGTAGAAGCCCACAACGAAAGCTCGAAGTTAGAATTCAATATCGCAAGCGCGCATCTGCAGAGGTACTCCCATCAGTTCCTGTTAGAGACGAATAGTAAAGCGCGAACCCGGCGCCCGCAGTCAGATTGCTTGGAGAGCATGTTACAGCTCGCATTGATATGTCCAGTGATCCGGCCGATAGGACTTCCCAATCTGCGAGGTCGGTCGTGTTGGACCGTCAAGTCCCTGGAGATCCAAATGAACCGACCTTGACATTCGGCTGGCCATTGATACGTTATACCCTTCCCAAGTTCGATCATCGTCATGTACCACGCGAGGTTTGTGGCGTTGGTCATCCATATGTTGTCCTTGGCAACCGGTGTCCGAACCGCCAGCGCAGTATCCAGACTAAGACCGTCCTCGGGTGTCTAACACGTGCGAAGTCAGGGGCATTACGGATGTAGAATGGATTCCGCTCACTAATATGTAAACTGCGGATTTCGTACACAGGATAACCTGCCCGTCTGGGGACCATTGCAAACACGCCGAAGACGGAAAGCTCGCATGCGTAGGAACGTTGAGCGCGGTGTAAACAGTGTGCGAACTTCGCGTAGCCGAATTTTCAGTAGCCATCGTATCTGGGCGTGTCGCCTACGGCAGCAAGTTGTTCTAGCTGATCGGTACGAGTATGTAGGCCCGCTGAGCGTTCTAATGTTTGGTGAGTTCAGGGAGGAACAGTGCGCGCCGTGTGCGACGAGTACTCTGCATGCACCCGGACGGATATCGCGAGCTATTGCGAAGAGCGCGTATCCCACGTGATTATCTCAAGCCACTGCTTGCAGTTGATCCGCTTCCGCTTCCACGACATTCGGTATTCCAGTGATCGCTAACAACACAGACAACACAAAGGAACATCACATCCTCGGCCACGCTGCTTCACCATGACTGTAAACGATGCAGCAACCTTTCACCAGTGAATGCCAGCTTGAACCTTTCTCCAGGACCTCGCGTTCTGCTATTTGCACATGTCAAGTCGAGAGGTCCACGCGCTGGATACCATCGAAACTGCGGACTACATCGAGGGCGATCTCCCAGACGAAGGTATCTTTGGAACACCGTAGACGAGTTGCGGAGTGAGACCATCGTTTACAGAGGTTGATGTTCCCTCCCATCTCATACCACCAAACCCCGATGATTCGGACGGTATGTGCATCGATACTTTGGCGTTCATGACTACCCCATGAGACGTGAATGGATAACCAGTGTTACCCGCTCACGTTCATCCGTCATACCCATACGGTGACCCGAAGAATATCAAACATCCGGCATCAAAGCCCCGAATACCTCACGACAGAGGCTCGCGGGCCTTGTTCGAGGACATGGGCTATGCTTCCTCGGGCGTCGCCGGATCTCTGCGCTGGAATGATCTCGCTTTGGATACCCTCCTGCCGGTCGACCGCGAGCGGGAGGAGATTGAGAAGGCTACGCAGGCACGAAAAATGGCCAGCGGAGCGACATCCAATAATCCTCACCCAGATGCGGTGCCGTCTCAGCAGCCCCGAGCACAGCCTGCCGCAGACACCACCCGAGAAACCATAGAGGAAGATGACGAAGATCAGGAAGAGGAAGATGACCACGACGTCGAGGGAAACAACGAAGGAGATTCATGATTTTACACATATGTTCATATGGTGACGCGTATATCACGGCCGCGAGGAAGTTGCGGCCACGAGGGATTCCCCGATATCGTCTTGTAGCAAATCCCTCGCAGAACCCACCTGTTCCAATGCCCATTCATAGGCTTCCAGCAGTATAGTGTCCGTCAACGGAATGAAATGAGCGACTAGGATATGGATTATATTAGTAACTCGCGAGATGGCCAGCCGAGTTGCTTGGTCGATATGCTGAAGAACGGGATAGTTAGCGGTGCATGCATAGAGTCGCTGACTGCTCTCACATCATTTTGATTGGAATACACAGCTTGCGCGTCAAAACCTTCTTCGCCCTCCTGGTCGTTGGCCTTGATGTGTTTGCTTACCCAGATGTATCCGTTCAGGCCCAGAATCAGATCAACCCCGCAGGGGAGGGTCAGAAACTGCGATTTTAGCCGCCGCACGAGAATGGGGGGTATCGAAACCAGCTGTCCGTTCCGTAACTGCATTGCCTGACATCAGCGGCGAACTGGATGACATCAACGCTCACTGCTCACCTTGCCGTATCTCAGCGACCGAGTGTGGAGTGACATCGCTCCGTCTGAGAAAAAAGCTTGCACTTCGGCAACCAACAGATCACCCTCCTCGAAGAAGCTGCGCATTTGCAACTCGTCGCTCTCTACTTTACGTCGCTGTGAAGAATGCATTGAGTTGGGACGGGGCCTCGACGGGGTCTAGAAAAAGCTTACTTGAATGCCGCCGGGGAGGTTGACCGACGATAGCATGAGTACTGCGTCTTGACGCGAGTTGGCATCTACCTTCCATCGCTTGGGCTGTACATCCGTAATTCTACCGATGACCAAGTCCCCTACTTCAGGATTATATCTGATCCGCATCCGTGTCAATTCGGCGCACACCGCACATATATTCGGCGTTCGCTCACCTTGAGCGAAGCGCGCGGACGGTGATGAGTCGGTTCACCCGCTCGACCGGTCCAGCGACGGAAGCAATCACCTCGTCTTGTGCGACGTAAGTGCCATGACCACTGTCATCATACAGACCATAAGCTTGCGGACCGTGGTTGGCACATCAGAACGTCTTACCGCATGAATGCCTGGGTGGATGTGAGAGAATCTCCGGGATACGTGAGTTTGAATGCATCGAGGAGCTCCTCGTCATCCAGGTCCATATACTCATCCTCGATCTCGGACTGGTGCGCGCGGTCAGAGGGGCTCAGACCCGGCTGTGCGGGGAACGAGGTGAAGGCGATCATTGTGTGGAAAGTAATTTCGATGTGCGGTGAGGTTAGGGTCTGGATGCGGTCGGTCACGTCACGCTTCCCACGGCGAACGAGGACAAATATCGATTCGAGGTTGGGATCGACCGCGTTCGTCTTCTGCCCGACTCGTCCACCGACTTCTCGGCCTGAGCTTCTCACGAATGTGTCTTTCTGCCCGCCGCTTCCCTCGCGTGGACCGAAGCGGCAAGCTCACCAACGCCTTTCTATCCAAGTTTCTATCGCACCTTCTGGCGAAAGTCGGGAACGGCCGCTTTACGGCGACGCGCACGGCGACCAAGATAGTCGAGGCGTACTGCCGATCGGCCCTTGTAGCCATGCCCATTTGCATACCATACACTCACTTCCCCACGGCTCCTCGCCCATCAGGCAGATGGTCTCAGGTTGCTTCACCCGTCGTCATCTTCCCTGTTGATCTGGTTCAGCTATGTTCGGGTATCAAACGTCCGGAGGCAGGCCCTCGTTCGGGCACGGTCTAGACGCCTGCAACGGGCGATCCTCCTGCGTCTGGAACCCGTTCGGACCCGGATTGTGGGACGATTAAGGCGGCGGAGCCAACATTATACGGATGGGTACGGTACAAGGTATACCTAATTCAAATGTCAAGGGTACGCAATGCTGGCGTCAGGCAGGAAACCCGAACTATAACGAGCTTTGGCGGAAGACCGGTAGGCATCTATGGCAGGCGCGTGTCTATGTGCGTGGAGCTGTGGGCCGGAGTCAGTTGCGCGCTAGGTCAAAGCGGTTTGAAGCCCACCTTTTAGATCATTTGTATGCGAGGAAGTAGGACGAGAGCGCAGGCAAGTCGTTCGAACCGGCATCTGTGTAACCTTGTCTACGGGATCCGTTGAATTTCAGAACGAGGACTGGCCCGCTCCACGGCTTGGGTGCAGCGCCCGAAGTAATGCGATGTATGGCGCGATTGACCGGCGCGCCCTTCGCTAAGGATATCGGGCAATACCAGAGATGCAGCGGAAAGCGTAACGGCTCGTTGTTCAATCCCTGGGTGAGCACTACGCTCTGGGGCTGACCTCGCGGGAAAAACTCTCGCACGAGGGGTACTGGGCAGGCACCGGAGGATTGAGGTTGGCAATTGACGACGATTATTCGCGGTCGTTCTTGGAGCCAATCAGCATCGGGCAGCTGATAGAGAAGTCCGATAACTCACCTTCTTCGGGCAGAAAAAGAACAGCCGAAACCGAGAAGAGTTGCTGCGGCTGCACCTGGATTGGGACGGGAGCGGCGTTGCGCTGCTGCTCCGGAACCGCACTAGTAGGAACGCATTCCTTTTTGTGACGGGGCCAGTCCTGCGAACAAAGCCGGTAGGTTAATAGTCTAAATGGATAAAGTCCCGGGGTATTCGCCTCACATTTTGGAGATGTTCGGGACTGCAGTACCACACCCGTTGGCAGCGGCTGCACCACATCGAGGTCGCTCGGCAGCACACTGTGCATGGATAGTTGATGAGAGGTGCGGCACTCATGAGGAAGGTATGGTAGGGGATCGAGGCGGGGATTAGGACTTGTTGGGTTCCCTCCTCTGGTGGAGACTCGCTCTTTATACACGAGAGGAGGGTGGGTTCCGGCTCTTTTCCGTTTTTCTGAGGCGCCTGCGTTCTTGGAAGTCGATGAGAAAGGGTCCGTATGAGAAGGCGAGTAAATATTAATGGTAGGCGGGATCAACCGACGGCCAACAGGAGAAGAAAGAGACGTAAATCACCATCGTGAATCCCGCGAGTTCCACGTTGTGAACTGAGCTCCAGGCACATGATGAAGAAAGACTGCAGACGTCAGATCGTCTCTACCGAAGGGGCGGTGCGCGAGATTGCAAACGCATCAGTGCAAAAATCTGTGTTGTCAATCGCGGCCGGACATGGCGTCTGCATTTCCACACGCAAATGCCACGCGACCGCGATGTTCGAGCACGCCGGAAATCCATGTGGATATTTGGTCCCGCAGTGACTGGGCACAGGAAATATTCCACAGCCCGGCGATTTCCCGAGGGACTGGAAATCAGCCGAAGTGGACCCCGTCGCTTCCGCGCTGCGTAACGAACGCTGTATATTCGAACATGCTCCATGCCCACGGCCACGGCCCGAATGCGGCCTGAGTATTATACGGTCCGAGTTGCGCGTGCCCGAGTAGCGCACGACGAAGGAGCCGAGGTCTGATTCCCGAGAACCTCAAAGGCTAATGTGGACGAGACGGAAGCATATTCTGTTCCAAGCCCTCGACGTCACCGTCCAATGACGTCCGAGTGCGATTGTGTTGCTAACGCAGGCGCCACGAGCTCGTATCATTTCGAGCTCAGCAGCTCCGCCGAAACTCCGCTCAGCCCGCTCGCCGGGGGTACAGCCACTCAGCACCTGCTCGACCTGCGTCCTTGTTATTCCAGCGCCTTGCACTACTTCTGAGGAGCAATGTCCGACAACGAAATGAACATTGACGAAGGTGCGTACTTACCTCCTATATATCATGCCTCTCTCAACGGATCTCCATAGTTGAGACCGGCGGAGGCGCGGTCAGGCGCAAGGGCAGAGGCTTCAAGACCACCTCAGGCGAGCCGCAGCTCTTCTTTCCCAGCTGTCATTCTAACAGGAACAGGCGGGGACGAGGTCGTCAGCAGCAAAGACGTAACATACGATCGTGTGGAATCGAAGGAGGGCACCGATACCAGGGCCGCTCGATGTGCGTCGTTCCCGTACATGCTCTAACCTCGATTGCCATACTGAAAAATAGAGCGCTCTACGTGCAGCCGTGGAAGGGTGGATTGTTCTCGTGACGGGCGTTCACGAAGAGGCGACGGAGGAGGACGTCATGGACCGCTTCTCGGAGTATGGGGAGATCAAAAACTTGCATCTCAACCTGGATCGTCGGACGGGTTACGTGAAGGTCGGTTGGTCTGCTTCTCCATTAGATGTTCTCCTCAAATCTTGCATCAGGGATACGCTCTCGTGGAGTATGAAACTATGGCCGAAGCTCAGGCCGCTATTGACGGCGCCTCGGGCTCTCAGCTCTTGGAGCAGACTTTGCAGTGTGATTACGCGTTCGTGCGTCCACCACCGACAGGACCGAAGAAAGGCAGGGCCCGCGGAAGGAGCGCGAGTCCGTCACGTCGTAGGAAAGATTAGGCTGACTGCTATGTATCCCTTGCCTTGATGTTGCTTTACGTCGTACATCTGCATCTGAATCGCATATATTCGCGCGGGCGCTTCGCTGGAGGCCGCGCTGCACGTGTTCTGTCAACGCAGTCAACACCGAATGTGAAGCCTTCGTCTTTGGCGTCACTTGACCGCGCGACCTCCAGCGCGTTCCGTGGCTTTGCTCTCACCTCAGTCCCTACTACTCTTTCTATCTTCTTTGCTGCTTCATAAATGCCACGCAGAACTTCCAACGCTGCCTCTGATTCTGGCTCTGAGAAAGAACAAGGTAAACATGCAAGACCAGTGCCGGGTTGTGTCGGTAACCCTCCGCGCTCTCCACAGAATCGAAGGAGACCAATGAGGGGGAGTTTGAGATCGAGGCGATCGTTAAGCATAGCAACAGTGCCCTTGGCAAGGTCAAGGTCTGCGCATTTTAAAGTTGATGCCTACTGACCGCAACTTCCAGGGTATCAGAGCGTACTACGTCAAATGGAAGGGCTACGACGACGAAGAAAACAGTTGGGTCACAGAGCAAGACGCTGCGTAGGTGTTACGTGACTCGGTGGAACGTTGACAGTAACAGGGGATGCACAGGGGTGCTCAGGAACTCATCGACGCGTACTGGGCCGAATACAATGCCAAAAAGAACAATCTCAGCTCTTCGACGTCGAAGGCTGCACGTCGAGCGAGTACCGTAAAGAAGACCCCGGATCGAGGTGAACCGGCTTCCACGGGCACCAAGCGAGGTAGAAAACCGCGCACCTCCAAGGCTACGGAAGACGTCGACATGGATGCAGACGCAGATGATAGGGTGCCTGCAAAGAAAAGGAAATCGGCTGGAAAACCTGAAGTTCTTGACGACGGTGACGCAGAGAACACGGAGGTGCATGATATGGCAGAATACGCAGGGCAGAGGTCATGGGAAGGGCTGGTACACACGATCGATACTGTCGAGAGAGACGACGACGAAAACCTTACTGTCTACTTCAGACTGTGCGTCCTATGCTTTGCCCGAAGTTCGTATGGGTGGTTGTCGCTGAATTTTGTCGTTCTGCTCTTGAAGGACGAACGGCAGTCACCGAAAGGAGCGCTCAAGCGTCTGTGCGGAGAAGTTCCCGAAGAAGGTATGTCACGCCAGACTCCAGAGAGTACTGACTGACGGCGATCCTGACTTCCAGCTCATCAAATTCTATGAGTCCAATTTGCGATGGAAGTCGGCTGATGCAGATGGCTCCTCTTGAAACATCCGATATTCAATGCGCCTCCATGTGGCTCATTCGAGCATCAAACCATCCACACCCGTAGCGCATTTGCTCATTGTTACATCCTGCTGGTTTGCTAGTGCTTGTATTCTGCTGAGATCCTGCCTCGATGGCAATGACATGACCTGCATGTACGAGCCTCAGGCCCGCGGCGCTCGGGGCGATGCCTTTCCCCGGTGTTTCCACGTACCTGATGGGCATTTCTCCTCAGTCAAATATCACTGCGATCATCGCGGTGACCCGACATTCGCTTCCGCTCTACGTAGACAAAAGGCTGATACGCAGCAATAACCGTAGGATAACGACCGAAATACAAGCGAAAACCGGTTCTCGTGCTTCGGGCATAATCAAAGCCTCAAAGATATTAGGGCGATAACCTCATCATCAGCGTCGACATCGGGGTTCTGGAGTGAAGACGTAACGTAACGACAAGGGAGACGCACAAACTTCGAATGATATCATGACATACATCAGCCGCGAATAAACACATGTATAGCTGGGGTCATCTTGTGTGGACAGGACTGTCGGAGCTGGCGTGCACGTCCGAATATGTTCGAGCAGACGAATAAATGGAGCTCTTTTCCCAAGGCGGGCGCATCACTTCGGCGCCGGAAACCGAGGGTCAGAAGTTTCAAGACCAAGCGGACGCGAAAGTACCAAGAAGGTACTCGCCTACATCGGGTCACAACTCCCCATGGAAAGGCTCCGATGCCGCTCCCTCCTCTTCGGCCTGTGCTACTATTGCCCGGACGGCATCATCACCACCTTCCGCCTCCTTGCGCGGTAATGCGTCCGTAACGCTTTCTGATTCGACCTTACCGAGAGCATCCAACACCTCCTGTTTGCCTCGGCCAATAACGATAGGTGGTGAGCCATCTTTGACAGCTTCCGCAGCGCGGCCTGCGTCAGGAACGGGAAGGATTGAAACTTCGGGCTCTGAGGGTATGTCGCTGTCCTCGTGAGCGTCCTCAGTTTGGCCAGAGCGGAAAGTGCGGTCTCCCGTGCGTTTTATCCGCCGAAGGCGCGTTTCGAAGCCCTTTACGATATCGTCTACATCCGACTCCAGCTCGTGTAGGCTGGCAAGTACCGGGTTCGCCGGGGGAGATGGGTGAGTGCCGTTCTGTATAGAGTAGGCAAGAGCGGTAAAGTTTTCGCTGCCTGTGTGGAATTAAGTATCTGCATGGCGGAATGATCTCAGTCGGGCACATACGTCTCACAAGATCATGATAGCGCTGCCAATCGGTGTAGGTCACGTCATCGAGCCAGACATAGTCCAGACCGATGTCAGCCTGCGCGTTCCCGGCCATGCTCTTAACCTCTTCAGTAACGCGCCGGACCTAAAGTCCGATGTTAGATAACGAGCGTATACCATTAACAAGGATCGTCACCTCATGGAGTTCCTTCTGTTCGACTCCTCCGTACCACGTGTTAACCACATCCTCGGTCTCCCGAAGCTTTTGCATGAACTTAGCCTCGACCTTCTCCACGACACGGTCCCACAGTGCGGACTTCTCCTCGTCTTTCCTCTTTTCTTTCTTTAGGTTCTTCAGATACCCTTCCGCACCCCTTAACATTTTCTCAGCCTCCGACACGAGCTCCTCGATGCGAGCATGAATATCTGGATGCGTCTTCAGCTCCGCCGCCGCGGCCTTGCGCACAGCGACGAGCGCCTTGCGCAGCTCCTTCTTCGATGATTTAACGAGGGCCTCTAAATCCTTCTCCCATTGCGTATGCCGTTTATCGATGTTCGCGCGCTTCTCAGCCGTTTGACGTTTTTTCTCCGCCTTTCGCTCTTCTTCCAGGCGTATTCTCTCGGCCTTTTCCTCCTCTGTCTCCTCGTGGGCCGTCGGCGCTGGACTGTTTCCTTCCAAATCGTCCACTTCGGCCTCGAGCGAGGATAGGTCGTCCGATATACCCAAATCGGCAAGGAAGGAGTCAGGATCTAGTTCAAGATCGTCGCCGGTGCTGTCTGCCGTCACGGCGATCGCGACCGAAGAACTGGACGACGTCGCTTCGCTCACGAGCGATAACGCAGACGAGGCCACCGATGAGGCGGCGTCGTCAACAGAATCCGTCGCGTCCACAACCGCAGATGACACTGCACTGACATCTTGGGAAGCCGATTCAATACCTTGGCTTCCCAATGATGCTGCGGCAGACGAAGCGCTCGAGAACTTCTCAGCTCCGGTATAAGCCACATGTGCAGCCGCTGAAGCGCCACTTTCGGCTGCAGAGGCGACCGTGGAGCTGAGCTCCTGGTAGTAAGAGGAGGCGGAAGTGCTGGAGCGTGCAGCGACAGAGCTCAAGCTTGAACCTGCGCTCGAAGCCACTGAGGATGCAGCGCTTGGGGCAGATACGATCGAAGAAGCTGCCTCTGCCACAACAGACACCGCCGAGGCACCGGTCGGTGATACCACGGAAGACACTTCGGATAGAGTTGTGGAGAGGAGGGAAGATACCGAGGAGCTTGCAGGATCCGCGGATGGGGACAAAGATACACCCTCTAAGATAGAAGACGCCGAACGGGACGCCACCGTGGCGGCGGAAGAGACTACAGAGGCCGCGGGAGATAATGTCTCCTTAACCTGAGCAGTCTCGGCAGCATCTGTCGAGGTCCACGGGGCTGTGGACGTAACGGCGTCCTCCAGGAACTGGGACGTCGTAGCCAAAGTGCCCCCTTTCGCGTTCGCGTTGCTCGATTCCTTGATCTGGGCCCAAATACGGGCAATATGTGGGTCAACATATTGCTTACGTTGCTCGGCAGCTAGCGCTAGGGCGTGATACACGAGCGCGATGAAGCGTTCCCAGACCACGATAGCGTATGGCTTTGCCTTGACGTATCCTTCATGGGTCTTTGCCGCGGTGAGGGCGATATAAGGTTGCGCTTGGTGTTGCCAACGATTCAGGTTATAGGCAGCTAGCCGGACGTACGGTTCCACGGTCCGAGCGTATTCGTGCTGCACGCGTTGATAGCACGGTTCGATCCTCTCTTCGGCGCGTTTGAGCTGGGGTGTAACGTGCTTGCTCCAGTATGGAACTACGCGCTGATCCCACTGCGGGGCGAGCCGGTGGCTCCACTCGTACTGTGTGCGAACGGCGACGGGCTTTACAAATGCCGCTACCTGCTCCACGTAGGGTCTGGCTTGTTCTATGCGCGGCGCGATGGCGGGATGGGCGAGAGCCGCCTGGACTCTGGGGAAGACGTAGGGTTCGAGAATGAGGCGGCGGTATTCATAGAGGGCCTTGCATATTGGACGCTCCAGGTCCGAGTCGTGTGGACAAACGGACAGACTGTAGACCGTAAACCAGATGAAGACGATCCGCGCCACAAAGTCCAAGAAGGTATTACGGGAGGACTTTCGTTTCTAACTGCGGGGTCAGTCAACGTAACGCCAGCGAATCCACCGCACCAACCTTGCCGCCCTTCTTCTGCTTCCCTTTCAGCTTCGCCTTTCCGCTCTTCTTCGTTGGCTCGTCCTAGTCGCAGAGTCAGCATGGCTCAGGCGATCAATGGATAATGTATCGAGCCAGCTCGTCTGCGGTGTGAACGCGTCGTCACGCGAAACACTCGAAGCAAGGTTGCAAGTGGACCGAGGCTCACCAAGCTATCGATTTCAGGGGGCATGCCTGTATCTGTATCCGACGCGCCCAGCGCGGTAGAGGGTGCCACAGGGGCTGTCTTGACTTTGTATTTGGGTTGCGATGATGAATTAGAGCGAGCTATCGATGCAGGAGGTGCCGGTGCTCGACGGGTAGTAACCATACGGGTGTTCTGTAGCGTATGCGCTGCTACACGAGGCGGACAAAGGAGCGGGGAGAGCAAGGAGATAAGCAGAGACAACTGAAGCAAGCCTAGTGCGTGTCACTAGTGTCTGCAAGGCCAACGGCTGCGTCATGATGGAGGCGTCGCTCTGCAGTCACGTGAGCTCATTCTCCGCGACCTCCGAGTCCGACTCGAGGTCAACCACCACAGCGACGCCCGCGCGCGCATACTGTATCTCGTTGCGGACCGGTTCCCTCGTCGCTGCCCTTCCACCTCGACAACAAAACCCATGGCTGCAGCCGGCGCCCTCAAGCCTGCCAATCGCGCGTACAGCCGCAGGCATGTGCGGTCCTCCAACACCCTCTCGGTTACTATGGGCAGTCTGGACGCGACTGGATCTGACTCTTTGTTCTCGGGCGACTCGAGCAGCCTTCGCAAACGGTCTCGCCAGAATCTCCGCCAGGAAATCGAACAGGAGGGGGACGCCGCCAGAGACTTCGCCCGATCAAAGAGGAAGCGACCAGAACCTCTCTCCTTCAAATCCTCTCTGGCAACCGTTTCTCTGCCCGCGCTAGGATCTCCTTTCGGTGATGAACTGCAATTCTCTTTTCAGACGCCGAACCGCAAAAACTTGGACTCACCTTTGAAGCCCGCGGCCAGCTCCCGCAATCTCAAGGAAAATGTCGGGAGTATTCCACGTGGTCTGGATTCTCCCTTCCATACACGGCCGAACTCTCCTGCGGACTTACCCCTCGGTCCACTCGTACCGGCCAAGTCTCACATCAACAGGAAAAATGACAACCGCTCGAGAACTCGCACGCGGGCTGTACATTCAAAATCCCGCACGCTCTCCACCGACCGTAGGAAGAGCGTGCTGGAACCGCCTGTGGAAAGGCCCATCCCTAGGAACGCGACGCATATACGCGGTCGCCTGTGCTCTCTACCTGATATCGCACCTCAGGCTCCTGTCGACTGGCTAGTCAAGGGGCCCACCCCAGGCGTAGGCGAGATACCACGCAGCCTGTCTCACACACCTTCGTTCCAAGGCGTTTCGCAGAACAGTCCTTTCCGCCGGCTCTCTTCCCCGGCAGTTTGTCTTACCTCTCCCAGGGGCGAAATCGAATCTCTTATCTCAGGCAACATTACTGGCAACCTTCTCGCTGGATTTCTTGACGAAGATGTGGTAATGGAAGACGAGCTGCGGTCCCCAGGCGCCGGCGGTCATGTCTCCGTTGACCGGAACCGTACGCCTCCGGCATATCTCGTCCCGCCTTCAGTACTGTTCCCGGCCGAAGAACTCATGCGTTCCCTCAGCGGATTAGGTCTCAATGCCGGTACGTACACGGTTTACTGGATTTTGGAGATGGCTGGGAAGACGTCTCCGCAGACATAATGGAGTCGAGCGACTCGGATTCCCTGTTCAGCGAAGCTTCCGGCTTCGTCTCGGGTGCTGGAGATAGTCCTGGGAGCGAGGACGCAGATGGGACGTCACCGGTTCTGAACCTGCCGAAGGGGTACTACCGTGCTAGGAGCGGGACTATCAGGGTCTCTCACCCGGGGCAGGCCAGCGACACCTCGACCGCCAGCGATATGTCTCTGGAAGAACTCGTCACTCCCGGTAAGGGTGCCAGGTCCGTAGCGTACAAGGACTTTCCAGTGGTTTCTCCCGTGGGCGAACCTGCAGAAGACGCTCACGTTCCTTACCTGGAGCTTTCAGTTGCAACGCCTGCCGAGCCCGAGTCTCCGATCACCGCTTTGAGTTCTGGCTTCAGGATGGCCCTTTCCGTTGACCCACAGGACCAGCAGAACCGCGACGACCGCGAGAAGCTTTGGCGGCAAGGTCTAGCGGTGCGCATGCGTGTCGAAGACGAGGCACTGGGCGAGCAACGATCCAACGAGAGTGACGATGAATTGCTTTTGACAAGACGAGTCCCACGGTTTCCCTGGATCGTCGACGAGCAGCTTTGGACTGAATAAACGAAGAGAGGTGCCGTAAGGTGAGTTCGCTCTCTCGCTCCCCCCTCTCTATTCACTGGTTTTGGGTAGCCGTTGTCACCGTCTAATCGTTGATTCTATCACGCTCGGTCTCTGTCATAGCCATATCCATCGGGACACTCTCCCCGTCGCATCCCGCATAATCCAGTTTGTAGCCGTAGCCATGTTTTTCATTCTTGTCCTCAGCAGCCCTCTCATTCATTCACTTGTTCCATTCCGTTATTGGGTCACATAGCGAAACCTGTGAAGTAGCAAAGCTTGTAAGTTGTAGGGTTATGATTTCATCTCGGACGTCCGACGCTCCACGCGAAGCACTCGCGGTTATCAAAACGCCGGGCGCAGTGTTGCGTGGGCGAGTACACATTCTGATTCGGGGTCTGTGTAGATGAAATTTTTCCTAGGTATGTCGAGCAACATTCAATCCGCGCCTCCTCTATGCTTCCTCCCCAGAAGGTGCTCATCTGACGAGGCCGACTAGTGCTCCCGAATACTTTGATACGGCATCATTTGGCAATCCGGACGTTCGTGTCCACCCCTTGGTATTCGTTGAAACACAGGATCCCCACTTCATCCAGATGTAATCAGCAAATGACATACACATTACGCAAACCATACAAAGTCAGGAAAGGCCGAGATTCAACCAACGAATATTTCCGCCAGCCTCCGTGATTGCAATACAACAGGCGTCTATATATCACGCCCGGAACGGCCGGTCCAAAGCCGGTACCCCATACCAATGCGGAGTTTTGAACCCGGGGTGAGCATCAGTCTCCGATGATGCTGATTCCTTCCTGTTGCAAGATTTTCGCCCAAGAGTTCCACCACTCGTCTGAACCAGTTCGTTTCTTGATATCTTCAAAACCTTTGGATGCCTCCTCGGTCGTACGCAGAAGGGGTGTCGACCCCAGACAGAAATTCTTCATGGATAAAAACCGCGAACCGCATAGGGCTGCGAGGAAGTTATCGAAGCCGGCGAGGGTGTCGTATGAGCGCACGCGAAATGTGCGCTGGGACCGGAAGGATTCGAATTCCATGATGACAGGGCCTTCACAAGTCATGACATTGGTCAATGCTGTTGAACTCGCGCGACAATAAATGGAAGTAAGGTGAAGGAACGGCACGCCCTCCGGCCGAAATGGCTTGCATCCAGCCATTTGGTTTTTCTCTATCGTGAACTCCCGGAGGTACGGGAAATTGCTAATAAAGTCCTCGAAGAACGTGTCCAGCCTCATCCCGGTGTTAACTGAGGCCGTGATGGACGTGATTCGGGGCGATATGGAAGCAAAGAAGGTTTCCAAGCTCGCAAGCTGCACCCGTTCGACCTCCGCATCGAGGTGGCACAGGGACGGCATATCAGCGTGCGTGAAGATTCTGAAGTGATCATTGGTCACTTCGTTGAGGTCCCACAGCTCGACCGTTCCGAAAGCTAAGCTCTTGAGCCTTGGAAGGGACAAAACGTTTGCTGCTTCCCCCGTGGATAAGGTATCTACAGATTCCGTGATGGACAATGCATTCAGGTTCCGACAATGTTGGAGAACAGCTACCGTGTCCCGTACGTGCGGACGAGCATTGAGGTAAAGACGCCTCAGCTCAAGGCTTGGGACGGAGCAGATCGCTCCGAGGATGGTCGTCAAGGAAGCGGGTAGCACACTATGATAGAACAGCACGAGGGTGCGCAACCGGGCGCAGTATTGAATGAACTTGGCAATATCATGGCAAGCGTAATCGATGATGTCGCCTTCGAAGGACCGCCCGGGACCGCGGACATAGATTTCCCGTACCCATTCCCGGCGGTCAACGTTGCGTTCAAGAGCGTCGAGCAGCCTCAGACCACGCTGGGTGAGGCGCAGCTCGTGCGATCCGTCAGGCTGGCGGATCATGTCGCGAGTGAGTACGACGGTCTCGTACAAGGCCTGGAGACCCAGGTCATGAAAGCGCCGTGATACTTGAATTATGGAAAGCTTGGTGGTGTCCGGTTTTCCGCGAAGAGACGGATACCCGCGCGGGTCTTTGCCGACTTGACTCGACGACGTGAGGCGAAAGACTTTGACCCATAGCTCGGGGGGAAGGTCAAACATGATCCTATTCGGAGCCCAATATCCGGTGTCAGCGGGTACAAGCCGGGTTCGTAACAGTCCACCGCTTACCTCGTGATGACTATCGCAAGCGCGGTGTCCGAGTCACCAACAGGGGTGCCTGTGATGTGAGTCCGTAGGATCGATGGCGAGGTGAACGACGGAGGAACGAAGGATGGCCAGCACACCGCAGCTCGAGACCATCGCTGCCGCTCATCAAGATAAATTGCGGCTGTGTCGTCCACCGCACGATCACTCGAGCGCCGATTCTGTTAGCAGCCGCCTCCGCCAGTGTACATAACAGCTCGGATGGATAACTCGCGACTTCAAGAGAGCCTGCAGGTGCGCGGATATAGACGCCCTGGCGGTGTCGATGGTTGACTGCGCATAGGCGGAATGGTGCCCCCCTCTGGACACCAGCCTTCTCGCCGCATTGGTGGCCGAACTGGAAGCAGGGGCGAACGCCGAAGGTCGCCAACTATCCAAACCAGAACTCGACGCCCTGCGCCAAACACTATCTGCACTTGCCACTCAAGCAGAACAAGACACATTCATCGACGTCGAAAATGGCCTGAACGCCCTGCAACTGGGCGAGCCCGAATCGTCGAGCGCCACCGGAGACTCTACCACCAGCTCCCCTGACGACTCCGTAGAAACCCACTCTACTTCCGTCTCTTCCGATGCATCACCTCGCTCCTTTAGCTCGCCACTTGGATTCTTCCAGACGGCCTTCCCGAATCTGCCTACAGAGAAACTCATCGGGACGCTATACAGGTCAGGGGATTTAGACGACGCGGACATGATGTCAGTGTTGGAGGACCTGCTCAATCTCGAATACTTGCGGGAGTTGGAAGATCGTGGGATGGATGGGGCCGACGATGTCGCGTCGGGCATGCATTGTGAAGGCCTCCTCGACCTGGTTGAGGCGAAGAAGAAGCGGGCAGCACCTGGGCAATCGAGGAAGAAGCAAAACAAAGGGAAGACTATCACCCTCTATGATGTTCGCCAACAGCAGCACGTACGACAGAATACCGCATCTGCTTTCCGTGCAGCTCCCGATCCATGGCACCAGGTCGCATCCCTCTCTGCGCACCTAGCGTCTCTATTACCGCCTCATCCCGAATCATATTTCACGTCCGCATTCCACTCCCCCGAGCACAAGACTCCTGCCGCAGCCCTCAGGGCGGTCCTTAAAGCGATTGGCGGAGACCCAGACGAGAAGGAGCGGTCACATGAAGAAACGCCGATGCTATTCAACTTATTCGATCTTCTTCAGGAATCACCCGGGTTTTCTGACCTCAACTCAGAAGAACGCGCCCAAGTCATGTCGGATGCGCAACTTGCGCTCGGCGCCACAACCGGCAGACCCGATGAAGCGATTGACATCGTCTGGCTCCTCCGCGAGCTCGACACCGACGCTGACATGGCTATGGGTATCTACCATTCTCCGGTCCCTACCTCCCCGGTCCTCGAGTACAATCAACCACCGACACCTACGTCTTCCCATCATCGGCCGTCGACAATGCCCAGCGCGCTGCCGGATGTGGTGCCTCCAACCGCCAAACGCAAGTCCGCATCTTCGAATGGATGGCAGACGGTTCCGATACAGAACAAGTCTTCTGCTATGTACATGCATCCTTTGGCCGAGTCCATCCCTGCATACAACCCGTTCAATGGGGCACGCAAAGGCCGCATTAAGGGCAGCGGCAACGGTTTGGGAAAAGGTGGCAAGGGGGATGTGGGAGAGCTTCGAGAGGTACAGCGGGCCAAGGCACGGATGCGTGAGTTGCGGCAGGCGCGGGACAACGCGCTGAGAGATGCAACGAAAGCATGGGCTAGAGGACATAGGGGCTCAAGGGGCGGGGAAGTTGCCTTGTACTACGCGGAGCGGGTAAGTCAGTCTGCCGTTGCAATGGTGGGCCGTTTTCAATAACGCGCGTATTGCGATCCGCAGGCGAGAGAGCTTCAAGAACAGTCGAAGAAGGAGGCGTTGAAGGTTGCTCGTGCCATGGTAGACGCTAAGAGGCAAGTTTATCGACCTGGTCTGCAACGGCGCATCCCATGCTGATACAGTACGACGACCAGAACGGATGGAAAGGGAAGGGAAATAGATTTACATGGCACTACAGTGGCGGAAGCTACAGCTATAGTACGATCCATTCTCGCCGAAGAGGACTGTACAGCGAGTAAGCTTGGTATATCTGCAACAATACGCAGTCGCGCTTAAAACCTTACACAGCAAACCCGCTCAAGATCATCACCGGGAAAGGAAATCATTCTGAGAACCGTATCGGTGTCTTAGGGCCGAACGTCAAAGCTGCGCTTGAGCGTGACGGTTGGCACGTAGCGAAATGGGACGGAGGGTTGATGGTCAAGGGGAGAAAATGATCATGGTCTTGTTAGCACGATTTGTTCATCTCGATCGTTCAATCCACTGGAAGCTGTTCTATCATTGCGCATGTATTATCTGTCATGTATCGGTAGCAACATCTGTAGTCTTAGTTATAATCATAGACGTGTACTTGAATATCTGGTAGAGGGACGTAGGATCAGAGACGAGAACACCCTCCAAGCCGATTCAGAAAGCCTCTGCACATATCCCATGGGCACCTCCCCAGGAAGATACGAGGATGGGGAATCTAGCCAACGCTCGCAAGCCACAAACATCTCCCTATCAGGGAATATTTCCTCGATCTCGCACTTGAAACCCTCGGTTTCCAGGCGATACAGACGACTCAATTCCCTCCTCCTGCGCCCCTCTTCCGACACAACGCGGGCGGAAACGTCCAGCAACGAAAACACTGGCACTCGCATCATCTTCCGAAACATCTGCCCGATGGCATATTTCTCGTCGAGGAATAGTGCTTCACAGTCGGGTGAGGTAAGACGGACTTTGGACGTCGCAACGCAGACAGTTCGTCCCGCGCATACTAGGTGTACTTGCCTCTCCTGGGTGATAGGTGCTGCAGGAGATGCGGGTTCGTTCCGAGGTGAAGTTTCGGCATATATGCGCTCAATGCTGATAGGCCTAGCAAAGAATGCACTATTCGACGAGACTGATAGTGAGCGATGCCGGTGCACGTCTGAAATACAACGTATACATACCTTAAGAGGCGCTGTAAATCGCCCTGTGCGGCGAGCATGATACGTTCAATGCCCGTTATGTCGTCTGGCCACGAGAACTAGACAAGCTGAGCGGCAATTACCCTTGATGATTCGTGTGCTCACTTCAACTCGAGTTACACTGGGGTCGTATGAGTCAATTGCGGGCATTGTCGTGGTTAGCGACAGGAGCAGGTGTGATCGACAGCTTGGCGAATCCGGAGCCACCTGAAAAGGCTCATGAGCGGGTGGGCGCATTCAGCGGCGCGCCAGATAGAACATCATATATACTTCGCTGCTAAACCGCAACCGCAACGCACGAACCCCGAACAGCTTGAATGTGAGTTCCACCGTCGGGCATCATGCATCATGATCAGAGCAGTATCTAGGAACCCGTGGCGTCGAAGACTAAGAGTAGATCGGAATGGACCGCAAGCCATGATCGTGACAGGTAAGAGGTAGGCGATGTTGGTGGGGCACGAATTTGGGGAGGCGGGCGAAGTTTGACTCCGATCGCACAGAATGACTTGCTAGGTGAATATACGGCCAATCAAAGGGGCAATAGGGGGTGGTAGTATACATGAGATGACCGGATGATAGTCGCAAAGGAGAGAAGACAATGACTAGAGAAAGCAACAACAGCATACAGTAGATAGAAAGCACGGGCCATGGGTCCGATGAAGACGCAGATCAGCGGAGGAACGCTGGGAAAGGATATAACGTCGTGAGAATCAAAGACGGGTAACCGCCTTCGAATCGAGAGGCATGCCTACCAGAGGAGCCGTCAGTGCAGGTCGTTTGACGGCAGTGGGTTGCTTACCAGACGGATCGATGCCGTTCGCCGCCAAGATCTGGTTCTGGCGAATGAGCCTGGCTTGGTCGAAGCTACAAATACAGGCTTGCTCAGATTTCCGCGACAGTTATATGTCATTGTAGTGAGTACACACCCTACACGCTCTCGTCGCATGATCTCAAGGAGACGGATGAGCTGCGGTATCTAGGGATGGCCACGAGCGACATACCTCCAACACCTCCTGCGTCCCGCGCTCATCCAACCCAGCCCTTGAATCTCCATCCCGAATATTCGCCTCGATATCGAATGCCGCACTCGAGAGCCCAGCATTGGCCTGGGCCTCAAACGTGCTGAGAGGAGTATACTGTTGCAGGCGAGGGAAAAGGGCGTGCACTCTGGCCTGCAGGTGGCTGCGATACCTGAACGCGACTGCGGAGGTTGTTCTTCGTCAGCAGGGCCCGACGTTGCATACGCTGAGGGCGAGGGACGTACGCATGACCACCAGGGCGAAGAAAGCGAGAAGGGATGCGTGAACTATCATGGAGCGGGGCTTTATGGGCGATTAAGCGAGTTGCCACGAAGGTCAGAAGCAGGGTTTAGTCCGGCCGAATAAGGAAATCCCGTAACTTGTCCTTCAACTTCACCTCATGGAACACAGCCAGGGTGGACAGCATGCTACAACGTCCAAAAAACAGCCCACTGGCGGGATGTATCGCATGCAGACGCAGGCGTTTATAGAGGCAGGAGACGAAGTCGACATGGACGAAGACGTCCTAGAAGACCTTCTGAGCGGTTTCGAGGACGCATCGATCACCGATATGTCACAAACCCACGAGGAGCTTGAGCTTGTAGAAAAATCAGAGCCTGATGACCTGGATTTCTCTGAGTTCGACGCATACGCCGACGAAGGTAGGCGTCACACTGTTCCTCTGAAGCGTGATAATAAGACCTGCCTCTAGCGCAGAATTCATGGACCAAGCAAGAAACGCGACACATGATCCACCAGTTGAAGGAAAAGGGTAATCGGGGCATGCCGGGGCTGTTTATGCGCTCATACATCAGCACATAGGGATGAGTTGGTGGATAAAAGAGTATGTTCTGAAGCGGGCTATACCAATCCCCAAGTTGCTTTATGCCTTCGACATCGTCCTGGTCAGTGTTGCAACGCGACGTTGGAAACGCGTTCGACGGCATTGATATTTAGTTGACACACAACAGTGTCGGGAGCTTCGCGACAAGCGCCCAAAGACCCTCTTGTTCTTCCTCAAAGTGGCCTTGTCGAGGCAGTAGGCTGCATCACTTCCGCTCTGAGAACGGAAGTATGACAGTTTTGGTACAGACTAAGTCGACGGGACAAACTTCCTGCCTACAACACAGTTGATGATGCCGTCAACTTGCTGCGTAACTCCAAGCGAATTATCATTCTCACTGGTGCCGGGATCAGTGCGCACTGTATTCCCGTAATCGACCATACATCCTTGTGCTCACCGTGGGCGCAGGTGTATCTTGTGGGATCCCGGATTTTCGCTCGGAGAACGGACTTTACGCGATGCTGAAGCAGCGTGGCGAATACGACCTCGATGATCCTCAACAGATGTGATTGGCTCAAGTCAACCTGCTAAGGTTGAAGGTTGAATGCTGAAATGGCCTGCTATAGGTTTGATATCCACTATTTCCGGGAACAACCAGGAGGTACGGGTAACATCATGAGGAAATCGCCGTGCTTTTCTGTTAATGCACCATCCTTCCAGTCTTCTAGCGAGTTCTTCAGTCCCTACTAGTTCAAGCCAGCCCACTGATATCTCATCTAGCTCATTTGCTAGGTTACATATCGAGCCTCCAATCTTGATTGTTTATCTGACTATGGTCATCAGCCAGATATATCCCTCAAACTTCACGCCCTCGCCGTGTCACCATTTCATCAAGTTTATAGAAGACCGGGGACAGGTACACAGTACTCCATGTATATTCAGCCAATCAGTTGATAATCGCTTCCCGCAGCTTCTACGCGTAAGCTATCAACCTATCCTCTCACCGCGGCGTTGCTGTAAACAGGTGCACCCCAGAACTATACGCAAAACATCGACACCCTGGAAACTTTAGCAGGCGTGAAGAACGTCCTCCAGTGCCACGGTTCGTTCGCGAGTGCCTCATGCATCGAATGTCGTACCCGCGTGCCCGGTAAAGACATTGAAGACGACATCCTGCGCCAGCGCATCCCGCTGTGCAAAGTATGCCAGGCAAACGCAGCACAAGCAAGGGCCGCCGTGGCCGCCGCCAAGAAGCAAGAGCAGTCAAAGAAGAAGAGGAGGAAAAGCGGCAATCCGTGGGATGGAGACCACAGCGAGGATGAAGATGAGAAAGGGATCCCGAAGGTCGGGGTGATGAAGCCGGATATCACGTTCTTCGGAGGTGAGGCTCCACCAAAGTCTGTATAACCGAGGATCCTAATGGGTCTGCGACAATGGAGAGAAACTCGACGACAGATTCGACCGGTGTCTGGAAATGGATAGGGAGAAGGTCGATCTTCTGATTGTCATCGGGACCAGCCTGAAGGTTGCGCCTGTGGCGGATATGATCCTGCACATCCCGCATTCCGTTCCACAGGTGCGTGAACCCAACCTTCGCCCGGATGTCTGACGCCTGTAACATTTCTGACGTCTAAGCAATCGCAGATCCTGATCAACAAGACGCCCGTCAAACACATCAACCCTGACGTATGTCCAGCTGTGAACGCCGCATGCCATTGACGTCAACGATGTACACTAGATCGTACTCCTCGGTAATGCAGATGACGTGGTTGTTCATCTGTGCGAGAGACTTGGATGGGAGCTGCCTCGCGCGAAGACAAGACCAGAAGCGACACGTGAAGGTCTGCGAAAGAGGCCATCTGTGGAGACGGGAAAGCCCCCACCACAACCACCCCGAAGAGTTGGCAATAGGTTAGCCGCTGATCAATTGATTGCTTCATCTTGCTGCGTGGGTCTGATTACGGCTGCATTCTCAGCCATGTCTGGCTCTTTGAAGGCGCGGAAGGTGGTAATTGGCTCGAGACGCTGGAGATTGACTCAAGGGAACCGAGCGTCTTCGGTGATTCCCCGTTGTCCCAGGCTGACGAAGATGAAGAGCAGGTCGATTCCCATAACGACCGAGGTGCCAAGAGGGCAAGGGTTATTTAGCGTACAGCGATGTCTGGAGTGATCTAGCGGCGGAGGCGGAGACGAATTGCGTTTTTGGAGGCGCGGGAATGCGGGTCCAGGTAATCTTCATAAAACCCTGCAACAAATTCTTCCGCCTTGAATCCAAACCGATTGTAGAGCAGCTGTAGATGTACATCCAATATTAGGCTCGGTATCAACCTAGCGAGCAATGGGCAGGGCGCACCATAGCTGAATTGCTAGCGGAGACATGCAGGGTGATGTCACGTCCAGGAACGAGGGACGCGAGATGGTAAAGCATGTTGCTACACACGATAGAAGTGGTTGTCATCGCTTATAAACAGAGGTCTTGTGATGGCTACTTACGTCGCAATACGTGCGTTTTCCCAACCAGCTCGTACAGCGAGGTATGTTATGTACGTTTCAACAGGAGAACTGAGCAGAGCGACGCCAACCACCAGTGATTTGTAGGCGGCCACGATCGTGGAGCGCTCCGGAACGTAGGTAAGAGAGTCGCTGACTGAGCGGAGATCAGAATTGTGGAGCACTAATACACAGACCCAAGACATTGACCATCAATCCCAACCCAGAATGTACGCCTGAGGATGTCGTGGATCTGAGGGAGATGAGATGCCTGGAGAGTAACATAATGGATAGGGGCAATCGCCTCATATATGTGTTCACGTTGGGGGCTAAAGCACCTTGAGTTAGTTTTGGGCTTAGGGGCATAGATGGATAGGCTCACTGAGCTAATTTGTAATGTTCTCTGACATCGTCCATGAGCTCCATCCACGGACTGGATGCGTTCCAATCGATAGCTACGACCTGCGACTGGGCGGAACATGGGTCTGCTTGCACGCCGTGCAATCTAGAAAGGAAGGAGCTTCGAAAGGGTGTGGTGCGAACGCCGTTGAGCGCGTTGAGAATTTCGGGGTTGACTACTGGCGCAGAGACGGGCGGTGGAAGGGGAGATATAGTAAACGGTGCTACCAGCTTCGGTTTCGCCGGTATCTCATGTCTCCGCCGTTGCTGCGAAGTTTTTCGTCAATACAAGACGGAAGATGGGTGGCGGTCGCAAAGTACCTGCTCGGATCTGAGCTTTCGAACGATTAGGGAACGAATGGGTGGGACGGGAGCGACGCCTCCACTTGAGGCCGCAAAAGTCGCCCTCTCATAGCGGGTCAGAGGTCGTAACGCATGGCCCTAATATAGTGAGTTAGTATCTGCCCAAGAGCCCCTTCGACAGCCTACGTGCCTGCTCGTCGAGCTCGACTGCATCGTGAAGTACACGATTCCGTGCATGTAGATAATCGTACTGATATTGATCCGCGAAGTCATCGTATGGATAAAAGTCGTCCGCATCTTCGGTGGTATCGTCGATAGATCTGAGCAAAGGGACGAGGGATATGCCAGCGTCTTCGGGGACAGGTTGCACCTTCTTTCTCGTCCGCCTCCGTTTGCGCTGTTGGCAACTGTAAATATCGCGATCACAGGCGCCGTTGTTTTTGCGTACCGGCCGTGTGAGCGCGTATGTGTCGTCGCTGCTGCTGTCGGTGAACATGTCCTTATCCTCCGCCATGAGGACGTTCCTGTGGCTGTACACCCCGGAAGTTGCACTTTAGGAGGTCGTGCGGGCCGCCCGGTCGATCTTTTCCTGTGTCCATTGCCACTGCCTGTGCTGGTTATGTTTCCCCCCTTCTCGTTCCAGTTCAACCTGCCTGGCATACGAAACCCATTTACGCGTGCACCAGCAGCGACGAACTCGGCGCAATCTAGCAGCGCTTCACCCGGATCAGCTGCCCAGCCCCACGGCGCGTCAATTAACCCTCAATCGGCGCTCCGACCTCTCCATCCTAAACGCCCCCACCCAAGGGACCTTTCTCCCTCCCAGCCGACACGCAGAAAGCGTGGATGGTCCCCGTCGCTCGCCGAGCCAAGCAGCACTGTCTTGACCTCCTCCGGAGCCACTGGCTGGGTCGATTCACCGGCAAAGTACAGGGACATGGCTGCGAACAGGAACGATAACCATGAGGGAGAGCATATGTTGGGAGGTGAGTATCTTGGCCTACCGCCATTACTATCGCAGCGTGTATTCTGCATGCGCGTTTACGTGACTACTACATTACTGGAGCCACGCGCCGTACACGTGCTGCCGCAACAGTCCCTGTTATTAAAGCAGATGCCTTCGCATTCACTGCCCCTTATGCCTACGTTTCTCAAAATCCGCGATGTTCACATTTCGTTCCATGTAGACCTACCAGCCGCCAAGAAACGGAGGACGCTGGCTGGTTCCATCGTCTCCACTGCCATGAGCGCCGCCCTCATCGGCACCGCGGTTGGCCTTACTGTCTATCGTTTGTACGTATATAGTTTCATGGTGATAATGTCCACGCTGACCGTCCGAGACAGATGGAGAGATCGGGGCAAGGAACCCGAGGCTCTACCTCCGCCACCCTATCAGCAAGGGGACTGGATCCCTGCCGAGGCACCCCCGGAGCCGCCCACGACCACCGTCACTCCTCCGACGCCAAAACGCAAGCCCAAACAGGCTCTCACGGTTGGTCGACACGCGACCTCGAGCAGGCACCGTAAATCCCGCTCGAAGGTGCATGCTATGCCTTTCACCCCTCCGCGAAGCTCGTCTCCGTCCAAGACGCAGTTTCAAACGCGACATGAGATTGAGCCTGCACCTGCGGGAGAGGATCCCAGCGAACTCGAGGATCAGGTAAAGCATGCCGTCGTTATTCGCGTGATGATAGCTCACCAAGGATTTGTACCAGATGGATTGGATGGGTGGCAAACTCGCTCAGTTGATCGCTGAAGGCCAGAAAGCGCTGGGAAGAGAAGTTGTCGTTATGAGCGAGGCGCCGGAGGACGAGGTGGACGACGCTACGGGCGATTGGCAAGAGGAGGATAACGCGATGGTCACTGACACCCCGGGCCGTTCCACCGCCTCCTCTCGCCGCGGCTCCGTACGTCGGAGGCACGCTCCGTCGCTCTACTCCGGCACGCCGTCTCCCAGGAAAAGCCGGTTCGACGGCGTGGATGTCCCTCAGTCATCTCGGGAAAAGAGCGTCGAATTATTTTCCGCTGCCGCCAACCCCAACTCAAGTGCGAGCATGAGGGAGAACGAGCACGAATGGCAAAGCGCGGAGATGCGCGAATTCATGGAGCGCGCTCGGGCCGCTAAGGCTTCCAGGCGGTGACAATGCCTGCTCCTGGCGAGCGGAAGACGGGAACTGTTTGCACGAATAATCACGACCTCGCCCTTCATATCCTCTTACGAACACCCACACCCGTCGGACGCCTCGCGACACGGCTGTACTCCTCTCTATCTATGCACCTCGCACTCGGTATCTGATTTGCTTGCTTTTATTTTATTCCTTCCGACCATCAGACATACATCATACTCGCTATCAAATGCATTTTGTATTATTGTACACCAATTGATGGAATAGAGTGGTTGGCCATGCCAAACCATTGAGCTTGTTGATAGTACTTAGTGTTGACGTTGCACATCTGCGATCACACATTATTATTAGTCACGGGTACCGCTCCTTGATATACCTCCATTGCTGTCTACCTTCATTGTAAGGACCGCTTCTCAAGACCGTGGTGTGGTCCCCCGGATCTGCCTGTGCGCCCAACAACCTGCCATAGGGTCATAGATACATCCGCCTGAAGCACCGGCGTCAACTCTCGAGTCATGTCTACGATCTCGACGCAACTTCGCAACTTCAAGGAGCCCACGAAGGAGCAGCTTACCCAAATCTTCTTCTCCATACCACACAATGAGCTCGTTGATGGCACGAAAACGAGCGGAAACGGAGAGAATGCGGCTGGCGCGGCGGGGGAGGAGGCCATGGAAATCAGCGCTACACTCACAATGGAGCCGGAGGCAGATGAAGATTCATACGTGAGGTCTACAGACATCTAGCTGTCAGATACGTACGGCTCATCAGTGTCACAATAGGCTGGCAAATTACACTTGTTGCCTCCTTACCTCGCTTTCGCGAGTAACGATCGCAAGTCCGTGCGATTCACCATACCTCTCTCAACGATCAGGAAGGTTGAGAGGCTCAACGCGCGGGCGGGAATTTACGCGCTGAGTCTATCACTTTGGCATGGGATGAAGATCGTATGTTCTACCTCCCGCCTTGGAGCGCATGCGCTGACGCTCTACGTACATAGGTCGTGCAACTCACTGCGCTCCGACCCACTGCAGATCTATTCTGTGCTCTCCTCAAGGATTCTCTCAAAGCCGAGTTGCAGCGCGGCCGGATGAAAGCCGTCAAGGTGTTCGTCAAAACGTGTTACTCCGAAGCACTTCTGGCGAACTCTGCCTCCGTCGCGGAGAAGGAGCGCGAAGATGGCAGTTTGATAACTAGCGAGAGCTTAGAAGGGGTGGTAGACACACCCGAGACGTCATATCACGGCGGTTTAGGCCTTAAGTTTAGGTTCCCGGGAGACCCGAAGAAGTGAGTCCTGGTGTTAGATTAAGTCGATGTCGATCCTGACAACATAAGGTTGCGCGAAGCCTCTAAGATAAAGCTTTGGACCAACTACTTGCGAAGTACGTGCTTACTTCGTTTCCCAATAGTAATCGGCTAGGCTAAGCGCAACCATATCTCCAGCGCATGGACGCAATCTCACCCTCATGCGGTACCCCCAGTGCACTCGTCTTGTTCAGGTCGGCCTCCCAAATCGTCTCCGCGGTGAAATGTGGGAGACCCTTTCGGGCTCTATGTATCTTCGTTTCGCGCACCCCGGGGAATATCAGCGTATCCTGGAAGAGAACACCGGCCGCACAACAGCCAGCACTGATGATATCGAGAAAGATTTACATCGCAGCCTACCCGAGTATGCTGGGTATCAGAGTGAAGATGGTATCAACGCGCTTAGGAGGGTGCTGCAAGCGTACTCGTTCAAGAATACAGACGTAGGCTACTGTCAGGTGTGTGTTGGGACAGTGTATTGGCTGAAGCGTCTGTCTCACTCGGTGGTGGATAGGCCATGAACATACTTGCGGCTGCCATTCTGATATATATGTCGGAAGAGCAGACGTTTTGGTTATTAGACGTCCTCTGTAATCGCTTGCTGCCAGGCTACTACAGGTTAGCTGTAGACGCGGTCTTGAACGGGAAACTGACCGCTTATTCATGATAGCCCATCCATGCACGGAACGCTGTTGGACCAGCGCGTATTCGAGTCTCTTGTACATCGGTGCCTCCCCATGATCCATGATCATTTCCAGGCGGTGGATGTCCAACTTTCGATGGCGTCACTGCCGTGGTTCCTCAGCTTGTGAGTTACCCTATGATTCCACCGCCTCCACCAGGATTGAAGAGGTCTCAGGTTCATCAACAGCATGCCGATGGTCTTTGCATTCAGAATCATCGACTGTTTCTTTTGTATGGGTTCAAAGGTTCTATTCCAGGTCGGGTGAGCAAACTTCCTTCCTGTACTACTTCAATCAACTGATGAAGTCTGGTAGGTTAGGTTAGTGCATATCGGTCTCTTATGTGCTTTCCTTATACCCCGGCAGCAATTCTGAAGATCAACGGCGAGAAGCTCCTGCAAATACAGGATGACGGAGGCTTCATCAAGTACGTGTTGTACTTATGTCAAATACCTTATGCTGAAGATACGGGTGTTCCTTACAGTCTTATGCGAGATTACTTTGCCTCGTTAGGTGATTCCGCTCATCCCACCTCCTCCGACCCCCGTGCGAGAGCCATCACTCGCTTCCAAGAGCTGCTCTTGGTGTCCTTCCGGGAGTTTTCGCTCATCACAGACGATGAAATACTCAAGGAGCGCCGCAAGTTTAGAACGGATGTGATCAATTCCATCGAATCCTTTGCTAAGCGTGCAGCTGTCCGCAACCTGAAGACCATGGGCAGGTTTAAGAAAGAGGAAGTTGGGTTGATATATGACGCGCTGTATCGTGCCATGTGCATCATCCCGCCCCCGATCGCACCAAATCGACCTAGTCCGTCGCTCTTGACGTTGAACAACGGCGAGGAAGAACGACCGGAGACGCGCGTCGGATTGCGGACATTCCAATACTTCCTCAGCGAGATCGCGACTTGGGCGAGAGACGAAAAGATAGTTCTCAATGGTTTCCAAGTGTGTCTTATGGGTCCACATTTAAACATTGACTTAACATTAGTTCACAGCAAAGAGTTGATCGGGATGTGGCCGAGCACGAGTTCATCGACCGCTTGTTCTTTTTCTGGGATACTTCGTGTAAAGGCGCCCTCTCCTTTCAGGTGAGTACGCTTCAGACCTTCCGTCGACCCTGCGAACAAATGCACTGCAGGACCTTGTGTCAGGCCTCGATGGTGTCATGTTCAACGGCTTGATGGAGAATATCGAATGGTTCTTCAATTTACATGACAAGAACAAAGATGGCTATCTGACAAGAGACGAAGTTTTGACACTCTCTGAATCTCTGCTGGTGGGATTACATTCCAGCTAATCTACACGCATTCTGAAAAATATCCAGTTCATCTTCCGCTTCGAGGCGGGAGACGCTTACCTTGGTGCTGTAAGCCGGTGGGTGCAGAAAACAAATCTTCGAAGACGATTTCTCATCGGAATATCAGATTCATGTCCAATGTTTTCGAGTTCGGGGACGCTCTGCAACCCGAACCGCAAGGGGAGCCTGCGTCTGAAATGTCGTCGAATCAACCATATCTTAACCTCGCGACGTGGGTCTGCGTATGACTACTTCTAGATTACGAACTGATTTTTTCGGACAAGGTTCCGGATGGTTGTTTTGGCAGACGAAATCTTGGAGTCCTTCTTTGAAACCGACTTTTCGGCTTCCTTCAAGCTTGAATCCGTCCCATCGATGGAGCTACCCGACAGTAGTAATTACGGGTTCTTGGGCGGTCTCTGGTCAACGATAGCGTCTGACGATAACAAGAAGATATTCAACAAGTTCAGCGATGAGCTCGGCAAGACGATAGGCAAGCATCAGGTACTTGCAATACCTTCGTCCACATCAAGATCACATCTAAATCGTTTTGTAGGTCATACACAGGCCCTCCATAGGTCGCTACACAAGACTCGACGAACCGAAGGCGCGAGAGTCATTGCTAACGCCGTCCATGCGCCGATCTCCGTCGTCTGCATCGCTGAGGAGCACCGATCAAGCGACTACATCCCAGGCAGGATCGTCGCTGGTCACTTCTCCCTCACATCTCAACGTAGACACGAGTGCTACTCCAAGCTCTCCTTCCCTAGACGCGCAAACGATGCCCAACCCGATGCAGAAGGCCGCCGATGCCGCTAATGCCGTCCTGATGGAACGAACGCCGTTTGCCATCGACGAGGCAGGAGACGAAGACGACGATTTCTTTGGCGATGATGGTAGTGGAGGTAATGATGACGAGGTCATGGACGAGGTAAATGACCGACTGCCTGAATCTTGCCCAGAAATTCACTTCTAGCTCCAGGTCGACGCCTTCCTCGAAGCGCATGACTCGGGCCTCAGCGCAGCCGACCAAGCACTCAATAAAGGTCAAATACCCCCCTTCTATTCTCGCACATGCTCATTTCGGACGTGCTCGCAGATCTGCTCCACGCGGAACCCATCCGATAGACATTTTCTCGGCCTTCTGGGGATCCGTATGACTGACTGGACATGTACCAATAGCTCATCAATACAACAGACCCTGGAGGGTGTTGCTGACGTCGTAGCGTGTCATCAGGCCCGAATGATGAGGAGACAAGCATCATCATGACGTGAGTACTGGAGCTTTCCAATCGAATCATTGTTGCACGACTCGCCTGTGCTGGATATTGCTTATTTAGTGACTGCGGTTCCGGACCACAGTCCACAAGACATACAGACGTACGCTACTTCAGTCAGAACCTTGTGTTATGCATAATGCGGCAGGGGCACGTCTTCAACGATGGCATCGCAAACTTTCATTGTTCGGGCGACGTTCATATTGCGGTTGTACACCCCACCCGATACACGAACCTGACCCTGTCCACCCGCCGGCGATGAGCCCTCAGTCACGATACTCCAAGACGACAGAGTTCGCTCCTTTTTTATCAGTCTCTCTTGCGCCTGAAGCAGAGATCTCGCAGCAGCAACGATTCTGAAGTAGACACCGAATCCAGTATCGACGAGGAGGAGATCACGGACGAATTGGCGCCGCTTGCGAGAAAGCTCGACCCAAGTGCAGGGAATGCTTTCCCTTAGTCGTCTTCTTCATTCAGCTTCTCTTCTGTTTGTCAGGAAACCTCCACAGATGAAAGTTCTCTTTCTCGATGACTGGGCGAAGAAAGTTGGCGCCGAGCTAGAGGCAAGCCGTAGCAGCTACAAATCAATCGGGGATGCAGAACACATTACGAGAGGGCGCTTTATCGCCCGGGAAATCAGCAGAGGACGAACGGTAGCTGAAGGGCGGCAGTGTGCAAGGAGGAAGTGGAGTACCAGCAGCGACCGGACCGCGAACCCTACACCTCAGACGAGCGAGACGCGCATCGCCAAGTACGATGAACAAGGAGCCTCCTTCAATGGGCTTGAGTACGAGCTGACATATCCTTCTCCGGCTACCCACCGAACAAGGATGAAACGCAGAGCGGCCTTTGTGGACGAGGTCGCTCCGAACGATGAAGCAAAGAGGATCACAATCAATGCCATCCGAGCAGGACTGGCGGTATGAAGTAACCCAAGCACCCGTTCACATCTCAATGCGCACTAATGATCCCACTCTCGCGTTTGGATGCCATACCCTATGCATGAACTGCGCAACAAGCCAAACATTGGACTGATTAAATGCCCTCATTCACGATGGTAGAAACACGGAGCTTCGCCGCACCCACCGGCCGATTCTATCAGAGCGCCCACGCAAAAAAAAAAAAAAAAAAAGGAGACGCGAGGAAAGATTACATAGCACAGTACAATATCGATATAAGGAGTATAATGACCAGGCCAACAAATCAGATATTATGTCCTCTCGCCACGGAGACGACGAGCAAGGGCAAGATCCTTAGGCTGGATGGTAACGCGCTTGGCGTGGATCGCGGCAAGGTTGGTGTCCTCGAACAACGAAACGAGGTAAGCCTCGGCAGCTTCCTGCAGCGCCATGACCGCGGAGGACTGGAACCGCAGATCGGTCTGAAGACGAACGGTCGAGTCAGCATGAGTCACGACGACGCCCGAAGCCGCCGCTCACCTTGAAGTCCTGGGCGATCTCTCGGACAAGCCGTTGGAACGGAAGCTTGCGAATAAGCAGCTCCGTCGACTTCTGGTACCGACGGATCTCACGAAGAGCTACGGTACCAGGGCGGAAACGATGAGGCTTCTTCACACCACCCGTCGCAGTCGCGGCCGTCTTCCGCGCCGACTTGGCGGCGAGCTGCTTGCGGGGCGCCTTGCCTGAGGTGCAAAATCGTCGGCCTCCAGGGGGGTCAAGTCGTCATAAACGATTACTTACCACCGGTAGACTTGCGAGCGGTTTGCTTCGTGCGGGCCATTGCAGAGGTGTTAAGTGATAAGGTTGGGTATTCGGTAGCCCGGCGGGATAGTGTGGGTGGATACGAAGGCGTACCAAGCCATCTCGACCCCGGTGGCTTATATACGGTCCAAGGTGCTCGACGCGCACGTGACAAACGCGATCTTCTTCAATCAACGAAACCTTAACGCGAGCACAGCACGCACGCTTATATAGGCGGCGGTGTCTCTCGTGCTGGTGGAGATCATCTATCG
>NW_006767437.1:117193-127880 GCF_000264995.1 Punctularia strigosozonata HHB-11173 SS5 | reverse complement strand
CGCTTCGCCACCGCACCTCACCACCACCACCACCACCACCACCACCCACACATCACAACTTCTTCGCAATGTCTGGTCGCGGAAAGGGCGGAAAGGGACTCGGAAAGGGCGGCGCCAAGCGTCACCGTAAGATTCTTCGCGACAACATCCAGGGTAAGTCGCTCCAGGCACCGGCCTAATCGGGGCGCGATGGGGTGCTGACCCGACGACGACGCAGGTATCACCAAACCCGCCATCCGTCGCCTGGCTCGTAGAGGGGGTGTGAAGCGTATCTCGGGTTTGATCTACGAGGAGACCCGAGGCGTGCTCAAGATCTTCCTTGAAAACGTGAGTCGCGCATTGTGGAGCGTCGCCGAGTTCCCTTTGGCTGACTTGGCTCGCAGGTCATCCGTGACTCTGTCACCTACACTGAACACGCGAAGCGGAAAACCGTCACCGCGCTTGACGTTGTTTACGCTCTCAAGCGTTCCGGTCGTACCTTGTACGGCTTCGGCGCATGATCGCCTGCTTTCTTCATCCTTTGTCACGTAACTTATTATCTTACTTCTTCTGCCACATCACCATTGCAATATGATATGGATATGCTTTACTGGAAAAATCAGCTCCAGTCGTTTGCCCACAGTATATGTGAAGTTTACAGAATAGGTTGCACATTGAGATTGCCGTGAGGTGATTACAACAACTATGCGGAGAGATGACACATAAGGCAATGGATAAATATAATCTGAAGTTATAGCATGAGTGCCGTATAAAATATATGTCGGCGACCAATCCGTGACCCGAAACTTGTCGGTAGCTCGGTATTGCATATAGTCTCCAGCCCAGAGAAAGACGTCGGAGACACCCAACGATTAAGCCACTTCAGATTCATCGACAAATATGTCGTTGTAGTGTTCCAGGATGGTTTCAATAGCCTAGGTATACACAATGGTCAACTTTCATCATCCTCTTTAGGTGCAAAACTGACCTTGTTCTGCAGAGGGGCATCCGCCAGTCCATTTCCTGCATTCATCTGCCCGTCCACTGGTAGCACGGGCATGGCGCCAAATAGTGTCGGTCCGAAAACGATGGCTATGTTTTGAATAGACATAGAATTTTGGGCTTCGGACTGCGAAACTCTAATGAGGGAGCAAGTCACATTCAAGCCTCCGGACATGTTCTTGGATACGTACTTGTGCAGGTGGCCCATGAGGTACTTGAGCGTGGCGTAATTTGGATCGGGCAAGTCGTTTACTCGTTCATGCAAACGGATCTGTCGTAGTCGATCGTTCTCGATCTCTGCGCGATTTCAACTAAGGATCAAGTCCATGCATCAACTTGGGGTAATCATCACTTACTAGCTGCCTCTACGAAGCCTTGGTGGAGGCCGGACGTCAACAATGGGTCCGGCAATTCGCGTAGCCAAAGTTTCAGTACACTAGTGACATTCGTGATATCGGAAGACCATTCTTCCGCGTCCAAATCCACGGAGTTAATATCTTATGGCGTTTCAGTACCCAGGAAGAAACGAGAAGTCTGTATCGACGCTGACCTTTATCCAGTTTTTCCTTCAACTTCGCGATCTTGTTTGTTGTACCGCCGATCCTATATATTCCCTGGAATTCAAGGCCGTACTTTTCGATTGCCTCGCAGCATTTGGTCATGATCTGCGGTACATCAACATTATCGCGCGTCATTTGCTCCGCCAGGTCGACGCCGAAGGTGGGCCGGCCTTTGTCGGCAAGCTGGGGCGCTGACGGGTTCTGTCCGTTGGCACTAGGGTACGCATGAACACGGTCGAGGTGTGCGGGTATTGGAGGTAACTGCGATGCAACAGATATTATGTCAGTTAAGGGAACTCAGTAGCAATCCTGCGGCAACAGCTCACGAAACCAGCTTCCGGGGGACCTTCCCTTCTTGGACCTCTCACTACTCCACCATGAGCGTACGCGTAATTCTGCATGTAGACTCTGAAGTCGCCTCGATTATCGATTGCATCGATTATCGCTTTCAAGCCCTGTCCGCTGCCTTCGTCTACAGAAGTAGGGGAGAGTGTTTGCCCATCAGTGAGGACGATGCTCTCGAACAGATAGGCATAACGGGTGAGGTGGTACTGCAAGCCCAAGTCGATTTCATCTGCACACTCCTTAAGCGCCTATGATTGTATATGTGAACAAGTTGCGAACTACCAGGATTCAGCACGAACTGACTCGTAATATTCGAGGTAACTGGAAATTGAAGTACTCTTGGCGTATCGTCTGTGTATCTGTGACTGCCTTGCGATATACGTCCGAAGCGGCGGACATCCGAGAGCGTACATCATCCTCTTGTCGGGCAATCTAAAACGGCTATGGTCAGATACGAGATGATGGTAAGGTGGTATCACGGGATTACATTCCCGGGATTTTTGCCCTTCAGCAATAGTCCCCCGCCTTTCATAGCCTTCCCGAGGACCCGCTTTCCAGAAGCGCCACCAGGTGATTTGGCCTGCAATCCTCCCGCGCTCGACTCGCCCTCTTTTGCCAGTAATACCCTTTCGAGTTCCTCAGCCGTCATATCGAATCGGGACTTGCTCTTCTCGGTTGCTTGTTCCGACTCTTGTAACGCCCTTTCATAACGGTTGGCCAGCTCTTTGCTCTAGTGATATTATGAGCATTACAGAGGGAAATACTTTTCGCGAGGCGTTACCGTCTTCCGATTCTTGTCAACTTCTTTCGCGAGATTAGCCAGCTCCTCGCTCATTTCGTTTAAGCGTTGGGCGAATCGAATCTTGTTCTCGGCCATGGTCTCATGGATGCGCATGGTGCCTTGCCATGCGGTCACGAATGTGCTGTCAATCGGTATGTTAGTAATGCAGCGCGATGGTAGGCGAAACTGAGCTCACCCAGCCTTGCCGTCATTCATGGCATAGGTATCTGCAGTTGTTCGTGAGAGCTTTAACATATTCCGTCCGTATTCCTCCTCCAAGGCAGCTCTCTTCTTGAAGAATACAGACGCTTCCTGACATCGTTCCTTCTCATCACCTGGTTACGAATAGCGTCGGGTAGATGAACTCACCCGACAAGATATGATGCTCTGCTTTATCCGATCGAGAAGTAAGGGCACCCCACACTGAGGGAGAGTCAATTAACACGCTACACCGGGTACGATGGGCTCACATCCAAGTCGCATAAAGCGCGCAGCACATTCTCATCGGGATTCGGCTCGACCACACTCTGGACTTCGCTGTAGCCCGTCGTGCTGCTCACAGTGTCCCGCCGTTCAAGAAAACTTTCTCTCCAGCGCGAAGAGCCTGAAGGCCGACCAGGAGAGTCTGCGCTCGACCGTGGAGGCGATGCCGAGGGCGGATGCTCGTGTTGTAATGACTGTGGTTGCGGCGACCGGCCAGGGTACAGGTTGCCGTCGACGGAAGCGGCTGCATCAGAGACGTCGTGCGTGTTCCACGAGGCACTATCCCAGCCAGAAGGATGGTCAGCGGAGGGCGGTCCATAGCCATGATCAGACATCGTGAATGGAGAACGTAAAGTAGCCCTGCCTAGGGAATGCTCCGGGCAACGGCGCGTGAGCCACAATCCGCGTGGGCGCCTCTGGTTCTCCGCCGCCACAGGGCTCCGCACGTCCCGCCGTACGGAATTCAAGAGCCACATTTTCGAAGTGAACGATTAGCCACCTCGAGTACATGGTATCCAGCGGCAACATCAGGTCTATGAGTTCTTCTGAGGACATCGAGACATGACGATCTCAATTTGACCGAGCGCGTTTAATTTGATTCGGCCAGATCACGTCCAGAGCATCTGACAATTATTAACGCATTCAGGCACGTACTACGCCGTTGACGGTAGTTATGTTGACCCAGCGTCCGCACCCTCTACATCAAACGACAATCCGTGGCACCGAATAACTATCTTTTCCGCCGACTCCAAGCACCGCACATCGTGCGTAGTACTGGGTAAGTGCAAGCCGCACGAACTGGAGTTGGCGAAGCGCTTCCTTTTCTCCTCCAGCTTTTATACGCGTGATGATCGGTAGATAATCGTCGCCGGATCCTTGAGATGTTCGAAGGTAGATCTCTTCCAATTTCCGCATCAGGAGGCATGCCTCCCAGGATGAGAACGGGAGCGTTCCTATAAAGGTAATCTTGTCCATACTTCGGATGGTGTACGACGTCGTTGGAAGGACTCACCATGCTGTAAGAGCTCAATGGAGTCACATAGAACAACGGCCCACCACGAATTGGGAACGACGTCCTGTTCAAACATCGCGATGAGGTCCAAGGCGGCTCCGGTAACATCGCCGCTCAATCGGCGTTGATGAAATTCGGCATATCGATTTGCAAATTCAAGGCGACGGATGAAGATGACACGCCCTTTACCATTCATGTCTAGAGGCTCGAGAAAGGGTATGGTCTTGCCGACTAATCGAGCGAATACAACAGGTCCTGTGTTCGCAATCAGCAATTGACTGTATGGAGGGGATTGGTGAACACACCATGATCGATATATTCTTGCAAGATCTGATCAACAATCCGACCAAGACCAGGCCAATCCTCTCCAGATGCCGCAAATGAGATTGCCTCGGCGAACTGTTTTTGTTGTACGAGTAATTGCGCCCCAATCTAGGCGAATATAAGCTAAGTCAAGGAAAGCAAGCAGCGATGGACTCACGCGACAAATAGTTCTCCGAACCGCTTCTCGTTTATACAAGTGGCAGATTTCTGTTATCTCTCGCAAAGTGTCGCCGAGTGATCTTTCTCGTTCTGGCGCGTTTTTGTGCAGACCGGGTTCCTCAAGACCACTTCGCCCAGGTTTCAGTGGTACGCGCAGCAGAACTTGATCCGCTCTTTCTTTCCCGATTTCCCCGCAAGAACAAAAATAGGAGGGCGTGAGTCGCCATAGCGCAGCGTCAGATCGAAGATATTCGGCGTATTGCAACACATATCGATCACGTATGGAGAGATCGTTACTAGAATTGGATGATCAGCTGCTTTCGCGTTGCAATAGTGCGAACATACTCATCAACCACGGAATCAAGGATGCTGACGATCTTCATGGTGTCAGCCAGGTGTGCTGCGAGCCAAGTATCCAGCTGAGAGGCATACTCCAGCGCCTCCTCTAGGTTCCCAGAGAACAGAGAGGCGTGTATCATATCTTCGTGGTTCGTCGGGTCTGGTGGAAATTCCTCGAATATCATAGCAGCTAACTCTCTGTAAGCTATGTCAGCTAGATCGTTGCATAGGACTCGCGAAAGTCGTGACTGACTGTAGGCGACGTCTCCTGAGGCGGGGGTCCACGAACACGCCCCAGGCGGCGATGACTTCCTTCCAGTCCCCACCTAGTTCGGCACATACGCGTCTAACCACTTCTTGGCGCCCTTCCAGAATACCAACAATCTGACTCAGCCGATCCCACCAGTTCTCGTACCCATCGTACCGATCATCTTCGGGAACATGATCTAGCTGGATGCGCATCGTCTTGACCTCATCCACCCAACGTCTCCAGGCCCGCACCATGTCCTTTTCAAGAGTGTGGTTGTGATGGCGGGGTTGTGATCTGATATGAGCAGTAAGTCTCGCAGAGAACTCCCGCAGAGTCGCAGAAGGGTGAGATTCTGTAAGGATATTCAAGAAGAACACCGATGCCTCGGAGAGGCCGCGAAGAGTTGTCCTGAGAAACGGTAAGCAAGGCTCCTTTCTGTGTAAATCGCCCGCCCAAACCTTGTGATGTACGGCCAAAAATTCTCATCCTCCCAAGGTTTCTCTAAGCTACTAAGCTGAACCCCTTCTTCTGTCGAGGGTTCGATGAAATGCGTGTTAAGCCATTCCATGATCTCTTCTCCGCACTGAGCTTCTTCCACTTCAGTGAAATCATAATCGGGTAGATAGAGGACTTCGAAGAGGGAAAAAGACGTGTGAAGACAGCGGTAGTGTTCGCTACTAAATTGTGGCTTCACGTCAGCTTTCTGTCCGAGACTTGTCAACGACGTGACTTAAGCACCTGAAAGAGAGCGCACCGATGTCTCCTGCCAGTTTACCCTCGTGAGATTGACATAGTCTCTAACCATCTTGCGAACTGCTTGTGCATAACCCTTGGCCACGTGTCTGGAGAGTCGCGTTAGCATTTCCAACGGCAATCCAGCAACTCTAGGGAATACGGTACTCACGGGAGCGCGCCTTCCGTTTCCGAAACCTCACGTAGTGCGGTGTATGCAATCCATGTATCTGTTACAAACTACTCGAGTAAATGGGCGATATTCTTCGACAATCATCTGCGTGCGATGATACGCACATTTCGCCGCTCGGTCGACGGCGCAAGTTGCATGCTCGCGAAGTATACATGGTTCTCGCCAGCTTCTACCTGGCCAGCGGGGTTTCCTGGTGCTTGAATCTGCGGTATTTAGGCATCAACTGCCGAGTGATATGAACAACTCACTATAGGACGCGAATAGACTGCCACTGAGTCGTCGCGCGGCGAAAGCGCCATGGTGAGCGCTCTCCCAGAGTGCGCCAACCCGTCACTGGCCGCAACGCCCACCAGTGGAGGGACTAGGCATAGGGAGTCTGATGCCATGGTAGATTCTGCGGTATGGATGATCGCGACTCAGAGCCAGCGTCGGTAGGAGTCTCACTGCGAGTCTGGACTGGGGTACCACGATGGCGGTGCGCCGTGTTCGTTCACGTGATATGCAGCGAAAAGCGTGGAACTGAAAATGGTTATGCGGACCTTTCTCGGTGCAACTATATGCAGTATGCGTACATGTTTCTCCTGCCCGCACTTTGGATGTGCTCTGGACCGCCGTCTCATGGAACCATGGAACAAATATCTGCTTCTGCATCTCCCGATCTCCTTCGACTTCCTGTCTATCCCTCCAGACCATACATCAACTCCTGCCCCTCGCATGCACACTTACAGAGCCATGCAAGAAGTCTGCTTTGCCGCACTTCCGCTACGGACGGATCCACTACGAGCTCTGCTACTCGATTCGTGATGGGCTTATGAATTTGCCTTCAATGAAGTTTGTGCTAGTGCATCTCGGCCACGGTTCGGCACCCCATTTGCGCCATTTGTAGAGCCCATATGATATGGGCCCTACAACTGTATGCGCCGCACCTCCAATTTCTCCCCGCTCTGCAGCACTGGCAGAGGGGAACTGTATGGTCTCCGTGCCCTTCCTCCTGGAGGGTCCTACAGATATGCCTGTAATATGACCCCCGGCCTCGTGCCGAGCTTGCAAGGCAGTATAAGAGGGACTTCGAGCGACCCAGAAATGCGATCGCACAACGTCTCAGCCTCACCAGTTCGTACACTCATGCTGCATCCATGACGGAGCATGAATTTGTTGTCAGGATGTGTTTCGACTTAACAGCCCATTGCGTGTACCGGTGCGGTCATATTCGACCGACACGTTCGCAAAAGGCTCGTCAACGTACTACTAGGTGGAATACTCTCGAGCTGAACCACTCCCACAGGTAGATTGCAACAACAGACATTGCCGCCATAGTCGCTCGCACCTAGAAGACGACCATGATTGCGTTGTGACCTGCCATCAGAAGTGCGTGATGTGATTTCTCTCGTATGTTCACCCCGCCAACCGAGGTACAGTATGGGCGAGTCTCAGAGCCTAGTTCTGGACGAGAGTGCGGATTCGTGCGATGCATGTCGCGCTTCTTTGCCAAACGGCCATTGATCAGGCTTCATGTCTCCTGTGTTGTATCGTCTTGGTGAAGGAACCTCTGTCTCTGCTTTGACACTTGCTATTGGACTTCATCCATGTTAGCCCGAGGGCGTTTTCAGTCGCTGGTTTATATATGACCCGTCGTTCACCAATGAATTGTCCGTGGTTTCTTATCAGTACAGCCGCCATGGGCGACAGAGTGATAGCGACAACATATACCCACTCCGATGTCGCAGCTTGTGAGTACTTCCAAGCGCAGCAAGACAGATCAGGACGACGCTGACGATCTCGACGAGGTTACCGGACATAAGCCGCATGTCGCATTTTGTTGCCTTGTACAGTCGTTGTTATTACGATTGGTGGCCCGCATGCATAATCTGCTGACGGAGGCGAGTTAGTAGGAGTACTTTCGTCAGGGAGCTGGGCGAATCCCGGAAGTTCGCACACGCCCACGTTGCACTCAAACCGGCGGCATTGCTTCGTGGAAGCAAGCGTAAGGTTTGGTTGCATTTACAAACGTTGCTCGCAGTTCTTGCTGCAGTCGCTGAACCATACAAAATCGGACCCACAAGCATAAAATCTACGAATGATCTGCCTTATAAATGGACCTTCCTTGAGATTCCAAGGCCGAGAGCTCAGTATACTTCACCACGGCGCGGTTAGCGAGTCGCACTTCCTTACCCTGTTTTCTTGCCAGGCTCAGAATGAGTAACGCTGATGCATTCTGAAGCAATAGAACCCTTCAGACAAAGGTTTCCCGCTCGCTCCCTCGACAGGATTTTGAATCATAGGTGAGCATGCTCTGTGAAGCTTCAGGAGACAGCTATATCCGTGAATATATATCAGTCCTTTCGCTCGCCGCGCGGTCGAGGGTTGACTTTATTCCGCGACCCAGCTTCATGCTTAGTGACATGAAGCGTTACAAGATCGAGGGGCCCTAGCACAATCGGCATCTGGAGCATCGTTTCACGTCACCCAACATCTCGGGCATCATCGATACCTGCGTACGGGGGGACCGTGTCCATGGACTGATCACAACTCGTGGAAGTACTGCATCCCGGCGTGCATAACACATGCAGTCCACCCACTCGGCACGCGTACCCGCGCCCTTGCTGCATCGATCGCATTCATTCGTAAAGGCCGGCGATCACCCTAATCTCCGCATCCTCGTGTAGGCTATTTGTAGCCGAAGTATCATATAATTAACAGTCTGACCTTTCTCTAGACAGGCTACTCGAGTCTTCGATTCCAGCCCTGGGCGGCATGGAACGCCAGCAGTCTCAGGGACTCCGTCTCCCTGCCACCTGCCCGACAACATATGTCATTGGGTCTATTTGCATGATCGTGACAGGTTTCATGTCAGCGCACCGGAGGTCTGCATTCCCTCAAATCAACGACCGACATCGATAATGCACCGTCTCTCAATGAACAGATCACTGTTGGAAGCTGTATGTATTGCCATTTGCATCCAAGAAGCAGTACTCTTACATATATAGTGTCTTGCAGTTGTGCACGTTGATCATGAATGACGGCTAAATACTTGACACTGAGTCCTTTCATTGCCACGCCATAATAGCCCTCCAACGAGGGTATAGCTGTCAGGTCGCGATGAACGCGTGAAACGCGGGTCCCATACATTATGGGTCTGTTCCAGCCACACCTCCCTTGGAACCCGAGCGAATCCTACTCACTGCCGTAATTACTGTAAAGGTATGTATTCATATGATACGGATACACGTCGGTGAGCCATGGACACGCTACGATGTGCAGGGTCCGTCTATGCTGCCATCGTGTAACGATGTTGATGTCCGAAAGCGCCGATGAGCCATCTTCCGAAAGGTCCGAACAAATTAACGGACTTAAGGTGTTCGATGGCCGTGCATGACGCGCAGCGTATATATAAGTGACTATTAACGGACCTCAGCGATGAAGTGAGACCGTCGATCTTTTACGAGTCGTTGAATCACGCGACCACCAAAGCGAATGTGACAGCGATTCTGTCATCCTTACGTAGCGGCTCCCAAGCGCCGACGGCGTGGACGCGGTGCCGACAGTGGCAGTGTTGTCCGATCGCCGAAACCGGTCAATGAACGTCGATACCCATCGATGCATTATATAAGTACAATAGCAATACAAAACGATAAGGATACAAGGCAAGCAAGCGATCATGCGCCGAAGCCGTACAAGGTACGACCGGAACGCTTGAGAGCGTAAACAACGTCAAGCGCGGTGACGGTTTTCCGCTTCGCGTGTTCAGTGTAGGTGACAGAGTCACGGATGACCTGCGAGCCAAGTCAGCCAAAGGGAACTCGGCGACGCTCCACAATGCGCGACTCACGTTTTCAAGGAAGATCTTGAGCACGCCTCGGGTCTCCTCGTAGATCAAACCCGAGATACGCTTCACACCCCCTCTACGAGCCAGGCGACGGATGGCGGGTTTGGTGATACCTGCGTCGTCGTCGGGTCAGCACCCCATCGCGCCCCGATTAGGCCGGTGCCTGGAGCGACTTACCCTGGATGTTGTCGCGAAGAATCTTACGGTGACGCTTGGCGCCGCCCTTTCCGAGTCCCTTTCCGCCCTTTCCGCGACCAGACATTGCGAAGAAGTTGTGATGTGTGGGTGGTGGTGGTGGTGGTGGTGGTGGTGAGGTGCGGTGGCGAAGCGCGGGGAGCGGACGATAGATGGATCTCACCAGCACGAGAGACACCGCCGCCTATATAAGCGTGCGTGGCTGTGCTCGCGTTAAGGTTTCGTTGATTGAAGAAGATCGCGTTTGTCACGTGCGCGTCGAGCACCTTGGACCGTATATAAGCCACCGGGGTCGAGATGGCTTGGTACGCCTTCGTATCCACCCACACTATCCCGCCGGGCTACCGAATACCCAACCTTATCACTTAACACCTCTGCAATGGCCCGCACGAAGCAAACCGCTCGCAAGTCTACCGGTGGTAAGTAATCGTTTATGACGACTTGACCCCCCTGGAGGCCGACGATTTTGCACCTCAGGCAAGGCGCCCCGCAAGCAGCTCGCCGCCA
>NW_006767437.1:4903-116823 GCF_000264995.1 Punctularia strigosozonata HHB-11173 SS5 | reverse complement strand
TTTGCACCTCAGGCAAGGCGCCCCGCAAGGCAGCTCGCCGCCAAGTCGGCGCGGAAGACGGCCGCGACTGCGACGGGTGGTGTGAAGAAGCCTCATCGTTTCCGCCCTGGTACCGTAGCTCTTCGTGAGATCCGTCGGTACCAGAAGTCGACGGAGCTGCTTATTCGCAAGCTTCCGTTCCAACGGCTTGTCCGAGAGATCGCCCAGGACTTCAAGGTGAGCGGCGGCTTCGGGCGTCGTCGTGACTCATGCTGACTCGACCGTTCGTCTTCAGACCGATCTGCGGTTCCAGTCCTCCGCGGTCATGGCGCTGCAGGAAGCTGCCGAGGCTTACCTCGTTTCGTTGTTCGAGGACACCAACCTTGCCGCGATCCACGCCAAGCGCGTTACCATCCAGCCTAAGGATCTTGCCCTTGCTCGTCGTCTCCGTGGCGAGAGGACATGAGTCCAATCCATGCGTTGAGGCTGCCCCTAACTGTGCGTTAGGCGCTAATCGGGGCATACATTATTTCGCCGCGTATTCTGTGTTCTATATATTTATGTTTTGCAACCTATGCCGGTTTGATTGTATATCTCGCCGAGATGTCAGTATGTGGAGCAAAGCGACTTGTGCTCCGTACGTTTGGCCCCGGCTAGCATTGACTACAGTGAATGCCTAGGAATGTTACGTAGGATTAGGTACGTCCTGGATCCACCCGCCAAGGTTTATGTGCTTTGCCTTCGTCTTCTGCTGCACACCTGAGAGTATTCCATGTCCTAGGTCCGTAATGATAATATAGAACTCCGAATGCTGCACCGCCCAAATGGGCATAATGATCTAAAAATCTAGTGGAGGCCGTGAGCCCAGGCCTGTTCAGGTTCATCAGCACTCACCTCCAACCTCGGAGCACGCCAATGATATCCAACATCACTAGCGCCCCGACGCCGTATTGAATTGGTATCGGATAAGTAGGCGGAATCATCAAGGAGATTTCCGTGTCTGGGAATGCAAGCGCCGTGAGGGTGACAGCGCCATACACAGCGCCAGATATGCCCAGAGACGGGAGTATGGCATTCTTCCGTGAAACTTGTTCAGTGGTGTCTCGGGTAGCATTCGCTACGTTACCAGCAGCGGTTGAAGACGTGAGTCGTCTAACCATCATGGGATACAGAATCTTGGAAGAGGCAACATGCGAGATGAGGCCGGAGAAAAGACCAGCTGATGACATACCGTCATTAGAGATGCATGAGGTAGGCTTGGCTTCACTGACCGCTCAATATAAATGCTTCAAGGTGGTAGCGAATGGTGGACTCCCGTTCACAACCCTTCGTGTGTTGTTGTCTTGCCAAGTAGATACCCGCAGCCGAGCCTGTAAAAACGTAAGCGTCGTGTACAAATGTTCGGGTACAAACTCACCGAAACTGGATAACGCCATACAGTTGGCTATAAGGTGTAACAACGATCGATGGCTATCACTCTCGTCAGAGAGTTCCCGTAGATATATCGCCATCACCCACTCACCTGAACATGCTTGTCAATATTGTATATGACAAGCCGCTAAGGGGATTGTGCGTGAAATGCCGTTGCATCAACGGCTGCAGTCGTGGAACCTGCCACGCCATCCATATAGCAGTGTTGACCATGCATATCTTCCAACACGTCCGACGCCCCTCGTTCGCGTCCAGCCACGGTTGTGCAACCTGCACGTAGCTCCAATAAACCAAGTTCTTCAATGCAATAGGCCATTCTTCAACACGATCCTTGATCTCCGCCAATCGCTTTTGCATCGCCTTTGCATGCGAAGTAATCATCGGTAAGCAATGCATGTACGTACGACACGAACTTACCGTGCCCATCGCCAAGTATTGCACTCGCTGCATTTCCTCGTTTGTCGGAAGCCGTTTCTGGAGTTGAGGGAAAGCCTCGTTCATTTCGGACATGGCCAAAATGGTCCTCTCCGTATGCGCACTGGTAGTGGCTGCAGCAAACACGACGACGACGAATGTCCCCGCGAATGCGAACTACGTGCGAGAGGGGTAAGTTTTGATCGAGATGACGACTATCAGGTACGTACCAGTATCTGCCTGCCGACCTTAGGGCGCTGTATAGTGTCGATGAAATGTTTCGTTGGCGCGGACCGTGCAACATTTTCACGGAAGGATGGTATCAGCTTCGAATTTACACCTGCAGATGAGGTAGCATTGGCTAGTGTAGTTGAGCGGAAGATTGAGCGCCGTTGCTGGGGCCGTAAAGGTATACGAGGCCATGGTCGTCGGCAGAAGCAAAGCATCGTCACCGTTGAGCCTGTGGCGGAAACCGTCGCAAACGACTTTCGCGGAAACCACGACGATATCCTTCTACCTCGAACACCCACAGGACTGCACCATTATTTACCTCGATATCTCGGTCAGGCTGCCTCCGCATCAGCCGGTAATCTATGGGAAGACATAGCCATTAGCCCGCGCCATGTACTATTACCTGTCTTTCCTGCGCACACCCCCCGTTCAAGCACAGCTCATCGACAAACTCACAATAAAGCCGCAAATTGCCAACGACCTCCGGACAGAACTCTATCAGGGTATAGCAGACATATACGGCTCATGGACCGAAGATACGACCGACCTGTCAATCATCAGGTTTCCAACCAAGCCCATCAAGCTGACCACTTGGAAGGGGCAAGACAGCGCGTACAAAGATGTAGTCGTACCTCTTCCACCCGGAATTAGGGAAGGGCAGTCTTGGAGGTTGATTTTAACCGCTTTTCCATTGGTTGGTCCTGGCACGAACGTACATTCGCCTCCTTCGACGACCAAAACTCCTTTGCATACTATGGGACCCGAAATACACCTCAATGCCGATGATACTGCCACCATTTTCCCGGTAGCGTCAATGCCAACCCTGTTCACCCGACGTAACACCAAATCCGCAAGCTTCGGAGCTAAACAGGACCAAATCGAACGAGTACTCTCCTTTAGTATTTCCAGAGCAGAAACTAGCGATGAGAATCAGCTTCAGGCTGAGCCTCGTCAAGTACTCCGAATCACTGAGCAGACATCATTTGACTTGGACAAAGTGAGTGGACTCGATAGCAGCTATCGAGCGATCCGGCGATGTGTCCGTTTACACGAACTAAGGTTTTCAGAAACTTTGGGATAGTGGCATTGGTCTAAGCTCTTGGCTGGTAGACGAAGCGAATCGCCCTGACAGCTGTCGATCTGCCCTTTCACAAGCAGCCCATGAGGTATTATTTGGTGCTGGTGTGCGGCGCTTTGTAGAATTGGGTGGGCCATAGCGAATTTCTGATGGTGGTACTGAAGTTGCTAATCTCGGGCGGCCAAACAGGTGCTGGTACCGGAGTTGTTTCTGTCGTCCTGGCTAGTCTACGAGCCGCATACGAGAATCTTGAGTCCAGGATATACGCTACAGATCTCCGTAGGTTATGTATCACTCGCCCATTGATTCCTCCTATTTGATACCCCCATTTTAGCATCTGCAATGCCTCTGCTAGAGAAGAACATCAGGCACAATTTGAACTGTTTTCATGCGGATTCGCTCACGCACCCGCATGCTCTCATTTTGGACTGGGATGACGGAGCTTTGCCAGCCGAGGTCCTTTCTGATGGTCACATCGACGCGATTATGTGCGAGCATTTATCCTTGTGATCGCTGCTTTACCCTCTGATCAAGCTGCGATATATTAGCATGGCTGATGTCACTTATAACACTGATTCCTTCCCGTCCCTCATCCGAACGCTTGCTGCGTTGGTTCGCGCTGGTAATTCGCACTCGGGGCCAGTAATTGTGATGGGCTACAAGGAGCGCGATGTGTCAGAACGGTCACTATGGGACATGGCAAAAAGCATTGGCATAAACTTCGAGAAAATCGCCCACAAGGCGGGTTGTGGCGATCCTCCAGTGGAGATTTGGATTGGCGCAAGGACCCGAAGATGATATAGCCGAAGCATGCACAGATGTACTCTATATTGCTGAGTCACCTATCATAAATCGACCATGCTCTCAAACGTCCGATGCATTCTTGCCAGTTAGCGCCAAATACCTCATCGCCTTTGTAACATACATGGCGCTCAGCAGATTACCACAGGACCATCCACTTCAGCGTGCGTCCGCTACAGCACGTCAAGGGCAATGTATTGGTTTGGGCATAGCACACCGGAAGTATTGAGCGACTTCGAGTTGCATGCACGGTCTGCAAGCAATCAGAGCTCTCCATCGAAGAGCCACCGGTTCAACATCTCCAGCGACTCCTTGGGCTTGTCATACGGCACCTAGAGCAGGAGACGATGAGAGAGGTGCTGTTCAATCCTATCTCGAACGTACTAAATGTCCGGCGGCCTCGACAGTAGCATAGGTTAGTCCACCGTAGCTCCGAGTCTTCCCAGCGGGATGTCCATTGACCGTCCACGGGCGCAGGCTTTGTTTGGCGAAGCCACCTTGACCAACCCATTCCATCTTGAGGGTCCATTGTTCAACACCAACCCAATTGCAGACGAAGTCATATGTGCCAACGTAAACTAGGGCTCTAAAAGTACTATTCGTCGCGCTGAAAGAAATAAATGGAGCGAAGACTAACTTGATCCCCCGGTGAAGCAGGGCAGCCACATAGTCATGGTTTTCGTGGAAGAAATCACCGTCAGCGTGGAACCGCGTTGCGAGCTGATTCCCGTTGCTGAAATCTACGTCGGTGCCGAGATTCGCTTGAACATCAGAGCGCAAGAGGTAGAAATATATGTCCCTTCAAGTACGGACAAGTTAGTTTACTAGGGGAAACCAGCCATATATGGTACCCACTTGCTGATCTTATAACACCAGTCATCGACTTCACATAGTTGCGTAATGTCATATGGATTCCTATCTGCGAAAGGGGCGAGGATATAAAATCCTCAGAACTAGAGATAAGCCCATAGGGAAGGTTCGCATGCTCACTTTGGGCAACGTATGGCTGCATGAATTCGTCCAAGCAGAAATCGCTGGCGGCCTGGCAGTTCATATGCTCGAATTGCTCAATGCACGCTGCTGTTTGCCATTTTTTGCATCTCGCCAGCTGTGAGGTCCATGCAATCGTCAGTCAGGAGGATAGCGCAAGCGCGGAGACGACCGACCACTTGTTTCATGCGGACGCACGTGCTGTGATTGGAATGAGAAGCTACGAACTATAGGAAAGAAGAGCATCAAGAACATACGAGATGTCCAGGACCGTTTTGCCGACGCTTGTGCACTGGAAGTCGTATAGAGCCTGGAACTGCGAGTGAGTGTCAACCAGCCCATTGCCTGCAGCTCCTGAGTATCGACTCGCTCAAGTTGCCACTGTGCTCACCGATAATGACGGATGTGATGTTGACAGGTTTTATGCCAGAGGCCGCGGCGAGCCGAGTATTTTGATCATACAACTCTGCGGCGAACAACGGGATGTACCGTCCCTGCGATCAAGTTCCAGTACAGATTTGTGACACAACGTGCGTGAACATTCTTACACCGTACGATTCTCCTGCCATGTGAAAAGGCACATCCTTAAACTGAGTGAAATGCTCGAAGAGAATTGCGATGAAAGCGGCAGCGTCCACTGCGGCTTCTTCGGTTGTACTCTAGCATTCATCAATGAATTCAGCGTCCTCGACGGAAACGGAGACCACTCACAACATACTCGCCGTGATCAGCATAGGAGAATCCGACGCCGATAGGTTGATCTATATAGATCACAGAAGCATTGCGGTTCCATGCATAGGGGTGAGGGACCGTTGTATTTTCGTTCAGAACGCGGCATGGCCCTGCCGTGAACAAAGAACATTCATCACAGTCTCGAGACCCCTTGTATTTCGCTCACCGAATTCGCCATACAGTGCAAGGGAGCTGCTTGCACCTGCCAACACGAATTCAACGATTGTAGCAACCGCCTCAGTCAGATGTCAGCGGTACGTACCAGGACCTCCGTTTGTCCAGAAGACTACTGGATCGTTGGATGGATTGTTGTCGCTCTCTGTTAACCAGAACCACAAATGTCTTGCTTCGACGTCGATATAGCCCGTGTATGCTCTGTTGATGGTGTGATGGGGGCTCTCGATGCACGCCAGATACGTTGCTCACGTTACACCGTCGCATAGATTTGTCTTCTTCACCCGGACACCGTGGCGAGGAAATTCGGGATGTTCTAATCGCGTGTAGTGGTCATAGTCGAGAGCTTCTACCCCATGGAAGGTCGTGTTCACTGCGTTTCTCGGGACGCTTCCTCTCAGAGGCGTTTGATCTGCATACGTCTGCCTGCTGGCGACAATATGCGCACAGCCGATGATCAAGGCGATGAAGCGATGCATGTCCAGCGAGTGGGGCGGTTGTCCATATCACGGGTCAATAGAAATAGAAATGGTTTATGTTCCTGTGATGACTGCGCCGCAAGGTCGCCTGCGGGCGAAGTCAGTCGCAGTCGGCATGATCTCGTTGCGCAAGCCATGGTGCGTCTGCCTCTTGATAGCGCTCATCATAGCTTGTATCAAAACCAGCGCTTCTGACTATCCCCGCACTTCACTTCCGAACTTCCGAACTACGATCATATCCATGTAGCGCTGCGCTAGACTGCGTGTGCCCTAGGGCCTGCTCCGGCTGACACAAATCAGTCTATATAGCAGAGATGATCTCGCCAATCCCAGAGTCCAAGCGGCGAACGGCCATACATCCCTATAACTCAGCTAGAGCGCAAGCGTATCGAACTGAATCGGCCAACAATAGACTGGTTATGGTTTACGCGAGCGTGAGCACGCAGAAGTACGAGCTCTCATCACGCATCTGACGATTCACAAGCTCCCCGTCGCTGTCGATGACATCAAAGATCAGTCCAATGCGAGGAATAGCGAGCTCATCGTAGAGCTGACGGCACCAGCATACACAGAGAGCCCGGTCATCAAATCCGCTCTCCTCGAGCTCGAGCAGGCCACCCGAGCGCGCCAGCATGCCTGCGCGAATAGACCGGCAAGCCCCATCGAGGAGCAGCGTCGAATATCCAGCCTGATGCGACAAGTCGGCGAGGCACAGTCTGACCCCCGTGTGGCGGAGGAATGGGATGTAAAGGAACGCGAGTTCGAGAGCGGAAACCGAGCAAGCCGCGAGAGCATCCTCTCCGATCTCAGCAAGGGATTCACGATCATCGTGGCGTCCCCCATTCTGATCGCTGGCGGTTGCGTATACGGTGCGGGGTTGATCTTGTACGGGACTGGGAAGCTCATCACTGGGCTGGGTCACATATTCACTGGAGGCACTCTGAGGGGAGAAGTTCTCCAACCGTCGCCGTGGTGGACACCGCATGTCGTCGGTCCGCCGCAAGGCCCGTGGTGTTCCAATCACATAAGACATTTGCTAACAGGCACGTATCTTCTCCATCGGGTCGGAAGACTGTACGCGATACGCGAGGACTTTTGGTGTAGAGTTTTCGACATGAGCCATGGTGTATCCCTATGTAGGTCAGGACTTCGAATCGGTGTCTGTGATCACAGCGAACGTGGAGAGAAGCAAGTCAGAGTCGGTGGCGATGATGCCGCCTCTCTTGACGAGCATGCCCAAGAGTTCTCGACACGCAACGGTATCTCCTTACTTCAACTCGTCATCTTCGGCAAGAGCGTGCAGCACTTCGCCTGACTTCTCTCCCAGCCCTGAAAATGCGCCTAAGTCGAGACAGCCGCGGAAGCCGCGTCCTCCGCGAAATCCAGGACTTGACACTGTAATAGTGTCGAAATACTTCCAGCAGGGCAAACCGCCGTCGACAGATTCTACGTGCTTCATAAACCCGACGGACTCGGGTGACGTAGATATTAAGACTCTTTTGCCACGGGATACAAGAACCGAGCTCTGCCCCGGCCCCGGCGCCGACAGCGGTCTAGCGACAGCAATACTGGCAGCAAAGCCGCTCTTGATACAGGGTGCGTAAGTGACACCATTGCTGTATAGGCATGCTGAACCGTGGAGTAGAAAAAGTTGCTTCGGATCCATGGAAGGTCCTAATAGCAACAATGCTCCTGAACAAGACTGCAGGACGGACCGCCATACCCATTTTCTGGAAGATTTTGGACCGATGGCCTTCCCCGCAGGCTCTTTCCAATGGTACGTTTTATAGTAACAAAACGCGACGTCCTTTGCCTGAGTTATGTCGCAGCGGATGTTACGGAGCTAACACATATGATCAAGACCCTTGGCCTTCAGTCGATGCGCGCAAAACGTCTCATACAACTATCTGAGATGTACCTCGCTGCTCCCCCTGACCCTAGCATTCTGCACAAATCCCGAAACTACCCAGTGGCAACCCCCGTCTCGCACCTTCCTGGCTCTGGCCGCTACGCTCTCGACTCCTACCGCATTTTCTGCAACCCGGGTATAGACTGGATGAATGTCATGCCAACTGATAAGGAGCTGATCAAATACATTGTACGTCTGCTACGTCTATGGACTGGTACCGATGGCACCGAAGTAACGTATCCTTGTCAGAGGTGGAAATGGGCGACTGTCGGGCGTAGATGGGACCCAGATCGAGGCCCTTGGGGTTACGCCGATCTCGAGTATTGGGCAACCATTGGTCTTGTTCTCTGAGATGTTCACCCGCGTCACAGGGCTGGATGCCACCCTTCTCCCAATACGTTGCTTCGAGCTCCAGCGCTGATAACCTGCCTATATCTACTCAAGAACTAATTCATATTTACCCCCATATATGCATATATACTGTACACTATTGTGAATACGGCCCTTAACCCCCTGCTCCTTGACAAAGTGGCGAACTTACAGCTCATCTCCGAGTAGCCAGCGATTGATAAGCTCCAGTGCAACCTTGGGTTGATCATATGGTACCTGTCGGACGTCAATCTTCAAGCGAAGTCCAAGAAGATGAACGGATCTCACTAAATGTCCAGCACCATCGATTTTGGCGTAGGTCAGATCACCATAGCACCTGGTCTTACCCGCCGTTTCTCCCACTTTCCACTCCCTTAACGGTTGTGTCAAGAATCGGTCCTTCCCCGCCCAATCCATCGCAAACATCCAGGGCTCCACGCCTATCTGTTTGAAAAGGAAAATTGTTCGCGCCAATGTGAATCAAAACTCTGGATAGGCTATCGTTAGCTTGACACCACCGATGAAGATTGCATGGGCTTACTTGATGCGACGGTGAAAAAGTTCGGCGATATAGTCATGGTTCATGTGTATCACGTCACCTGACGCCATGAAGCAGGATCCTACGACTCCTGACCGATCAAAGGGCACATTAGCACCCAGGTGTTTCTGAACATCCGGTCGCGATAGGTATGTCTTGACCTATGGACCAGAAGACAACTAGAAACACACTTCACGATCTTGTAGCAGTAGTCCTCTTCCACCTCGCACATTTTTGTGATATCGTGGTAGTTGCGAAGGCCTTGGCCGGTGCATCAAGGCAATCGGACTGAAGAGTCTGGGAATTTCATACCTTTTCAGCAATACAAAGCCAGCGGCTCTTTGAGGCAAAAATCCTCGACGGCCTGGCAGCTCGTCAGATCGCATACATCGATGCAGGAAGTGCCTGTCCATTGCTGACACCGCATGAACTAGAATGTAATATAAGTGAGTAACACATCCCAGCATGCGACCCCGAGCTCACCACTGCCCTCATCTAAATGCATCTTCTGAAGGACGAGCATCAGTATGCGCCGGAAGAACAAGACCCAGGGGACATACGAGATGTGCGCTACAAGTGTTACGGTAGCATTGGTGCATTGAATATCATAAAAGAGCAGGTATTTGGATGTGTGTGTCGACAAGACCATTTCCTGTACGAGTTTAAGAGCTAGCAGTAAACTGAATAAATGTAATGAGATCTAACAATCATGAGCGACGTAAGGTTGAGAGACTTAAAGGTGGAGTCCCTGGCGGAGAGTCGCGCATTCTGATCATAGATCTCTGCAGCGAACAACGGAATGTATCGTCCCTATCTGATTAGATTAAACGTCGATAAGGCAGCGACCGACAGGCTGGTAGTGTCATGCACCATACGACTCCCCAGCTATGTGAAGTGGCAGGCCTTGAAAGTGATTGAAGTATTCAAGAATGATGAGTATGAAGGCAACTGCATCTACCGCCGCCTGCTCCGTGGTCCACTGCGAATTTTGGTCAGTAGAGGAACCGAGAGGGATGTCAGTTCATTTCAACCAATCACAGTCTCTCCGTGATCGGTATATGAAAAGCCGACGCCAACTGGCTGAATCTTGAGTCGCGATGGGCAGAATGACTTATCGAGTTCCCCGTACGATTCTAACGAACTACTAGCTTCCTGAACAAGATATCACTGTACGGACAGCTTGTTGGGAAGGGACTCTTACATGGTCCGCCATTCTTCCAGAATATAAGAGTATTAGAAGTCGACGACGGGCGTTAAAAGTGAAACGATCATGTCAAGCAGGGTTTGGAGTCCAGCAGCACTGCACAGCCGTCGTAAGCGGCGTAACCCTCGCGAAGAAGCTCGTTGATGTATGACGGAAGATGACCGCGAGAAGGAAACACATAGAGCAAGAGTACTAGTGCATCTTAACACATAACAATTGAACGGCAGTCTGCATAGACGCTGCAGTCCACGTGACTGACGCGTTCGGTGCCGCGGGGAGGAACACGGCGCGCCTGTTTCAGAATCATATACTATATAGCAGCCTGGCACCAACCATTGTACACTGACCTCTGAGCGGTGTCACTGCTCCGTCCTGATGGCTCGAACGGCTCCGAGGGAGGCTGGTTCATCTGCCAGGCCTCAGAGGACCACTTCTCCGCCCCTCGAGGGGGGAGAATTCCGAGCGTGGTCCCCCGGCGAAGACCCCGATGACGTATACCCTGAATCAGGTATTCTTTTCCCGACCAAAGTGCTCAGTTGTCTGACTGTACGGCCTTTAGTCGAGGACTTGCAAGAACCTTCGTCAGAACTTTTTACGAAGGACGGTCGTCCCGTTGTGTTCTGCTTTTACCGCTTAACCACAGGCCAAATTACCCGCGTCACCGAACAAATAATGGTAGGCATGTTCTTTTGGTTTTCTGCCCCGCGTATCGAGCAATCTTACAGGTGAATGGTGGCGAAATCTGTCCCGCGAAGCACAATAAGCGCGATTTATGCAAATTTGGGGCGGACGCGGACGTCGTCCTAGCACCGGACACTGCCCTCAATCACTTGCGGACCGTCATATATTTCGGCAGCGGCAACCCGCTCCCAGAGCACGTTGGCTTTGTCAGAGAGTGTATTCAGGCCGGGAAGTATGAACATGACCGTCTGATCGTGCGAAAGATGCCCGGCCCTCCTCGGAGTAATTTCCCTCGGTGGGTTCTATATGTATTCGGGCTATGGGATGCTCATCTCAGCCGATTTTAGTCACCGCAATGCCTGGACGCACGAAGACGAACTTGGCTTGTGCCGATATATTGCCAGCGTGGATCCGTATGATCAAGGGGGTCGATGTGGATATGAAATCTATAAACGCGCCATTGCTCAGGTTGGTAATCTTTATGTAGGAACCCGAGAATTGGCTTAACTGCGTCTGCGACAGCACAAAGAGCGTGGTAACATGCCTTGGACCACAAGGCACTCGTATCAATCAATCCAAGAGCACTACCGAAGGAACGAAGGCGGGCTCAAGCCTATGATTAACCGCTTTGTGATGCAGATGAGGCCTCGTCTCGATGGCCGCGGCCAATACGAGAGGCGCTACGTTGAAGCCATTAAGGAGGAGGAGGAGGAGGAGGAGGGGGAAGTGGAGGGGGAAGTGGACAGGAGCAACAATGATGACGAGGAAACCGTCCAGAGGCCTGCTAAGAGACTTCGGCACACTGCGATCGATCTCACCGTTAGCGACGACGATTCTGATTCGCACAGGGAGCAAGGCAGGGGAGGAACTGCGAGCCATCGGGGACAAGCCCCACCTACGGCAGGATCTTCGGCTTCAAAGTCCGCCCAAGTACAAGCCGAAGCCGGGAGCGCTCACGAGAACCGGAAATCGAAGAAGAAGAGATTGCGTGATGGACACGAGAAGAGGCCCCCAGTTGATAACATAGACATGGCGGACGACGACCAGTACAGACCCGAGCAAGAGGACCTGCGTGTTGATTTGTGAGTTCTCATTATTTGTGCTTGCTCTTTGACATTGACACAGACCCCCACGGCTGCAGTGGCGTGGATTTCGAGGATTACGGTGCCTATAATGAACTCGACATGCAATTCGAGGCGCCTTCAACCTTTGGTCTTCGCGGACAACGTACCGGCCTATCGCCCTCGCCCTCTCAGGGTGCACCCTCAACAAGCCAGGTCACACTGGTAGGACCGGGCCCAACACAGACTGACACGTCACGAACCTCGCGTATCCCTCACGGTACCCAAGGAAACTCCCAACGCAGAGTCGAAATACGGGAGGTAAAGACGAATGAGCGCGCTCCTCTTGCTTCCATGGAGCCCTTTTCTATCGCACAAGCAAAGGGCAAGCCCCGACCGAAACCCCGGCGGGCTGGGAAGAATTCTGCAGCTCGCTCAGGCCTTACTCGGGGACCAATGACCAGGGCGCGCTCGCGTTCACTGTCAGCGACCCCAGCATCGCCTTCAACCCGTGTTGAGCGTCTCCGACATCCTGGATCGCCGCCGCTTCCCCCTGTTGGAGAAGACGTGGACGCTGAGAAAGACGATGAAGATGATGCCGCAGTCGAAGTCCAACTTTTGGACTTGGTCGGACAGTCAGCATCGAACGGCAATGCCAACACCGAGCGGCCTCACGATGCGCTTGATGTGGATGATCGTCGCACGTATCAGACTTTACGAGTTCAAGCATCGCAGGGCTCCTATAGTTGATTGTGGGTAATTTTCCAGTTTGAGCCGCCTTTCGCCCAGCTTTGCCCTTTCGATACTTAGCAAGGAGCGTTCAGAGGCGGGTGAGTACTCGGCCTCGGCGCGAGTACTCCGAACCTTGAGATCAACGGACGTTCGATCGAACTATTACATACCAGTAATGTTGCAATCAATCTTCGAAGTATATTCCTTATCGAGCAGTGCTATGTTTGATGCATGGGCATGTCATTCTCGTTCAGAGGCCGAAATGAATGTTGGACTGCAACTGTTTGCGAAGCATCCGTTCTCCACGGGGCCATGCTTCTCTTATCCGTCCTCGGATAAACTCCCGTAGGAGCAATGGCCCGTGTTGCCGTCACAGGCCAGAAATACGCCAGAGTCCGCGTCAACCCAACCCTTGGTAGTTAATGTGTCCTGGATGGCGGCTTGCTCAGGTTGGCCCACATACAAGGCACGGAGCCCGTGCTGGAATATGCTGGAATTCTCGAGGCCACATTCAGGAGCCTCATGACCTGTTTGCATGTTGAGATGCGGCGGTTATTTGTGGTTCAATCGTTATCTTCACGACATCGACCGTGTCGGATGACGCTTCGAATGCGCGGCTGGCAGTGCACGAGGCATATCGCCATGGGGTAAAGGCCGGCGAGCTTGATCGGAAGTCTGAATGGGACAGCCACCAAGCCGCGATGGCGCTAAGACCAGGAGAAGTGAGTCCATCTCGCGCATCTTCAACCGCGATAGGCCTTCGTTTGCTGTCTGGGCATGCCGGTGGAAGGTAAGATCTCGTTTCGGGCTTGATTTCCCAGAGACAAAGCAGTGCAGTAGAGCCATGGCCTTTCTGACTTGTGTCCAGCGCAAGAGATGCCGGAAGACAGGGTTCATGGCATTGGACAACTCTTGTCTCAATACACCGGTGTCTAGTACAGGAGTCGCGTGGGTTTCGTTCCGTCTATGCTTTTAAGAGTGAGCGTATCGCTCAGTGCTTACCCAGTGTTATCCAGCCGCTCACAAAATGTCTTCTGGCTTCACCGATGTCGCACAGATGAACGCCGCCTTAGCGTTTTGCAGGGCATTGACCGACGGCGTCGTAGATCGCATCGCCGGGCTGACGTCGGATAGTCCGGATTTCTTTCACGTGAGCGAATCCTGTTGCTCCACGTCCATTGTACATTTATACCTGACGGTAGGAATACGCGCCAAAGTCGTTGGGAAAGCTCGCAGAGGCACCACGATGTAAAAAAGAGATGCTTGAGCACTTCCGTATCGTATTCAGCCAAGTTGTTCAGCAGGTAGACGTGATTCCGCCGACGTCCATTCCCCCGAGAGACCATTGAGCCGGACCCAATGTGTTAGATCGAGTTGCCACCGAAACAGATCGTTCAGGGACCCGACAGCATCGTCTTCCTGGTGAGCACGCTGCTCTTGGTTGTCGAGATTGGAGTATAACGTGCGTCGCAGGTTTCGGACTCGGGCTTGAAACGGGACGGGAGCCCTTACCATGTCGAGTACATTCTGACTTTCCGATTCGAGCCCGGCTCGGATAAGATTCTTGGCATCACGGAGTTCCAAGATTCTGCATATTTCCGCGAACATTTCGCTGAACTAGCATACCAGCGATGAAGACGACTGTAACGACGCTGAAGGGCGTCGGTATTCTTATGCGGGACATGCAATGAGTGCGGAGAGGCCGTAGCGGGATGTCGGCCGCCAGAATATCGATATCATGTTGATCAATGGACATCGTAGCATGCGTGGCTTCGTGGGTGTAGCCTCCATCATCTGCGTGTGCACGACGGCAACATGGATGTAGAGTACGCATGATCATAGTCGCACGGTATGCATGTAGCAGGTCGTGTTCACGTTCAGGCGGTCCGTGGTGGGTCTATACAGAAGCGTGTCACGAACAGGATTCGGCCTTCGATAGGCCGTTGGCGCTGTGCAGGGGGTTCGCCGCCACCGTCCGTCCTTGTGACGATTCCGGACTCTCGAATAGCGTTGACCAACGTAGCAACCGGCGATGAGTCAACGGTGAAGTACGGCTTCCACACACGCACTTCCCGTCCCGTCAGGGCCTTCAGGTGATCCAAACGGAGGCGCGACGAAATCGTGCTCGAGTCCTTCACGGAGAAGAGCACCAATGTCTCGGGCGCCGGGGGCACATCAACGTCAGGCAAGGAAGGCGCGGCGGCCCCCTCTTCGTCTCCGCCTTCATGCATCTCGGGAACGTCGACTTCATGTTTGAGCGCACTCTTCCCGCTCACGAGCGCGTTGAACTCGCGGGCCACCTTCTCTCGCGCGTTTCGCCGCCGAGCTCCTGCGTCTACCGGCCCTTCTGACAGAATCTGGCACGCAGCGAGCGCGATGACAGGTTGTCCCTTGTCGATGCCGACGGGATGCTTCGCCGAAGCGCGAGCGGACGGCGGTCGTAGGGCGACGAAGTGGTCTTCTGGAGATATCACGACGCGCTTGATGCGCAAGCGGATGTCCGGGGGTAGTATGGCGACGGCGGACATGCGAGGCCTGGACGAGGCGACGAGCGAGGAACCAGCGGCCGACCTAGGCGGCGCCGGCGATGGCGGGCGTTTCGCGCGCTGCTCAAGATAGATTTCAAGCTCATGTTCCCACAAACAGAAATTCCTGCCGCGGGCGCTCATAACAGACAACGCCCGTGCGGCCAGGCCGTTTCTACACGCAGGATTCCGTCGTTAGAAGGGAAATGAGGCGTCATTTGATGGAAAGGGGGCTGACCTGAGGAACTTGGGTTTGCCCTTGTCCATCCGACCTTTTCGGGGACTGATGAGGATGCCGCGCTTGAGCTCCCTGTCGGCTGGGGTGCGGAAGCCAGTCGGCTCAGACAAGGACGCGAACAGCGCGGCGATCTCGGAGGGGCCGGAAGGGGTGGACAAATTGGTGAGCTGCGCAATGCGGATCGCAGAGAGCGGTTTAAGCTCCTTCTGCGTCTTTGGCGGTAGGATCACGGGAGGAGGCGGGAGGGGCCTAAGGAAGGTCGAGGAGGCAGGCGAAGACCGCTTCTGAGGGATGATGAAGTTGGGAATCCGACTGAGTGCGCCTTTCGGAGCGGGGCTCAAGCTCGAGCTTGCGTCCTCAGCGCGGTTCCGGAGGGCGACAGCGGTGTTTGGTTTCTGGGGTAGGGTCGTCGGGGACGCGGGTCTGGCGTTCATGACCATGGCTCGCAGTTTCTCTCCGGGGATCATGGCCTTGAGGCGCTTACGGGGTGGCTCAGACTCGGGGTGCTCCTGTCGTCGTTCGCTGTAAGATGAAGATGCCAAGGCATTCTGGAGCCTTGCTCGAGCTGCATCTGCGGAGACGAACGATGGGTTTCGGGTCTGCGAGTGAGATGGAGGCTTGCTGGGCCCAGCTTCCGGAGGGTCCGAGGGTGTCGGTATCGCGAAGCGGGGGATTGTTACCAAAGGCTTTGACGGCTTGGGTGCGGCGGAAGCCGCAGCGGTCGTCTTCGAGCCTGGCGCATCGAACGCGGATTGGAAGACCGGTGTCTTCACTGGACGCGTCTTGGGGAGAGGTTTCTTGTCGAAGCCATCCGCGCGGCGCATTTATTGCGACAATCGACGGCCAGTTCTCGGCGTCAGCGTTGGAACGTTGATCGTTGGCGGCGTGACTATAAGTAATCCGCATAACACCGCGCACGCGTCGCGTCACACCCGTATTCAATCCGAGTGACCCCTCACTTCCTCATCGACATATCTCCCCCAAGCCTCACTTATAAATGGATGAACGTTTGTTCGTTGGGACATCTGCGCATCGAGTCCTCAGTCCAGCATGATCAGTCCACCGAACAATGCATATATGCACCCAAGTATATGCCAGGATGACGTCATGATGCGAAAAGACGTGCGACCCGACGCGGATGTTGATCTCAGGAAGAAGTCGCCGAAGCCTGCTTCGCCGTCCCGGACTCGCCGTCGACGGTCACCTGCCCCGCCGTCCTCAGCCTCGCCTCTCGCTTGATCCTCATGTCCACCCGCACCGACCTCTCGTGATTCGTTTCTACAGGGTCACGGCGCCGCCATGTCGCCCCCCGCCGCTCACATGTCGTCCCGACGGTCCCGCCCACCTTCCCGCGGCTCGCGCGATCCTAAGCACGGCGGCCCGCTGCTTATCGTATATCCTGCCATAAAATCGCCCGACTACAACATCCCATGGTGCCCAAGGACAGCGGGAATCCGTCCGTGCCAATACCATGGCGGCGCTGCTCGCTCTGTTGGCAGCATGTGCTATCCTAACCGGAAGCCACGCGCTCGATATTCGCGTTACAAAAACCAAGAATGTCACCATCCCAAGCACCATATACGGTTACATGTGGGAGGATATCAACCATTCAGGCGACGGAGGATTATACGGTACGTCCGGTCGATATGAAACTATCCTACGATCACGGATCGCTAACTTTCGTCGTAGCGGAGCTCCTCCAGAACCGCGCCTTCCAGGTCCAACTCCCTGGAACGGCTGAAGCGTGCGTCGATCTACGAATCACGATCCATTCGTGCATGCTAACGCTTTCTCTCCAGTCTTACGGCCTGGAACGCAACGGGTGGTGCCACCCTTACCGTCGTGAACGACACCAGCCCCGTCTCGTCTGCCCTTCCGAACAGCCTGCGCGTGGACGTCCCTACTGGCACTACGGGCGCCGCCGGTGCGCTCAACACCGGCTATTGGGGCATCAAAGTGCAGAAGGGATGGAAATACACGGGCACCTTCTACGCCAAGTCGTCCTCCTTCTCCGGCACCATCACCGCAGCGCTCAAGAGCGCGGACGGGAAGACGACGTTCGCGTCCAAGACGCTCTCCGGCGTCGGCAAGAACTGGAAAAAGTTCGAGTACACGCTCGAACCGAGCTTTTCGGCCAGCGGCATCGACAACGTGTTCAGCGTCACCGTGGACGCGAAGAAGGCGGCCGGCAAGACAGTCTACTTTGGGCTCTTCACGCTCTTTCCGCCCACTTGGAACGTGAGCCTAGCCGTTATCGAGCTGCCCAACCTGTGGCATGCTCACGTATAATCACAGAATCGGCCGAACGGTATGCGCATTGACATTGCCCAAGCATTCGCGGAGACCAAGCCAGGACTGTGGCGCTTGGGAGGCAACAACCTGGAGGTTGGCACTCGGATTATGTATCGTTGGTTGCATCCCCAAATCTGACGCGTTTGCTTAGGGCACGGCCACGGGCGGAGGCTCTGACCCCGGAGGGTTCAACAACAGGTGGAAGTGGAACGAAACCCTCGGTCCGCTGGAGAACAGACCTGGGAGGTGGGGCAACTGGGGTGTGTAGTGCCATCGGCTCCGTTTATGCCGTGCCTCGCGCTGACGCTTCGCCAATAGGATACCCGAATACGGACGGTCTCGGGTTGATTGAGTACCTGGACTTCATCCAGGACCTGGGAGCTGTACGATCCACCCCGCCGTCACATGTCACGCCGGTACTCATTGCTGATCATAGGAACCTATTCTCGGCATTTGGGATGGCATCGTGATCAACGACTATGCCAACCTGAGTGGATGGCCCGTCGTCCCTGAGGATCAGCTCCAACCATACATCGACGACGCCATCAACGAAATAGAATTCATCATCGGTGATGCCAAGACGACTAAGTACGGAGCCCTGAGGGCGAGCCTAGGCAGGAAAAAGCCGTACCAGTTAAGATACATCGAGATTGGGAACGAGGATCAGGTTCGCAGTCCAGTCCAACAATGCGCGGCGGATGTTGATGGCGACACACCCAGTTCCAAGAACCGAGCTACCAGGCGTACAGGTGGAATATGTTCGTTACTCAAATCGGCGCCAAGTATCCGCAGCTCGAGTTCCTTGCGACATCGTACCCTTCTTTGGCACTGGACCCGCCTTACCACAAGAGTATGCTCGTTTTCTGAGTTGTTCCTCCCTTTGGTGTCCTAACGTTCGGTTTACAGTTGACTATCACCAGTACCAAACCCCGGATTGGTTCGAGACCGCTGCATTCATGTTTGATTGGGACAACTACCCGAGGAACGGAACGCAGTATTGTGCGCGCAGACCCCGTCCTTCCTATCACTTATTCTAATGCGTTTCTTGCAGTTGTCGGCGAATATGCGGTCACTTCTACCAATGACTCTGACCCGCTTGGCACATTCGACACCGGTCGACTGCGGTATCCGACCTTGCAGGGTGCCAGCGCGGAGGCTGCGTTCATGACGGGCATGGAACGTAACGCAGACGTTGTCTTTGCTTCGGCTTGTGAGTCAATACATTCCATAACGACGTGCGGTCGGCTGAACACTGGTGCAGATGCTCCGTCGCTCCAACATATCGATAGCTATCAATGGACGCCCGACATCATGACTTTCGATGCTGGAAGCGTAGTGAGGAGCATCTCTTACTACGTACAGAAGGTTTGCGGCTTTTCCTCCCCTCTATGGCGGCTCCTGTTAACCCCGTCTGCAGTTGTTCAGCACGAACAAGGGCACCAATACCCTCATCACCGAACCAATCTCATCGCCCGAAACCGCACCGCTATACTGGGTAGCGAGTATTCACAACAAGACAAACGTCGTGTATCTCAAGGTAGTTATACGTCCATCCTTGACAACCGCCGATGCACCTCCTGATCTCGTCTTAAGGTGTCAAACGCGGGCAACGCGACGATCTCGACCACCGTCTCTCTTGACTTCACCGTCAAGGGCAACAAGGGTATTGCCACCATTCTCAGCGGGCCCGACGCGGCGGGATATAATACCCTCGATAACCCGAACTACGTGACGCCCAAGAACCAGACGGTCTCTATCGTCGGCGGCAGCTTCACGCACGATTTCCCGCCGATGAGCGTGGCGGTCTTCCAATTCCCGACCAAGGGTTGAAATGTACATACGGATGTAACGCAAGTCCGATGCTGTATGCATAGAAACAAGTGGTGATGAATGCAGATGTAACGGTAGTATAATATTACCGTAGATAAGATTTGTAAGCCGCCGAAGGCGGCATGATGTAAATCAAGAAACACCGCGCCTCATTGGGCGCGGTCACTCACAATACTGCGAGGGCGCCGAAGGATCATATGGCGCCCATAGAACCTTATTCCGGGCCAGAGACATATAAACTACGCACGAACTACCTGTACCGTTGTCTTTCAGCTCAATATACACTCGGTTCTGTTCTGTGTCGGTCTAGTCGTGTCGTAGCATAGCTTTACGTAAGCTATACACTTTACACTTTTTTGAACACGCCGTATACTATTGAAATAAAAACAACGAGTACATGAGAATGTCCGGAACTCACACGCTGAGAAGCGCAGGCATCGATCTTGACGCCCGTACAATTATTAACGAAGGCTATGAAGCCACAAAGAACAAGAAAGGCAGGCGCCAAGGGCAGCCTGGCAGCGTGAGAAACGATCAATCGGACGGGGGCCACCTATCGCCCTCGTACCTAACTGAGCCCGTCGATCTAATCGGGATGAGGACCATAGCCGAAAGACTATGGAACCAAGGCGGAAAGCGTCCGCTTCGAATGGAAGACATTAATCTAATTGTAGAACAAACTACTGTAAAGAAAGGACAGGACTATCTACAACTATTGTTACTACAGCGGCGAATGGAAAAGCGAAAGCTTGAGGATATCGGTCCAGCAGAATGGTTCAGCATTGAGAACAAGGCCGAGACCGCGGAAGGATCCGAAAGAACCAGTGGAAGCACCGGAAAAGGAAAACAAACCGCACCTAAGAGCGGCAGAGCGCGTAGAGAATTCATCGCCCCTCGTGGTGACGGAAACGAGGGCGATACCGAAGAAGAAGAAAATGAGGTACGTGCCGCAACGGCAGACCCTCGAGGCCGCCAGGCCACTAACGAGGAAGACGATCTGTACGCGGATCCAGACCCAACTGGGGGAACCCAGAACAATGGCAATGCACCACCCGTAGGACGGGCCGCTCAAACATGTGTCAGAGCGCCACAAGGGCCGACTAATTCTATGCCCCCCGCCGCGCCGAGACAAATTATCCACCGCACCCCTAACGGAGGATCGGGTGGACCGTCCAGTAGTGGAAGGAACTCCCGCTCGGGAGGAGGAAGCCAACGCACTAGTGGACGAGGAATGGGACGAGGACGAGGAAACGCCCCTGGAGGAGGCGGAGATCCCGGATCTGACCCGAATGGGAATAGCGGCGATGAATCGGGGAATGATACGCCCAGGCTCAACATGCCGCGATCAGACGATGAGGACATGCGAATTTTGCGCGAAGGATCGTACATCCCATTCAGTAGTGAATTCACAGGTGTAAGCCTGCGCACAGTATATCATAATAGAATTAAACATATGATTGAAACCTACATTGGAGAATATGTAGAGCCTGACCCTAACACAAAGAGTCAGAAGCCGCCGACACCGGAGGCATGGAACGGCCAAAACGATGCGGACAAATTCCTTGATTGGCTAGAGTCACTTCTGGAATACTTCGTACTTACCGGACTGTCGGGACCTCGCCGCGACCTTCTACGGAAGCTGCACACACCTGCCCGATTAGGCGAGAAAGCGCGTCACTGGTGGCGCCTCAAGGTTTCCCGAACTAACCCCGGGATCCCTGTACTCAGTTTCACTCGAGCAGTGATCGAAATGTTCGACCGCTTTGTGATAGACATTACGCCTGAAAAGGCAATAAAGACGTATAAAGAAATTAAATTTGACCCGGAAGCCGGGGTACAGAGCTTCTTCGACGAACTAATTGAAGCTTCGTCCAAATTGTTGCAACCCCCATCTGAGGTTGACATATCAGAACACTTCCTAATGAAGCTGCCACAAGCGTACCTAACCCATCTAATGAGGAACAAAGGAGTCCGCGTTGGAATTACCAAATTAAGAGAAATATTGCGGTATGCGATTGACTACGAGAATTCTAACATAGCGATAGAAGCCGCGATGGCGCTTCGAAGAAGTAAGGAAGGATACGCCGTCAAAGCCAAATCACCGGAGCGGCATGACGACCGAAGAGATCGCGATCGAGGCGGGGATAACCGCCGAGGCAATAGAAACTCGTTCCGCCCCCGGCAAGCGAGAGATGATTTGTACAGAATCACAAAGAATCCTGCGCAATCGAATGCTATTCCTGTCAAAATATCCAATACAGGGAACTACGCTACAGGAAACGCGAAGGGAGACGGACGCGGGAACGCGCCCAACCAGAATGCTAATTACATTGCGAAGCCGCGATTCAATCCCAGGATAGCTCATCTGGCGTGCCGGACGTGCGGTGAGAAGGGACACTTGTCCGCGGATCATTACGCCGCCAATGCCCAGATGAACGCTATTGACGCCGATGATGGGCGCGCCGAGGCCGAACACGAGGCAGCGCCGGAAGGCGCCGAAAATGAGAACGCGTCCCCAGAGAATGCGGAAAATGAGGAAACATACTATCTAGAGGCCTACGAGGCCCATCAGGGCAATGAATTTGATGAAGAATACTCGTCAGATGGAGGGGACGTTGTATTCATGAATGAATTACTCGTGGGTGACGATGGCACCCACGATGATGGGCGCGACCCAGCGCCATTCGCATACGCCGAGCCTTCCCAAAAAGGCAAGCGCCCAGACCCACCGCGTGAAGCGCGAGATGCTATCCGATCTGCGCTACATCGGGACAGCAATCTCAGTCGTCCAAAGTATCCGAAAGCATGGACTGAACTTCTTGCAGCGTACGTATCGATTGATGGCGTCCGCGCCTGGACATTATTCGATTTAGGGTCGAATACGGACGCAGTCAGTACTGAATTTGCTCAGATATGCGGACTCGACGTATTCGAGCTCGAAAATCCAATTACCCTGAAACTCGGCTGTAAGGGTAGCCGATCGAAGATTACACATGGCGGATACTCCCGTACCGCTCTCGGAAGCATCAAAACCAATTGGTATTTCGATGTAGCGAATATTGCTCACTACGATGCCGTAGTAGGCCTACCGTTCTGCGCTAAACATGGAATTACAATAATTCCTGAGCGCCGGACAATAAAACTACGTGACGGTACTCTAATCCCTGCCGAATTGGAAGGGGGGAGGACCGGAGGAGGCGACAAATGGGCTAAGTCCGGAGAAACGAAGCCGAAACCGCGTTCCTTTCGGAAGCAAGCCTAGATTCAATAGCCTCCGCCCGCGACCCAAGATAGTGGTCCACTCACACGAGCAAGAAACACGAATGCCAGACATCTCTGAGCATAATAGTCCGACAATACTGACAATGGCAAGCGCAATTGCCGACGAAGAGATCAAGGACATCAAATTCCCGAAGGAATTTGAGGATGCTTACAATAAACACAACGCCTTGGAAGAGGCTCAACTAAAAACTCCGTGGGGAAAGCGGATACCGTTCCCCGGACCGCCCACGACGCCATCATCACGCGCCCAAGAAGCGCTAAACGAAGAAGCAATCCCACGATTGCGGGAGCGATGGCAGGCCCAGATCGCCGATATCACTGGCGATATCCCGCTCGAGCGACCTCCTTACCGCGAGGTGAACCATAGAATTAATATTATAGACCCCCGTAAGAGATACCGAGGTCATAGGCCACGATGCCCAGAAGCCTATCAAAAAATCTTACAAGATAAGATTGAGAAATACACTAAAGCCGGCTGGTGGGAATGGCAACCGGTCGACAACACATTACCAATGCTATGCATTCCCAAAAAGGATGGGAAGCTGCGTACCGTATTTGATCTGCGGGAACGAAATGAGAATACGGTGCACGACGTAACGCCGATGCCGGATCAAGACAGAATTAGAAATGATGTAGCGCGCGCCCGATACAGATCGAAGCTCGACATGAGCGACGCGTACGAGCAGATCCGAATCGAGAAAGGTGATGTACCGAAGACAGCATTTTCGACTATTCTGGGCACGATGGTGTCCCATGTCATGCAACAAGGCGATTGTAACGCGCCTTCGACATTCCAGAGGTTGATGACCCACCTCTTTAGAGAACACATAGGAATATTTGTTCATGTATACTTAGATGATATATTTATCTTCTCGAATACCATAGAGGAGCACGAAAGGCACCTCGAAATAGTATTCAATATATTGCGCAAAGCGCGCCTGTACCTATCGAAAAAGAAGGTCGACCTGTATTCGGAACGAATGGAGTGCCTGGGCCATCTGATTGACGGCCAAGGAATCCATGCCGAGAAAGACAAATTGGAGCAGATCCGCGATTGGCAGACTCCGAGAAATTATAGCGAGGTAGCGCGGTTCCTCGGACTCGTGCAATACCTAGCGCAATTCATGCCGAATGTAGCTACGTACATGACACCGCTATCTAACATCTGCAGCGATGGCGCACCATTCCACTGGCGCCCGATGCACGAAAAATGTTTCAGAATGATCAAGGAATTGGCCTGCAAAGCACCGATCCTGAAACCGGTGAACTTCGAGAGCCCGATCCCGATATGGGTAGTATGCGATGCCTCGACCACGGGCGTCGGAGCCTATTACGGGCAAGGCCCGGAATGGAAAACGTGCCGACCCGCGGGATTCATGTCAAAGAAGTTCACTAACGCGCAACGTGGCTACGCGACGTATGAACATGAGACCCTGGCAATACTCGAGGCACTCCTCAAGTGGGAGGATAAGCTACTCGGAAGAAAAATTAATATTGTAACCGACCACGAAACTCTTGAATTCTTCAAGAGCCAGAAGGATATGTCTTATCGGCAGCGCCGATGGTCTGAATACCTCAGCCGATTTGATTATACACTAACCTACATACAAGGCGAGACGAATGTCGTAGCCGACGCACTGTCCCGGTGCCACAAGGCTGACCGACCAGACGAGAACCCAGCACCGTACAACTTTGTTGACGCGGATCGCCAATTAGATCCCGCAGGGGATGATCTACCGGCGCTCAGAAACGAGGAAATTGCTCACCTCAATGCAATGAGGCTACCAGAAGCCATCGAAAGCCGCGAGATCGAAGCGGAAATGATGGCTCCCGAAATGGACGAGGCCGAGGCCAGCCAGCCGGTGGCAGCCGCGGACGATCCGATCGCATACGAAGCGGCTGCCGCCACGCTGCTCCCGCCGCAAATACTGAACGAGCATGCTGAATTTGAGCAAGCCGTACAAAGTAACTACGCTAACGATACACTATTCGCAAAGGTACTGGAGCACCCGAGCGAACACAAAGCATTCACGGTGCGGGACGGTATGATCGTAAGCCGAAACCGCGCGGTATGCTTACCGAATGGCCGGCTCGGTGTTCGGAGCCTACGAGAACTCGTAATCGATACCGCCCATCGGACTTTAGGCCACTTCGGGCTACAGAAGACGCTGGATTACGTACGACGATACTATTGGTGGCCGCAGATGTCGCGCGATATTGAGAAGTTCTGCGCAACATGCCACATGTGCCAAACTACGAAAGACCTGAATAGGAAACCTGAAGGATTATTGCACAGCCTCCCGGTGCCTGGGCGCCCATGGGGCTCGATCGCGATGGATTTCTTGGGACCGTTTCCCCGGTCCCGCGGATATGATTACCTCTGGGTAGTCATATGTAGACTAACGAATATGGTGCACCTTATACCGTGCACCACAAAATCTAAAGCGTCTGAATTAGCGTACATGTTTGTACGCGATGTTGTAAGACTACACGGGCTACCAGACACGATAGTATCTGACCGCGATTCGAAGTTTAATTCCAAATTCTGGCGTGAGACGCACCGGATACTCGGAACGAAGCTGTTGATGTCAACAGCCTTCCATCCCCAAACGGATGGTGCGACGGAGCGCGCAAACCGATCAGTTGCGCAAATCATGAGAACTCTGATCCGGCCCGATCAGACCGATTGGGTCGATGCCCTACCGCTCACTGAGTTCGCGATGAATGCAGCGCGTTCCGAAACTACAGGATTTTCGGCGTTCGAACTAACATATGGCTACATTCCTAAAATGCTCAGTGAGTTTGGGATGGAAAATACTGTACCTGGAGTAAGGGAATTCGCGCTACACGCGAAACACTGTCTGGAACAGGCGCATGACGCTATCATAGCTGCGCGCGTGCGCCAGGCACACCATGCGAACAAGCGCAGACGTGACCACCCAGCCTATCGGCCAGGCGATCTGGTCTACGTCAGTACGGCAAACCTTAACTTGCCCATCAAGCGCGCGCAAAAACTCGTGCCTCGATTCATCGGACCGTTCAAGATTATCGAAGCGAACAATGATGCGAGCGTCTATCTGATTGATTTGCCCGCTGATCTCAAAGCGCGCCGCGTGCACCCTAGATTTCACATCACCAAACTTCGGCCGTACCTGCCGAATGACGACACGCTGTTTCCCGGGCGCGATCCCGTGAACTTTTACGACTTCGGACAGGCCGAAGATCTTGAGTATGAGGTTGAAGAAATATTGACCCATGAATGGCATGGTGACGAAATCTTATTCTTAGTACGATGGACGTTGGGCGACAGCTCTTGGGAACTGTGGGATAATGTGAAGAACCTCGCGGTGATTGATAGGTACTTCGAAATCGAAGGCGTGAGCCGCGTGGAAGACCTGCCGAGATCTCGGCCGCCGATTCAAGGACTCCCTGCACCTGAAGGTGCGATAGTCACGCCGTACAGTATGCGCCCCGTTGGACGCAATGGCAAAATATTCTGGACGCTGGGTCCTGCAGGTATAAAAATCCGATACCATGCACCGGCCCCAGAACAACATAACTCGCATACTCCGTAGTCTACGTACTGTACCGAATGCCCCCCTCGAAGCCATACGTCGTTGGGCCGATGCGCGGAGCGCCCTATCCCGCGCCCGCCATCAATATTCCCAACCTGATGAAACAGGTTGAGAACCTTACCCTGCGCGTCGAAGCGCTGGAAGCCACTCTCGGTTACCCGAGTTACCAACCATCTGGCCCCGGGACTCAGTGGGTCCAGGATGCTGATGGGCATCCGGCCGCTCTGCCGGCCCCCATGGGAACGCCCTCCGCTTGGGGGGGGGAGGGTCCAGAACGAGAGGACGGTCGCGTCGTGGTCCGCCCATTTGCGCATGTAGGTGATCCTCGCCGACACCTAACCCGCGAGGAAATCGCAAAAATAATGCGAGACCACGTGGTACCGCCTACCGACATCGCGTACTACGAACGACTGATCAAGGAATCGCGCCGCGAGAAACATTGGTTCGCCGTGTTCCTCGCGAAGCATTACCTTGATTTGATCAAGGAGTTGGGGGCCGACGCCTCCGAAACGCAGAAACAATTCGTTTCTGGATGGAAGGATCCTGACTGGTTCCGAAACGCGGTCCTATTGGACAATAAGAAGCGCGAGAAGCGCGAGAAGCGTGAGAAAGCCGAGAAGCCGGTCGACCCGGACTACTCGGACATCGAGGCCTGGGCACAGCTCCTCGCGGAATACGCGAATCGCCGCCCTCATGGTATCAAATTCGAGGGCAACGTGCCCGACGAAGCCCAGTTGAGAGGCTGGTTAATCTTCAAGCAGATTGGGCCAGCCCGCCCTAGCACGAAGGAGGAATCGCGGCGCACGCGCAACATCGCAAATCACGTGATCTGCCGATACTTCGCGGATCACGCCGAAGAGTACCGAGGCACAGTCATATCGCTGGGATGCACTATATCGGAGATGTGGGCCCCGACGCCATATCGGCACGGAGAGAACGTGGAAATCAACGATTTCCTGAAGCACGCGGCGAACTGCGGCCTACAGCACGAAATGGCTGAGGGTCCCCTCCACTCGTTCGCGACCCAGTGGCTCGCCGATTATTCCGGGCCCGTTGTGGCGTGAGAACCGAAGCACGAGAAGCCGTGTCCATTGACAGGCCCTCGCGTCGCAGTGAGTCCATCGACTCTGTGACTCGCTAACTATGTATTAACCACCTCTTTTCCTGGAGGGGGGAGGATGTAACGGTAGTATAATATTACCGTAGATAAGATTTGTAAGCCGCCGAAGGCGGCATGATGTAAATCAAGAAACACCGCGCCTCATTGGGCGCGGTCACTCACAATACTGCGAGGGCGCCGAAGGATCATATGGCGCCCATAGAACCTTATTCCGGGCCAGAGACATATAAACTACGCACGAACTACCTGTACCGTTGTCTTTCAGCTCAATATACACTCGGTTCTGTTCTGTGTCGGTCTAGTCGCGTCGTAGCATAGCTTTACGTAAGCTATACACTTTACAGCAGAGGACCGCAGACGACGCGGCAATACGAATACGCGTGATGTCACATACACGTGACAAACCCACGAAAAGAACGCGCTGCCGTGGCGGGGGTAAAAAGGATTTGCAGCCAGGGCTATCTGCTGGACCAATCTTGAACCATCTCCCTGATGTCGGCCACCTCTCGCCCCTTCTCCTCTGCGTTCCCCAATGAAATCTACGCGCTCATCGTCGCTGCTGCCAGCAGCAGCCAGGTGCAGGATCTTACGTGGCTCTGGACCTCTTGTCGACGCGTCTCTCGCGATTTCAAAGCGTTGACAGAGAGTTTTTGTCGAGAGAGGCATCTCCCCAAGACGAGTCTTCACACCAGTGCCGGTCAGTGCGAGATCCGATTGATATATGCTTGAGACCTCACGCCTTCACCTGCACCAGGCATGCGTTATACCAAGACAACAGGAAAAGTACTCTTCAACGCAGATTTTGTATACAAGGAGCTTGATCCTTCTGATCCTAACGTTGCCATATTCACTACGGAGTGTGCCCCCGAGCACAAGGAGATGATGAAGAACGTGATGCTGGAACATCTCGCCATGCGTACGCGATGGGAGGGCAAGTGGGACATCGTCATCAGGCACCACGTCAACGATGTCGAGGTGCCCGGGCTCAAAGTCGACTGGGACAACCTCGAGATGAGGTTGGACTGGACAGTTCTCTTTTCCCAATTTTGGTACGAAGAGCTGGAGATCCAGAGAAGGCAGCAGCTCAAGGTAAGTGCGATCCTGCGGTCCACCCTCTGTTTTCGTGCTAATCGCGGCTCTTGTCCTATCAGGCGGAGGGCCGAAAGGCCCAAGTCTTGGAATGGCGCAGACAAATCGAAACCGGCGAAATGTCCGAAATGGAGGCGTTCGAGATGCTGTTCACAACCTTCAACGGTATCGCGCGGGGAACCGTAGACGACGTTCGGAAAGATAGGCTGATCAGGCGGTGGGTGCGACAGGGCAAGGTGGAGGGCGTAGCGCACCCAGAGCGCTTGATCGATCGCCAGGATAGGGAAGAGATGGCGATGGGGGCGCGAAGGCTCCAGGATCGGAGGGTGGTCATAAGCATGGACGCCTGCAACAGCGACGACGAGGCCGAGGAGGAACCTGAAGAGGAATCATACACTGAGGGTGACCAAGACGAGGACGACGAGGACGAGGATGACTATGAGTCTGACGAGGATGAATGTTCTTGCGGCTCTGGCGAAGACGAAAACGAAGCAGTGTCCGGTGCCAAGGATGCCCAGCCCGCCCAGCCGGTCCTGCAGGCAGCGGCCTGAAGCCTCGATACCGCTGTCCGATCGGCCTTTACTTCCCCTCGTTTGGTCACGACCTATGCCCTAGTGCGCTGGCGCAATCTGTTCGATGGTTCGCCTAGAACAACTATTGCGGTTGTAAGGCTGCTCCCTTATTTCTTCTCGAATCCACTCGTTCTCTACTTTCACTCTCCTTAGCCCTCTGGAAATGCCAACGATGGTTGATATGCGGACTGTAGACGCCGCTGACGATCGAAGACAATTGGCGTGAAATACGCTTCATCTCCACATCTGATCTCGTTCGCCGGACGCGGCAGAACCAATGCAAACGGTTCCCGACGAAAGATGTATGACCCTCTCGCAATAGAAGACGCCATGAGAGTCGAATCACTTGGTGGTCGCGACGAGCGTCGAGGCCGATGCTAATTCCGCGGTCGTTATATTCTCAGCATGAGTTCGTTGCCAACACCAGCCCCTCATACGCTATTGTTCGCGTCGCTGATTTCTGCGAACCCATGCTGGCATGCTGTCCGAGGGAACGAGAGGGATCCAAGCACAGCGGGGGGACCTCGGATTCATCGGCCTAAGTGATGATCATGGTTTGCGCTCGGACCCGCGCCGGTACACGCTGGAAATCGCAGCCTATTCATGATCCTTGATGCTGGAAACTCGAGTGTATCGCAGTTTGTCGTCGTGCGATGATCAGTTGCAGGCGAGCTAAACCTGTTCCTTTGGAATCAGCGAGCCAAGAAGGCTTCAGTAATGGCGGTGAGATGAAACGACGGCAAAGCGCGGGGGTTACGAGGATCCTTCCTATAAATACCGCGAGCGCGCGCGCAGAGGCACGTCAAATGGCAGTCGCGCTAGCGTGCTTTGGTGCGAAGATCACGACAGTGGCGGTCGGCCCCAAGCTTCCTCTCTAATGCTTCCGTGATACGGGTCTCGGGTGCATTCACGGGTGATGCAGACAAGAATGGGTCGGTCGTATTGCTGCGTCGATAGATAGCGGCATCAAAGGGCTGGATGGAGGATGGGCAATAAGGAGGGAGGGGCGTTATACGCGTATAAGTAGTATATATATGTACGGAGCGACATCACTAAGCTATGGGAGGCAATCGCAGTGTAAGGAGAGGGGACGGTGGATAATTGCACAGAGAGCGGGGTAATACTAGTTGTTGCAAGAAGGCGGCCAGCTGCGGCGCGTGCACGGATAGGTTACGGGAATATGCGACAGACAGAAGAGGAGAGGGGTTGCGTGTGGGATGAATATTGGTACATTGACTTTGATTGCGTGGGTGAGAGACAAAGGATAGTTTGGAATGATGGGAATGTGAAGACGAAAGCGAGTACAAGGTCCAGTCGGTGGAACTGTGGTGGGTCGGTGATCGTGTGATGGCAAGATGGGGAACAGAGCGAGGGTCTTGGTGGGAGCAGGGTGTGAGGTACCCCACGAAGGGTGATGAGGGTTCTTGTTGGTATCGAAACCAGATCTAGGCAGGAAGCGCCGAAGGTGGGGACTGACGTGAGACGGAGGCGGAAATCAGATCACTGAGCGGCGATGGAAGCGTCGTCGCTCAGCCAAGCGCCTAGGTCCAGCACGAACGACGCGGTGTCTTCGTCGACGTCCGCGTTGAGGTCCATGAAATTGAGTCCTTTTGGCAGAAGCAAGGGTAGTTTCTGCCCGCGGGTGGAGCGCCGCGAGCGATGGCGCGGCTTCTTCGTTCGTGCCTGTGCTGGGGACGAGTCTTTGTCGAGGTATCCGGGAGTGACAGGGAAGGAGAGCGAGATCTCGGGTGTGAATATCCTCGAAAGGGCCGGCACTTTGGTGTCCGCCGCCGGGTCGGTTTCGGCTTCGTCATGCTCGTCGTCGGCCTCATCGTCGGACATGTTCATGAAATTGCTGCGTTGCTTGCTCGATCGGGTGCGGACGAGGTTGTTCAAGCGTCCGCGACCCTCGAGGAGGGCCAACGCCTCGGAGCGGCTGGCGTGACGGCGACGGGGAGACGCGACGGTCGACCAGGTCATACCGGATACCGGCCGCGGAACCGTGTTCCGCGACGGACGAGACGAATGGCGTTGAGTCGCGGGCATGCTATACACGACGTCGTCCTCTTGGTCGCTGTCGGACTCGGAGGAGGAGTTTTCCCAAACGGAGGAGAGGGTGAGGGGCGGGACTTGAGAGGGTGAGGGCCATGACGGCAGAGGTGACGAAGGTGCAGGCTTCGGGCTAGGGACGGCGCGCAGGGACGGCGAGCGGGACGGTACGAGCGTGGCACGGGACTCTGAAGAGGGACCAGGGCTATATGGAGGCGGGGGACCAAGATGACTAGAGGATGTTTCAGCAACGGGCGAAGGCATATACGGGGTGTATCGTCCACTCACGAAGAAGGACGGGCTCCAAGCACGTCGGAGTCGTAGGACGCCCTTCGCTTGTGGGGCAGTCTGCGGGGGGGATCAGTGGGCTGCCGTGGGCGAGAGGCATAAAAGGTTGCGCACGGGAGGACCTGCGAGTCGCGGCGCGAGACGCGCGAGGGCACGAACGCGGTCGCGGGCTCGGCGAGGTCGAGCGACAAAAACGAAAGGTACTTGTCCGCGTTGGGCCGGGGGGCAAAGTGGTCGTCGCGGCCGGCGCTGGTGGCGGACAGGCCGAGATTGAAGAAAGTGGAATACTGGGGCAGGGCCATGGCGGAAAACAACAAGGGAGGGTTGGGGAATGGACGCCCGCGTCGGTTGTTGTCTTTATGTGTGCCTTGTGTCCTGTGCACTGGCGATCGGAAGCCGGGACCCGCAGAGGTGCATAGCGCCCGATTCGGCCGGTGACCAAACCCGTCCCGGACGCGTTCCCCGCCGTATCGCCTTCGCCACGCCCAAACACGCCACGTCGCCCTCACACAACACGCGCATCAGACGCGCGCCCGTCGCCAGCATGGCTCAGCGAACACGGGAGCAACGGGGCCAACACCCTCCTCAGACGCTGCTCGCTGGCAGTCGCGCAGGGCCGACAGGCTGGCCAGCCGGGCGCCCCATCAAAACGACGGCGTGCTTCCTTTTCATTATATTCGGCTAGCTTCCGCCCGGCGACGCTCGGCTTCCCCCGCCCGCCACTCATCAATTGTCTTGCCGTTCCAGAGACAGCTCGTCCCGGCGGGCTGCGTTGCGGTCGCGCCGTCGCCATACGCGCAAAACCGCGATGGACCATGTCCTGCGCGCCGCATTCCTCCCCAATACACCCGTCGCCATGGTCGGATCTTCACCGGATGACGTTGCCCGCACCTCCGTGTCTCTCGCAAGCAAATTGGCGCCGGGCTTCGGACCGACTCCACCCAACACGTCCCGACGGGTGGTGACTCTCCCTGCGCAAACCCGGACTCGCACGACCGCCATCCTATTACACATCTTCGCTCGCTTCCTGCACGAGGCGGTTGTGGCGCACGTCGACGCTCGCTGGGCGCGCTGCACGCGTTGATGGGTTCCCACTGGGCATCGCGACAGGACGTGCCCGTCCCCGGGGTTTTGCCCCTCGAATGGCCGCAGACGCTCGTTATTGTTCACAGCATATTGCGTCGTGGTCCGCGCAGCTGCATGCCTCCCGCGCGAGACCTTGTCCCCTACTGCTCTACTAGCGCCTGCGGTTGTTTCACCATGGAAACCAATGGCGTGCGGTTCGCCCAGGTTCATCGGAACGGCCATTTCTCTGCACATTCTCGCGTCCATAGCGGTATCCCTGTGGCGGGAGGGCCGCGTCTCCTGACTATGTGCACGATCGCGCCATAGAAAGCGTCTGGCCACAACAAGCATAGTCTCTACTCGGCGTTATTGGCCTTCGCCAGTTGGCAGCGCAGATCCTGGCGTCGCGATGCGCTTCGTCCGGGCGACGGAATCGGTCGGGGATCCTTCTGGGTCCCGTGTCTCCTTCGCGGGCGCAGTCAGACTCGTGCTGTCGCGCCACATCCCACTGCGCGCTCGAAATTCGGGTCACAAAATCTTATCGGTTGCGCGCAGGAATATTCTCCGCCTCTGTTTCAAACGCAACAACAACCAGCGACAGGTCTCTGTCTCCCTTCGTCTCTCGCGTGTATGTACCCTCTATGACCGGTTTTCCACCTTCACGCCGGAGCCAGCTCGGAAAAGCACACGGAGTCCTTTGCAGCGCCACCGCATCAACTTCGACCGCAATCACGTCGCTGCGCCAAACTCACTTTGGACATATACCTGCCACACGATTACATACCCATTCGCGATGGCTTATGCACATACTAGAACCCCCCTTCCCCCCCCCCCAATCACCCTGCGACGAGCGGCAGGTCTAGCCAGTTGGCAACGTTTTGCTCCATGTTGGCGGCTCGGTGCCAAGTACATACTCCCAATTTTCTTCTCGTCGACGGCGGCGGTTGAAACTGGGTACGTAATCGATGGATACGGCTGCGGCGGACGTGGTGCGATGCAGCCGTGGGTTCGCCATCGACGATGCTTATCGACGCATACAGACCATCTATGCTCGATCTCGCATGCTCATGGTCAACGCGATGTCAGCACCTCGTTGCGTCTTGGCTTTCAGACTGGGGTACCTCTGCCCCAGCCCAGGTGAACTCCGCCTCCTGCTTTCCCCCCCGGATTTCGTATTGGACGCTATCCACGGACCCGGAGTCTGCATCATCAATCGATGGTAATATTCGGACATGAAGCGTGAAGCGGGTACAGGTCGGCACCTTCCGTCCGGATCCATCAAGAGGCACTGAGTTGGGACATGCCATCGCGTTCGCGTTTCGTGGCACGGACATGAACATATTGATCTGCTCATGTAGGAACACTGTCCAGGCCCTGTCTCTCCCCCTGAAGCTCGGAGCATCGTTCTGGATTGCCATCACCGTGAATGGGCATTCGATTGCCATGGGTCTTGCCCCAAATCGCGATCTGTCCGGGGTTCGGGGAGAAATACGCCTTCACCCGCGGTCCCGAGTGGCGCTTTCACGCAACTCTCAATCCTGTCTCCGGCGGCTCGGCGGTCACGACATTTCGCGATGCAGCCGCTCAACCTCCCCTTCCAGCCGTGTTGCAGTCCTGATGGTGGTCCCCGCGATGCAGGAAAGGGGGCGCGTGAAAGGGGGCGCGTGCGGCGCGCGGCGTCTCGTTAGTGATGTCGATACGCCAGTAGATCAGAAAGTGGCGTGATGAACGCTGGGTCTCTCGACCTTTTCAGCTCGACACGGACTGCCGTGATCCACTGCATGCTAAGCCGGAGGCGACGAAACTATCTCTGGCATTCACTCACCGAGTGTGGGATTCAACACGAAGTACTAGACGAACGTAGCTAACTTTCTTATGCTATCCACAGCTACTCGACAACTGCATTTGACGAGATCATCCGAGTGCGGAGGTGGGAGATCGCCAGGCAGCTATGCGTGCGTGCGGTATTGATGGCACTTGCGTCTGACTGAGTCCTCGAGCGACCTGGCGGCGCGAAACGCGGTCACGTGATATGGCACGTTCCCTCACGCGAGGCCGACGCGAAAACATATTTACGCGTGACAAAGGGAAAATGACAGAAAGAGCTCCGGTGTTGTTCTTGCTTCTTCCCTCCACATCCCTTCCGTCGTATAGAGGCACACCTTGAGTCTTTGCCATGCCCTCAGACGGTAGCGAAAGCCGGCTCTCGAACACGCCTTTTGGCGAGGAGCAGAAGAAGCTTATGACACTCGTTAATGATCTGTCGTCCATGGGGTGGGCAGTACAATGGTCTTAACTCGTTGCATATGTTGACCTGCCACCGGGGATGTAGCGCACAAGCTGAGCTCGACCTGCCCAGTATAGCAGTGATTGGCAACCAGAGCGCAGGTTAGGCCCTTGTTTGCCGTCCTGAGTACAGGTTTCATACATCTAGTGTAGGAAAATCTAGCATTGTCGAATCCATCTCAGCCGTGAGCCCCGTGCTATGAGCGGCGACGGATGTCTGGTTGCTCACAACTCCCTGCAGATCAAAGTTCCTCGTGACGCCGGCACCTGCACGCGCACTCCCTGTGTGATTCGTCTGAAGTCCTCCGCTGAGCCGTGGTCTTGCCGGATCAGCCTGCGTCGCGAATTCAACGAACAGGGAGCAAGGCTGAACGACATTACCGAGATACCGTTCGGCACCTTGATCACAGACCCAGATGACCTCGAACAGATGCTACGTCGGGCGCAGTCCGTACTGCTGAATCCGACCATACCAACCGACGAGATCCTCAGCGCGACGCCGGAAGTCCTGAATAAGGGCCTGTTTAAGGGCTACCCGAAGCAGCGCAAATTCTCTCGCAATTCCATATGCCTCAATATCTCCGGGCCTGAAGTGACCGATCTTTCCTTTGTGGACTTGCCTGGTAATCCAGATGTCCAACCTGGGTCACCCGATACTGATGAAACAACATTAGGATTAATCCAGAACGAGGATCACGAGGTGGTTAGCCTTGTGGAAGATCTAGTGATGTCGCACATCAAGAAAGAGAACTGCCTGATACTAGTGGCTCTCCCGATGACTGGTACATCCTAGGGTTGTTCTCGATTTTATTGCAGTTCCTGAACTGCGTATTGTGCAGATGACCTCGAAAATCAGAAGGCGCTTCGTCTGGCTCGCACGGTCGATCCTGAGGGTCGTCGGACCATCGGTAAAAGAAAAAACTCTCGGTGTTGTCTTGGCCTCTTTGTTGATTTGTTCTCAAGGTGTCCTCACAAAACCGGACGTGCTTGGCAAGGGAGCCACCAAGATGAGGGAATCGTATCTTGACGTCGTGGAGGGACGCTCACATCCGCTTCGTCTTGGCTACTAGTGAGTGGCTTCTGGAGCTTGGACGACGGCTTACGATGTTTCCTAGCATGACACGTCAGCCAGATGATGACGAACGGTCTAGGAAGATCGCGTTCTCTGAGATGCGGGATGCCGAGGCCAAGTTTTTTGCGGAAACTTCTCCATGGTCGACATGCATTCTCAAGGAACGCTTCGGGATACCCAACCTTGTGGCGGCATTGAGCGGTCTTCTGATTCAGCTCATGAATGACACGTAAGCACCTGACGACTGCACCATTCCTGCTTCTCATCGAGCTCTTCAGGCTACCGAGTCTTCAAGCGGAAAGCCTACGATGTCTTGAACTGTGTCAGTCTCAGCTCGAACAGCTACCTCCAGCGACGGAAATAGCACCTACCGCCCAGCTCATGGATCTCGTCGTTGGCTTTTGTACGGACATAAAGCGCATAGTGAAGGGGGCCCCTGATACGGTCACGTTGATACACCAGAACCGCGACGCTTATCACGCCTTCAGGCAGTCTATTCTGAACACAGCCCCTCGATTCCAACCTTATGTGGCCGGCAATATGGGCATACCCTCGTTCGAATTTGGAAAGCCGTCATCGGGCTCCGGCAAGCAGCCAGCTAATCCGGCGGAAGACTTGATCGCCGAGATGAAGGACGTATATCTCGACGATGTTCATCGCTCCCTCGCCATGTCTGTCACCCGTGAACTTCCTGGAAATATACCGTACGAAGCGAAGGTGAAGTTGATTCAGGCGTACCAAACCGCTTGGAAGAGGCATGTGCACTCGTGCTTTGACGCGGTTCGTGCCAACATGCGCAGCACGCTTGACGAATTCATCAAGTCACATTTCGGTCGGTACTTGCGCCTCGCCAGCCAGATGAGGTGCGGCCGCCTCTTTCTGTTGTCTGATTGCTCGATCTGACGTCGTTCCAGGTCGCACGCCAATGAGCTGGCAAATCAGTGTGCCGATACTTGTCTCGCTTCCCTCCTGGCTATCGTATCCTCCGAAATGGTTCCGTATACACTCAACACGGTAGACCTAAAGTCTAATTCAGATCACTGGCTGTCTATATACCAAGGCGTCCGTTCCGGGAAGCCCGGGCTCGAGTCTTTGTATGGGTTTCATTCGCCGTCTAAGAAGGCCCAAACCGGGAGCACCGAAGCATCGTTCACATTTGGTGGTCCTAAACCTGTTCACAATGACGAAACGACTCCTGTTGGAGGTCTATCCGCCTTCAAGTTTGATTCTCCACAATCTCAAGGCAGATCGGCGGCATCCACGCCGGGCACCCCATCAAAGTCAGACTTTGCCCCGAAGCCCATCATACCTATCAACAAACACAGTTCAAATATCACTGTGTCGCAGCAACCCCTCGAGAAAGCCCCCGGAGCTGATGCTCCGAAGCCACTGTCTGATACCGCTATCAGCGTACCTGATCCGTACGAAACCGAACTCAGAACGATGGCGGAGGTCCGTGGCTATTTCGACGTATCCCATAAGGTATGTCGGGCGTGTGGATCTATCGTATAGTAACACTGAACCTCCTTTTGAGCGCTTCATCGACATCATTACTATGCTCATCGACGGCCTCTTCGTGCAAGGTGTTGCCAGTGCAATGCAACATCACATTATTCGCAAGCTAGATTTCGGCAGCACTGACACTTCCGCTCGCTTCGCTAGATATCTAGCCGAGGAACCCAGCATTGTGAATAGGCGGGAGGAACTCATGAGCCGCCAGCGGCGTCTCCAGGGCGTTTTGGCACAATTGGACGATTTCGGTATTTGATGTAGACACCCTCTTTGTCACTCGACCTGCGCATGAATACCAGACTTGATCCAGAGACTCGTCGCCGAGCCAACATACACCTTGGTGCGAAATCGCCAGAACGTAATTTACAACTGCGTACTATACAGTATGTGTATCAACCTGTCGTTCGGGACAGCAGAGGGACCGACGAAGACACGAAGGGAGGGGAGGGGACCCATACCACCCAGCATCACACCGCCTAACTAAAGGCGTCCCGGCCACGCGGGGAGACACGTCTCACCCGCCGAAGCAGTGGTACGGATCGGACAGGACAGTCGGGCTAGAGAGGCATAGGGATACAGGCAGCAGTAGTTTAATGTCTAACATACGGTTCGACCGCAACGGACAATAAACACGGATTCCAAAAAAAAAAAGTCAAAAAAAAGTCGTTCAGCTGCTCCTATGACTTTGAAGTATGCTCTTCGTTTTATCTAGCCAGCCTGACACGAGCGCACTTGCCGAAGGATGCCTATCATAGACAGTTTGCGCCGATGCACCGGAGGAAGGTGCAGGTGTTGAATTCAGAGCGCCAGCGCCGGGCGGAGGTCCTGTTGGCGGCACGAATCCACCCCCGTAGAACGACTGCGGAGGTGGTGCTGGTGAAGGTTGCGTTGGACGGGAGTAAGGGTCAGCATACGGCGAGTTGGGGCGGTGCGGAGGTGGTGGAGCAGCATGGAGACTAGATTTGTTTGAGTGCGCATGACTCGAATGGGCGTTAGGCGAATGAGAATGTCCTGTCGCGGGTGGAGCAACGTATATCCCGGGGTTGTTCAACTGAGCGGGGGACGGCATAGGCTGATGTGAATTCGCTTGATGCGACCCTATGCGCGAGTGCCCTGGAGTGGGCGACGGTGAGGGCCGCTTGGATAACTTTGCCTCCGCTGGATGTACGTTATGTGGTGTTCGATAATACATCGGAATAAAGACATACCTTTACGTTGCTCCTTCGCGTCTTTTTTAGCCTCCTTTTCACGTTCCTTCTCAGTTTGGCGTTCCTTGCCCTTGTGTTTTGCTTTATCGCGTTCTTTTTCGGCAAGCGTCGGCTTGGGCTGCAACTCCGGCATAGGTATTTTGCTCAAATGCACCGTCAAACGGCTCGGAGGTTCGTACTTCTCCTTGCCCTTGCCCTTGTCGTCGTCCAGATTTATCCTGCGCGGACCCTTGGCTGCCGGTGCCGCGTCGTACACAACATATTGGTGCAGTTCTGCCTCTTCTCCAGCCTTGTGTCTGAGACGTTTTGTCTCCTCTACGACCTGAAGCACCTTAGATACGTGCTCGGCAGCAGATGACTGAATAGAGATGAACAGCATCGCCTCATCCTACATCACGTCATGTTATGAGCTCCCAAAGGCGGCCAGGAGCATGGAAGGCATACCTGGAGGAGAGTGTAACAATGGCTTGCATAGTCGTGCACACTACCTTCCTCTTCAACCGTCACTTCGTTCACCATGGCGCCTTTATCAGATTGCAGCTCTGCAATACGCTCGGGCCCGGTTTTTGGCGGGGGCTTCGGTGGAGGCGTGGGTCTGGGTCCGGATGACTGCCTGATGGCGGAAGGAGGGGGATTCGGAGAGCCTTCGGGCTTTGCAGTGTGATACGCGTCACTCGTATCGCTGAAAGTGAGTAGTGCGCTCAAGAGGACGATTTCAAGACCCTTCTTGTCATCGATATCGAATCTATATGGCCTCAGCATCGCATATATGCAGCTGGTACAGGCGGACGTACCTATTGATATTATAGTCCAGAATTTGAACCGATGTCGTTTTGATACGACCAGCAGGCTCTTTGGTGACGGCGATCAGAACCGGTGGATCAGGCTTGCGGATCATGTAGCACTCTTCGCGCTTCCACTCGAATTCATGTCTATGCGAATTGTGGTGTAATCATTGAATCATCCAGCATAACGTTGTATTACTCGCCCTTCCCATTGAAAGGCCCATCGGAATGAAATGCTCCCGGTATATTTCAATTCGACAGCAAGGGTGGGATTGAAGAGCTCGATCGTCTTGTGCTTGCTTGTCGCGCTAGGCGCTGTTGCCGACGCAAGTAAAGAACCTGAAAGGGGTTCTGATCATGCATTTTCGTGAGTCGATTGCTAGTCGGATCGAGTGCTCACACTTGCTCACCGTATAGGTTCATCTTGTACATCACATCCTGCGCTCTCTCCTTGTGATAATGTATTGTGCCCGACGGATCGACGAGATCCAACACGTTGGGATCTTGTTCATTTGGGACGACGTTGAGCGTGAAGAGGTTTTGGTCAAGACTCATACTGGATGCTAAGCGCCGTCTCTGTGTCCGGGAGGTTATAAGCCCTCGCCCAGCACAGCTGCGCACATGCGGTGGCACTGCATGAATGCTGCGAAACCGCCGTGATACCGCAGTCTATACAAACGCTGTGCTAGCAACAACAACAGATGAGAAGGCAACAAGATTCCTCCTGTGGCTGGAACAGTGTACAAGGCCAGTTTACGGAGATGAGGCTCGCGGTGGGCCGCAGCTTCTGGGCATTTGAATCGCCACTCACAACGTACCGACACCGCCACTATCAGGCACCTGAGGCCATAGCTATAGGTTACCTGAAGTAACAGGATAGTTGAACCAACGTATCGCGTGCCAAACAGTATCGATAGATTATCATATATAATAGTCATAGCTGGCCCATTACACATTTATATATATATCGATCACATACCCAGGTGGATGTAAGGCGCCCACCGGTTCGGGTCTGGATGTTCCTGTCGAAGTCGTTGAACCGCGGTGTCAAGCGCATACGGTACCGTATCCGGGTGAATGTACTCGGAGTCCCCGTCGAATATTTCCTTGTACACCGACTCCGCTACCATTGGCCCGTCCACGTCCTCCATGGACCTGGAGATGAGGGTCCGGTCAGCGTTGGCTGTCATGAGCTGAGAAGAGGCACGCACCATAACGTCGCGATGACGCTTTTGAATCCTGCGAAGAGCATGGCAGCAGCCAGATGAATCGTTTGATCTGGTTGATTCTACCGTGACCTCAATAAGCAAATGTTGACGACAATCAGCCTTGGACTATGTTACCTTGTCGCCTTTCGCCGTTTCACACGCGCTCAGGAATGCGAGGAACGCTCGTGGCAGCGGAATGGGCACGAGTTCCTCGATAGTGAGCAGCTTATCTCGCATGACGAAGCCGCTATTGAGCGGGCATTCAGCATCTTGACGACCGTGGCAGGCAAGGTGAAGTAGTGTCGCTTCTGGAAGTTTGTCCAAGAGCATCTGCGCCGTCATGCCGTTCTCCTCCCCGAACATTGCATCATCTTCTTGAGGGATCGTGATGCGCGTCCGAAAAGGCAGCGAACTCGCGACCCTCCTGATTTCATTTATCGTATGCGGCAAGTCGATCCAGTCATAGGTGAATGGACGTGGTACGGCGGCAAGCAACATTTTGGTTGTAGACCTCGCGACGGCCTCGTAGGATCGCCGAGCATTGATGAGCGCTCCTAGCGTCGGCGTGTAGGAAGACACAACGTAGTCCATGGACGACTCGCGATCGGTAGTGGCAGCATGAACAGGCAGATGCGTAAAATGTCCCGTAGGACACCACCACAGGCGAGGCCGATCTCGACCGACGGCTGGCTAGGGCGGAATGCGGATCAACCACGGAGCGCAACTGCGTATGACAACGCTCTCACCTTCAAATTCAAGGCTCGGAATACCGGGCTCACAACGCGCTCCCATAGGACAGTCAGAATGCCGTATATTCTGCTCGATTCAACCCGCGAGCCCGAGGTTTTCGGGACCTTGACGAGCTTCAAGCGAGCAGAGGAAAGACTTTTCGCCATGACGGCGTCCGATATCTCGTCGCTAGCGTCCTGAAGCCACTCGTCCGCAACGCCAGATAGGTGAAGAGTAATCGGGGAACTCTGGGGCGACTTCATGACGACGGCATAACACCCGGATGCGCTGGAAACCAAAACGACAACAGGTCCCTTCTCCGCTGCCAGCGCGAGCGAGGAAAATTCGTCGTGCATCATGAACCGCTCTAGTCCGAGGCCAGGCATGGCCCGGATTTGCTTGAGCAATAAGTTAAACTCGTCGCTCTGTTGCCTCCGGCGAGAGCTCTGCCTCTCTATGACGCGTCGATCCGAGACGCTATCAACGGATGGGTCGTCGCTGTGCTCGAGTTGCCGCGCAAGGGTCAGCAGGCGCTGGCGAAGGTGTACCGGGACGGAGTCGAAAGGAGAGCGCAAGCGAAGGACCTGAGTCCAGTATATAGCACGTCCCTGTTCGAGAATCTCCAGCGCCGTTTCTGGCCGGGATATCGCCAAGGCGTGAGCGGCACCTGTGATGGCGATGTTCCGTCCTATTCCGAGGGCTTGCAAGCGAGAAGGGAGGTCGACGCCAAGGAAGGCAACCCGAGGTAGCATGCCAACCACAGTAGCATACACACCCACGAGCTGTGCCCGTAACGATACGTCCGTAAGAAATACGGGGAGGTGATGGATTTCGATAAGTTGGAGAAGCCTGACTGCTTGCAATAGCCGGGGCCTCACGTCTTGATGGTCTTCCGTGATCCCTTGATAAATATAGTCCAAGGCGAGCGCAGGATTGCAATCTGGGTTGTTCTCGGCGAGATGCAGCTCAGCGATGTCCAAGAGGTAGCGGGAGCGATCGCGCCGACCGACAGGTAGCAGTGAAAGCGACTGCTGCATGATTCTGACTGCCTTCCCGGCATCGTCGCGTTGTCGAGTATGGTGATACAGGGCGTCGTAGGTCAATGCTAGAATGTGCATGAACGAGGGGTTTTTGCTCGCATACAAGGGATCCGCAGCTTCAGTTTCTTCGAGGATTCGAAGTGCGTGCTCGACGTCACACAAGCTCTGGTTGTGCTTTCCCCGCCGAAGGAGAGCGTCCGCTAACGTGCATGCAACCTCGACCTTCTCGCGAATGTTGGCGGTGACATAGGCCACGGAGTCCTCGCCAAGTTTGACAGCTTCCTCAAGATCTTCGGCGTGATGCAACGTCTGGTATCGCAGACAAAGCGCGTTAGCCAGATCTGCCGGGTCAAGCGGGTGATGCTTTGGCGAGCGGGCTTGGGAGATTTGGCGATACAATGAGATGGCCTCGTTGAGACTCTCGATGATGCCCGTCTCTTGGAAGTGCAGACATAGCGTGTTCGCGAGGTTATGCTGCGAAATGCAACGTCTGGGGTGGCTCGTTGGCAATAGTTCGAGCAGTTCGCGGTGAAGCTCAATTGACTTCTCCAAATCCGCAGGTAATCCGTGACGCTCGAACCGAATTTTGCAAGCAGTAGCCATGTTGTTGAGAACGCCGGGGTGCATGTCATGTTTGGGTGGGCATATACGGATAGCTTCCTCGTTGGTCCTTATCAACTCGTCCAAATCCTGGTCGGTGCCGAGAGCATGCGAAAAGCTGGCCATCAGGACGTTGATGAGAGATGTCAGACGATAGACACGGCGGCCAGGGACTGCGTGTTCTAGGGCGGCCTTTGCGATGCTATGCGCTTCTTCCAAATCTTCAGGGTCACCCGTGCAATGGAAACGATCCAACATCTGCGCGCTGAGCCTCTGCTCGATGAATCCACGCTCGAAGTGACGAGGCGGCAAGAGAGCTATCGCCCTTTTACCCAGCCGGATGGCATCCTCGAGCATACCAATGTCCCTACACCCCTCCCAGTGGAAGGACAAGGCGAAACCAAGCATGCCGAGGTAGTCGGCCAGGTTGAGTGACGTTGCAGGGATCTGCCCCAGGGCCTCTTCCAGGCACCTAGTGGATTCTTCGATAAAGACGGATTGTCTCGTCATTGCATAACGACGGACAAGGATTATGGCAAGAGTTCGGAAGGCAGGAGGGCGCAAGGGGTGGCCAGCAGGGCAACGTTGAAGCGTGGTTCGGGACATGCGCTCGGCGGCATCTCTGTCGTCCGACAAGCCGCAGTCGTCTGCGTTTAGCCGGAGTAATTCGGCATAGATCGTCCAAACGGTAGGACAAAATATGCCCTCGGCTTGGGATAGGTCAAGAGAATCTCTCCCGTAGCGCATGGCCTGCTCTAGGTCATTCTTAACACCCGTGAATTGGTATCTCCTGCGAATTGCAAGCGAGAGCTGGATGAGAACATGGTGCCGTTTGAGGCTCGACGGAGGAAGCCTGGCGTTGGATGCGTCGGAGTGTGGGAGGCGATCGTCCGGACAGGGTGCACTGACGAGAATAGACCTGTCTAAAAGAAGTGCTTCGCAAATTTCGATGGATCTGCTCAGGGGTTCCAGCGCCGTTTGCATAACGAATTCGTCGTACAGGCGAAGGGCAGTGTCCCAGGGTGGCCATGACCGTGCATGGCGGACTGGAGATGATCATGGCTTAGCGCTGCTCGGGAAAGCGCAGGTTTCGCATGCTCACCATCATCACATTCACAGTTTGGCACAGTTTCAGCGATGTTATCCCTATGGCCATGTACGGACGCCATCGCGTCAGGACTGACTGCCATGCCGGTTACATCCGCGCGCAGAGGAAGGTCGTCGACGCAATGACCACACCAGCAGGATAACCAACGTCTAAATTCAGTCCGACAGTTCGCTGCACTTCAGCAGACGCGACCGGACCCGCACCAATGAGCGGGATGATAGCTTAGGGCAAGCATTGATCAAGTCGGGAGTCCGAACATTTTGCACGCAGAAGCCACAGCGCGGGAAACCAGAGAGCACCGCCATGTCGTTGCATTCCGGGTCAGGCGCACGTCCGCTGTGAGCGTGAAGAAGGCTTTTTGGCGTTGGCCACGAGGCGAGCGTCTCCGGTGCGGTCGTGACCGTCGTCCAGCCTGAGACGACGGGCCACGCCGCCACCGTCACCGCCCGCCACCTTGGCGGCAGCGCGTCGGGGTGGCAGTGCTTCACGCGGGAGCGTGAGAACGGGCTGATGGGATCGGCTGCGCGGTCCGCCCGGCCCTGGCCAACTGACCGCGGGGACGGCGGTGAATACACATATAAACGCGAGTGCGTGCACTGGGTTCGGGCGTCTGCCTCTTCTTCGTCGCGTGCGCTTCTCAGAATGTCGCTTGGATGGGTCGCCTCTCCTGCGAGCGAGGACAGCAAGAATAGTCCGTTCCCCATCGCGTCGCCGTTAATCGCCCACCTTCCTCTTCGGGGCCCGTGGACACTCCCTATAATCCCAGTCAACACACGGCGCCGCCTGTTATGTCCCTTCCGTTGCGGATGTGAGAGAAAACGAGGTCCGATGCGCCCACCGGCTGCGCGCGCCCCATCTCCGAACCCGTTAGCAATGCCCTGGTCGAGGGCGCGCTGACGTCCGACACAATGCTCATCGCCCGCGCTGCCCGTGGAAGGCGACGTGGACCGAGGACTGGGGTCGTCCCCATCCTCCCGGCAGATTTCACCCGGCGGGGCCCATCGACCCACCCCAAACGTCTTCTTTGCTGACAAGCGACCAAAGCACGTTCGGGCACCGCTCTGGATTCCTGTTCCCCACCATCGTCGGGGTTCCTCGCTTCTCACGGGCTCTGTCGGAACAGTGAGCCAGGCGCGAGTGAGGGAGCGCATGCGGCTTGATCAGCATTGCCTTGCTTCCAGCGTCGCCTGGAAGTATTCGGTGTCCACTTTCGACCTCTTTCGACGCACCGAGTCCCCCGTCGGCTCGCGATCGCCGGCCCGATCACCAGCCCTGACGGACAGACCCTCCTCGTTGGCCGCAGACGACCCGACCCCCGGCTACACTTATCTCGCGTTGGGCGCGCGAATATTTCGTCCTCGGCCGGCAAAGCAGACCAACCTCATCCATCAGGCGGGGCCAATGCTCAAAAATGAGGGTGTGTGCGCCTTTCGATGGTCATCTCACACCTTGACTGGCACCCCCTTACAACCGGGCGGTGACCCTCGACTGAAAACATACTCACAACACCCAAAATCCACTCGATGCCGACGCTATTCTACGTACAGGGCGCGCCCGTGGGCGTCGTCGCGACCATGGTCGGCCTTCTCGCTTCGGTCGGCGGTCTCGTCTTCGGTTACGATACCGGACAGATCTCCGACATTCTCCTCCTCGACGACTTCAAGCAACGCTTCGCCATCTGCACAGATCCGACCGATGTCTCGACCTGCGCCTTTTCCAAGGTCAGATCCGGCGCAATCGTCGGTTTCTTCTCGGTTGGCACATTTTTCGGCTCCTTTGGCGCTGCCTACGTCTCGGATTTTCTCGGACGGAGAAGAACGATGATGCTCGCCTGTCTCGTATATATGGTCGGCCTCATCATCCAGCTATCTGCTTCGCACGCATGGGTACAATACGCGATGGGTCGTATGGTTGGTGGTTTTGGCGTCGGCACTCTCAGCGTCGTCGTTCCGATGTACCAGGGCGAAATGTCATTACCACAGTGAGTATCGCATCGTTCGCTGCGGCCACGCGAGGCTGACGATCTTTCAGAATTCGAGGCACCGTCACCGCCATGTATCAGCTCTTCGTCACCTTCGGCATCTTGCTTGCCAATTGTGTCAGCATTGGAGCTCGTTCGATCGACTCCTCAGGCTCTTGGCGCACCATTGTCGGCCTCGGTTTGATTTGGCCGCTTACCCTCATCTCCGGCATGATCTTCATGGTGAGCAACCTCCGTACAATCCAACATGCCCTCGCTGACGGTCTTCTCAGCCTGAAAGCCCACGTTGGCTCACCGGCAAAGGTCGTATGGATGACGCCCGCGTCGCGCTAGCGCGCGTACGTGCCATTCCTGCTGCAAATGCGGATCAGGACGAGACCATTGCCCGCGAAATGGATGCCGTCATCGCTCAGGCTGAAGCCGAGAAGGGAATGACCGCTGGCTGGCTCGACTGCTTCAAGCCCGGGCAGAAGACGCTCTACAGGACCATCCTCGGCATGGCTCTGCAGTCGTTCCAGCAACTCACCGGTGCCAACTACTTCTTCTACTTCGGCGCCACCATCTTCCAATCCGTCGGCATCTCCGACTCGTTCGTCACCCAGATCGTCCTCGGCGCCGTCAACTTCGTCTGCACGTTCGGCGGGCTTTACGTTCTCGGCCATTTCGGTCGTCGTTGGCCTCTTATTATCGGCGGCCTCTGGCAGTCGGCCTGGCTTTTCGTCTTCGCCGCCGTCGGCACCGCAAGAGACCCCACCAGCGACCAACAAATCGGTAGCGTTATGGTCGCCAGCGCGTGCATGTTCATTCTGTAAGCCAGGTTCCTCGCTCTTCCTCGATATCCCCGTGTTTATGCGATCATTTCAGCGGCTTCGCTACCACCTGGGCCCCTGGAACGTGGGTAGTCATTGGCGAGTCCTTCGGCCCTCGTACTCGCGCCAAGCAATCTGCACTCGCGACGGGCTCCAATTGGTTCTGGAACTTCCTCATCTCCTTCTTCACCCCTTACATCTCTGGCTCCATCGGCTACGCCTATGGCTTCGTCTTTGCCGGATGCAACCTTGCCGCCGCCCTCGCCGTCTCCCTCTTCTCCTATGAGAGCAGCGAGCTCACGCTCGAGGCCGTCGACATGATGTACAACGACCCCAACTGCAAGCCCTGGACGTCCCACCGCTGGGCACCGCCAGGCTTCAACACGCGGCAGGAATTCACCGCTGCTGAGGCGTCCGGCCACAAGTCCGGTGTCGATGTGGCACATCACGAGCACAAAATACTCACCGAGCACTCGCCCGCAGGCTCGGATGCGCACCTTCGCACTCACGCCGTATAGACTCGAAACCACGAATAGGGCGAAAAGTACAGGCGATGTATCATTAGTAATGGATAGAATAATGTAATCATCTCAAATTCCACTCAAACCTTCGGTTACGATGCGTATGGTCATAAGCTCAGGTATCACCGAGCCCATTTATGAGGGGGACGACACCGACGAAGCTCCTGCACAGCAGCATTAATTGACCCCACCTCATAGATCGAAGAACCGCGCTCGCTAGCTGTTCGCAAGGCTCCGGAAGTTCGCTATATCGTGTCCACGGCATAGCGGATGAACTTCCCGGCGTAGCGCCGCGATCTCCTTCTCCAGGTCGCTAAGGCTTCCGTTCCATAGAAACCGAAGGAGAGCGCGGTTTCGCGAGATCGAGGGCCTCCGTTAGATCGCTCTCGGAACCCTGCAGATCATAGCACCATTACAGGCATTGGTTGAGCATGTGCAGCGGCGCTTCGCACCCAGTGCTCCTCGGATCAGAGCTCTATGGCTTCTCTCATAAAACCAATCGCTGCCTCGACTACGGCAGGGTCGCGGCAGTATAGGAGAACGGCAACCCTCACCTTTTGTGGTGAGAATGCGCAGGAGATCATGGCAAATTCCAATACATTCGTAGGCGCGTTCAAATCGCGCCCTCGTACAATGTCTTGTGCAGTGCGATGGCATTGGCCCAAGGACAGGCACCTTCTGGAGAGTAGACTAACCTATGCATGAGCGGGCTCACCTAGGGGCATTGAAGAAAAGACGCGTACCTTCCTCGCACGCATACAATTTTGACCCCAGCCTTGGTTTCGAGAATCGACGTTGAGCTTGTTGTGTGCTCCAGTCAAGACACGAACAGCAAGCACGGTGCACGAAGGGAGGGTTGTAGCAGTCTTCCGTGGTCAAGACCCTAGAGACCTCGAGATCTTATCATGGCGGTATCGCATTGCTGCGTATCTGCCAATGCATCAGAGCGGGAGGTGAACAAGCAAGACTGGTCTGAATGCGCAGGCACAAACTCACTGCGATCTTGGCTTGCCAAGCATAGATGGGAGCTACGCATCGATGGTCATTTCCGGTCCGCAAAAAACGACAACCTTCGATCCTGTATACCCTCACAATCTATTGAGAGCAACGAGCTTCGGAGTTGCTGGTTGTGTTTTGCAGCTCAAGAGTTCAAGTCAATAGAGCAAACCGCGTCAACAACGCGGACGAAGGAACCACCAACTGAGGTTGCAATCGCAGTCCACGCGGGGGATGTCGGTCATGTCGCCGTTTCATACTTCTCTTTCAATATTGCGCTCAGAGAATCGTAGATGAAGGGAGAAACCATCGACATATCGAAAACGTGCAAAAGGACAAGAAAATGAGACGTATACACAAGCGAGTCCGTGATAGCCTCATCTCCGTCCGGGTCCACCACGACCATCATATCTAAGCCGTTTATTTGCCTCCAGAGGTACCCATGCCCATGACTGCCTTGAACGAATCGTATATCCACCACTGGAAGCCGGTGAGGGTACCGATCATGAGAATACGGGTGCCGAGACCCTTGGTGGCGAGGTTGACGATGCCGGTCTCGGAAGCAATCTGGCCGACGGACTTGCCCTTGTTCGCTGACTTGCCCATGAGGGACACGAGCGAGTCGGCAGGGTGGGAGACGATGGCGCAGACGACACCAGCAAGGTAACCGGAAGCGAAGGTAACACCGAGTTGGGTGCCCTTGCCGTAGGTGTCCTTGGGCGCGGTGAAGACGTGCTTGTAGAACAGCGAGACGATGTACTCGAAGAAGAAGAACTTGGCCATGGTGTAGGGGATCTGAAGAAAACGCGTTAGCCTCGAATTCTGGCGACGGAAGCAGAAGAACAACACTAACCTGGCGCGACCACAGGGGGACGAGGGAACCGAAGGGGTACTTGGTCTCAAGCTTGTTGGCCGACATGGCACGGAGAGCCTGGCCGAAGGGAACCGGGAAGGTGCCAGCGGGGCTGGTCTGGATGCGGACCTTGGTCATTTCGAGCGGGCACAAGGCGATGTCCGCAAAGACTTCGGCAGAGGCCGAGCCAGCGAGCCAGATGGCGGGCTTGTACTTGGCGGAGGTCTCTTCGCCGGCAAGGTTCATGTACGCATCCTTGAAGACCTCGTAGAGACCGTACTTGAACATGCCCTGGAGAGAGTAACCGACGAATGTCGGGCCGACGCCCTTCCAGAGACCGGCCTGACCCTCCTCGGCGACGATGGTCTTGAGACCAGCGCCGAGACCGTTGTACTTGCCAGGATTCACCTGTCGACGGAAGCTTTAAGTGCAGGCTCGGGACTGGTATCGCGCCGAAGCTCACCTGCATGTTACATTTTGTGACGTCGAGCGGGGTAATGCCGGCGTGAGTAAAACCACACGCAAGGGCACCGCCGAGCATGCACTTGGCGTAGTAGGAGGTGTCGTGGGGGACGGGGCCAAGGTACCTGTTCGAAGAGGTTGAGTTTGGTGTTCGGAAGACTGCCAGCGCGGCGGCACGGACCTCGCGTCCCACTTGACGGGCGGCTGGAGATGGGTCATCGCGGATTAGAGAAATATAGGATCTAGGGAATCTAACGGTGCTGGACTCTTCAAGTCCGAGCACGAGTGGGGGAGGATGGAGAGAGGTGGAGGAGAGGAAGTATCAAGCGCGACGAGCGGTGTGCCGAACAAATTTGGGTGTCCGCACGTCCCGGGGCCGTCCGACTGAGGGTGGGAAGACGAGTAAGAACGTTTGTGATGTCGGACTGAAGTCGGAACTACTGATCCATGTCAGTGCTGACCTGTTGTTGCGCGGGCGTAAGTAGACGAGCGTAAGCCGTGGAGGGGGGCGCTGGAGAATGGAATGGACCGTTGTACTTACGGCGGCTGACGGCGGCTTTGCGAGCATCACCCGGCGTTGACCAATCCGACGACGACCGTCGATATAAGCGGCCTCTCTCAGCCCGGATGGCCCGTACGCCCCGGGATCGGACTCCTGTCAAGAAACCATGTCCCCCGCCGCACTCGTAACCTCCGCCCCTGCCTCACCGACCTGCAAGCAACCCCCGAACAGGAAGTCTCTGTCCATGCCTGCCGAGGATTCTCCTTCAAAACCGTGGCGGCCCGTCCAAGCCAATCCTGTACCCGAGAGGTCCGAATTCGCGTTCGATTCTATGGAAGACGCCTTGGCCGCCTTCGCGAGCGGCGAGTTCCTCGTGGTCATGGACGACGAGGACAGGGAAAACGAGGGCGACCTGATCATCGCTGCCAGCGAATGCACCACCGAGAAGATGGCATGGATGATCAAGCATACGAGGTACGTTCGAATCCGACATGGGAGCATGAGAAGCACGCAATTCATCCCTTCGTTCGCAGCGGATTCATCTGCGTCGCACTACCGGGAGACCGCCTGGACGAACTCGACATCCCCCTGATGTTCCCGCAGAACCAGGAACGCCACCGGACAGCGTACACGATCACCATCGACTACAAGCACGGAACTACGACCGGGATTTCCGCTCATGACCGCGCCCTCACCGCCCGCATGCTTGCCTCTCCTTCCGTAACTCCCTCGTCGTTCACTCGTCCCGGCCACCTCGTCCCACTCCGCGCGGTAGACGGAGGAGTCATCGCCCGTAAAGGACACACCGAGTCTTCCGTAGACCTCTGCGAACTGGTCGGCTTGCCTCGCGTTGGCGTACTGTGCGAGCTGGTGAACGATGACGAGCAGGGGTCTATGGCACGCAGGGATGACTGCCGTCGCTTTGCGGACCGATGGGGGTTGAAGGTGATCAGCGTGGAAATGTTGGCTGAGTGGAAACGGCAACATTCGAGCTGACGAATGGGGCCGATGAGAGCTTCGTCCCAGCCAGCTGACAGTGTATGGCGTATTGGGGTGCCTGTAACGTTATTGAATCACAAGCAGACTGTTTTTCCTTCCAACACCTTACCGTACGAGCGATCGCCGAGCAAAGAGCACACAAATCAGTGGATGACGTCTGCCCGAGAGAGATCCAGCACCATGTCTTCCGTCGCGGATGCGATATCATCTGCGGGTACGGCCTTCCATCGTGCGCATGCCTGGAAATCGCAATGCTGTCAACGGCAGGAAGGACGTCGAATGGCAAGCTATACCTCATCGTATGCAGCAAGGAGCTCATTGACGTCGTCGTCCGTCTTCTCCAATTCTGTTACGTTGGCCTGTAGCTCGGCTTGTAGCGCAAGGTTGCCTTCTTCCATCTCACGAGAAAATGTGGGTGACAATAACGGCACGAAGTTTGGCGCTAAGAGATACTCACCTCCGCAAGCTCCTTTAACATTCGCTCCTTCTCCCTTTCTAATAATGGCACCACCCTGGCTACGGTCGCGGTTCTCGGTGGAAGATCTGGCCGCCACACATCTTTCTCATCGTCATCCGTCAGTGTGCCTGCTTCTCGTGCCTTGCGACGTGCGCGCGCTTCGGTAATGATGGCATGTAGCTCGTCCAAGTTATCCTTCAAGTTGTACTTGGCCAGGACGTCTTTCGAGTTCCTCTGCAGACGTAAGACGCGAAGGGATGTGTAACAAAGCAGGACTCACGGAAACGATGGTTTCCATATACTTGGAGACGTCGTTGTAAACTTCCCTCGCGCGTACCGGCTGCTCCTCGCACAATAGGGGAAAACATGCTTGGAAGTCTTCGTAACTGATCCAGGACTCAGAGAGATCTCGCCTCATTAAGGCGGCGACAAGACTCACGTCCACTTATGCGAAACGCGCTGTATGGCGAGCTCCAATGCGTCCTGAAAGTAGGCCCATCGCTGGCTGCCTTGGCTGTCGTTAGATGCTGCCATCGACGCGACAAGCAGGCCGTGTTTGATCTCGTGACTCGCGTCTTCCCCAGGTCTTCATTGCCAATGCCAATATTGTCTCACTGCAGATCTCGTGTGATATTGCTGATGATACATAAGTATTTGCACATATTAAAACTCGTTGGAGTGCTTCTGATGATCTATGGATGCAGCAGAGATGTGTGCGACAGTCAGATTGTGAGAAAAGTGTATGTACGTCCGGCTGAAACGAGCTATAATGGCGGCAATGGCCTCCGGCATTGGGGGCAAATATTCTGATAACGCGGTCAGAGGCGTACGCAAAGGTTGATGATGATAGAGTCACCTTAATTGCCAGCCACTGTTCCAAACATGCCGTATGCTGCCAGTTCATCGAGTTTCAGTTCTCCTTAAGGGGGAAGACTAAGGAATGTTGTAGACTACACTCACGAAGAGATGGTGACACGGCGCCAAACTGTAATGCTTCCTCCCGCCTACCGCCCGCCGGACCAAGCCATCTCGTTCGTCTCCTGGCTTGGCCGCCGATGTCTGTCCGCTAGACGAGTCGCTGATGAGAATGGCGTCCATGCAGATTGAACAATCTCCCAGAGATTTCTCAGGCGCCTCGGCATCAGGGAGCAGCATGGGTGGGTGATAGTCGTACGCGGGTGAAACAGCCATCTGCAGAATTTGTGAAAACGCAGAACCAAGATTGCACATTGCTGCGATGCGTACGGATTTCGGGAGGAAGAAAGACGGCCCCCATATTTCTTGCAATGTAAGAACAACTAATTCAAGGCAGACAATCGTCGCTATAGCCCATATCCACGCTAACGAATATACGTCAGCAGTTGCGCTCGTGAGTACAAATAAAACCCACGCCTTGGTTCGACCTCCAGAACGTTGTCCGGGCACGCCAAGAAGTCTGAAAGGCATCAGGCCCGAGAACGCACGTGTAACGGTGCCTGCACTCACATAACGCGATTGCTAATCGACAAGCTGTAGTGCCGACGAGATACTCCATGGAAATGCCGCTTGTCCTGCCTCTCCTGGCAGAGCGCACGATCAACGGCAGCCAGAAAAAGGTGTACATGGTTCCAGTGAAGAAAAACGCAAGACTGGGGGCAAGGATGGTGTGAACAATGACGAGCAGCAGGACAGCCATGATTAGCCCTTGCATTAAAGGTCCAAAGTCAGCCTCAACGGAACAAACTATGACTCCAAACGTACATAGACGGGCCTGGGGATCTGTGCGAACGTAGTTGAGGTAGGGGCCAAGGAAGGAAGGTAGTAGTATTGAAGTTGGATTGTTGTTGGTGGTGGGGGTAGCAGGCACTTCGCCCGCAGGTGCCCCCTCGACGGGAGGAGTGACGGAAGGCGGTGCAGTGGTGCGAGCTGTCGGTATCGGTGTCGCAACTGTCGCAGCCGCATCCTCGGGTGCTTGTATTTGATAAACCAACAAAGCAAATTGCTACGGCTGATGAGTATATCATGCACGACCCGATGCATAGTGGACATACCGTTTCTGCCACGAAGAGCGCAAATGCTAGGAAAGCAGGCGCAAATAACGATACCGACGCCCTTCCATCTGTCAATAGCGAAAAGGTGATGTGCTGTCCCAAACGGATTCATCCTAGTCACAGTGGTGCAGATGACAGAAACGCTCACCCCTGCGAATGCCACGGAATCTACGACGGCCTGTGAGAGGAAAGGCCAACGGGAGACACGAGCGATGCCTGCTGGCGTTCGACTGCGTTGCACTTGACGCGAAAGAAGGATGAGTATGATGAGATACATCATAGCAGATGCACCCGCGTCTGCGTATGCGTCACATCAGTCAAGTTGGAAACAGCGGAACAGTCAGATTCCTACAGGTGGTGACTTTGCGATACCACTTCCTGGTACTACGGTGGGCGTTAGTTCTTCTCGGTCATGGAGCATCGCCGACACCTCACCTAATGCCATCCGCTTGGAACTCCATCGCAAAACCGCAATCCTTACTGATGAGTACGCCATCAATATGCATTGCTGGCGCTCTAGCAACACTGGCTCCGGTAGGCTTTTGGTTTTCCGCTTCCACCTCGCGAAGAGCAACCTCGGGAATGGGTATAGCGGCAACCTGGCCGAAGAGATAGAGATTGCACGACGATTTCGGTGCGGACTCTGACACATAATCAGATGCAAGGGCTGGCTCTAATGCGAAGGACAACGTACCCGAATCAGACGGAGAATCCGCATCCAAATTACCGGAATCGATCAGGTCCTTGATGCGAGATATACGAGAGGCGAGCTCGACCTCTATGACTAGTGCAGTGTCGTTGACATGCGTGGCGGGGACGAGAGCAGGGAGGAGACGCATATCGGGATGCTTCCTGGCAATGCTATGGTCAGTAACGGGGTCAGACGAAGACCACAAGCCCATACCCTGTGGAGTCGGCTAGCCCATAGATTGATCCGTTCTGAACGAAGTGGACGCCTTCATAGAATAGGCTCAAATCTTCTCCAGACGCAGTATCCGTGAGTTCGATCCTGCCCTGTACATCAACTAGTCAGAGCTTGCAAGCATAGCGTCAAACCACTTACGTGAACTATGGCTATGTCTCGAGAGACCTGACTAGGATCGCGGCCGTATATTTCTGTTTTGCTCGCAGGTAAATTGTCCGTGACACTGAGTCCAACCTTAGTCGATGCCGCCCAGTTCCAAGTGCCGATGTTTTCAGCAAGTGCCGAAGCGTTACTGCCAGCCATAAATGTGTCCGCTGCTGTCTTCCAAGGAGGCAAGTCCGGGGCAGTGAGGTTATGAATCAACGCCTTGCCATGGAAGTATCCGGTTATATTGCTATAGTAAGCCTCTAGAGCAGGATCAAGCGTTCCAGGGAGATTTATCAAGGATGGGAGGAGTGTGTTCAATCCAATAGGTTTGGCTGGCTGAATTTTTGAGTTGACTTATACATCCAGAGAGCATTGTCATGTTACTCGCCATCGTGAAGTTAGATTCCGTACTATTGATCCAAGCCGAGAAGTTGGATAACTGGTTCTCCATAGACTTCATAGCGTCGACGTACTGCACGCGCGTTGCCTCATTCTCGCTATTGCGATTTGTGATGACAAAGAGAAGAAAGCTCATGACGAGTAAGGAAGAGACGGATCCACGCTGGCGTCTACGATTCTGTAGCCCATCGCTGCCGTTGTCCGTAGAGCCAGTGACGTTGGTAACGTCCGGAGCTTCCGGGCCCGCTTCTGACGTTTGTTGAGGTTGGCTCATATTGCATCGACTTGCGGTTCACGCTGTGGTGGATAGGCCCCGGCTTGCCTCAGCCATAGGAGAAAGCAAATGCAAGAATGTGAGCGAGTCGGTCACGATGTGATTCAGGCAGCGGAAACACAGTGCGCTGCCACCGCACACTTTCAGGCTATATTTAGTATGCGCACAATATGTAGTGATTCCCAAGAGGCTCAGATATACTTGGGGCTGGTATCACTTCCATAGCTTGGCACGTCCGATGCTCATATGAAATTCATCCGTAACAGCTGAAGCGATTGTACAAGGAGAAAATACTAGAGAGGATCTGAAGGGGGCTTCACGTTACAGGAAATAGGCATAATTTCGAGGGGAGCGGATGAGACAAAAACCAGCGACGGGTTGGCGTGAAGACTACGGGATGAACGACGAGCTCTGAAAGAAAATAACATAGTCAGGCGGTACAGGCAGGTGGCCTCACATTTTCGCCTTTAGGATGTCTACTACTTCCATGCGATGCAGATCGTCCTTGACAATCTCCAAGAATTTGTCCTTATGGTGGTGTTTGATGCGGAAGAAGACTCGGGCACTCCCTGGATGGACACCGCAAGTCAGTTGCCGTCACAAGCTTCCGTTCACGACATAAGTACCTTCGTTTGCATCCCAATCCCCTTGAGCGTTCTTCGTCGGATTACCAGGCCAAATGCGGAAGTATCTCTCCCAAGAGTCGTAAACATGAAAACGGGCCTTGCCAGGGTAGCCAAAGTGGCATCCTGTCCACGGTACACTGTGGAACTAGATTGAACATGGGAAGTACAGCCATGTACAGCCATCACATACCAATACAAGTTATTGGCCGCTACCCCACCCTCCCAAGGAAACCACCATTGGCAACGATTTGCGTTCGAGCTACGTGTGTATAATTCTTCAGAGATTGCTACGGCCCGCCGACAGTAATCAGGGTCACGGGTTTTGCTGATCGTGTCACGGACAACTGTAGCGATACGTCTGCGAATTGAGGGGACCTCAGTGAATGTAACATGCATGCGCATGAGATGCGCACGAACCCGACGTCGAGCTTGGCTTCATCAGGAATCTTATCCGAAAAGCGCGTCAGGGTGATGTTACCCGCGGACGTGATGGGCGGTGGAGTATAGTCGCACCCAGGGGCCGCCGAAACCCCGCGGTACTGATACAAGTTAGCAGGACTGAGGTAGCATTCAAGAGGTATGCGAACGTACGTCCACGACGTTCATGAGCCAACTAGCCGGGACCTGTTCTGTGCGATTCAGAACAGTGATCAAGTAAGCCGTCAGCGCATCTTGCGTGCTAATCTTGACGCCCGCGTGCTTCTCTGCCATCAAGCGCATCTTCTGCAATTGATCCTTGCTAAACTGCAAATCGATCCGGGAGGTGGTCTCGAGCATTTGCGTGTACATGGCGAAGAAATGCTCTGGTGCATAATCAACCGCCAAATGGGGCACCAAGGGAATAGTATCCAGCAACGCAGACCGTTCGAGGGTAGGCGGCTTTGTAGTATACTTCTCGAAAGTGGGTATAAACCTAGGTGGAAGGCCGAGGTAATGGCGGTGCAGATTGTCGCAAAATCGCCAGAGCGATAGCCCATCGCCTGAGAACAGAGCCAATATCAAATCAACGAACTGTCGGGAGCAGCAGGTCGTCGCACCAAGCAGATGGCACCAGCTCATGCTGAAGCTCCATTCATTCGTTGCCTCCCAGTATGTGTATTTACATCTGACCAGCGGTTCGTCGTTGTTGCTGGTGGGAGCAAATCCCCACGGGAGCTGGTCGATGAAGTCGGGGTGACGTTCATGCATGAACTCCACTTCGGGCCTGGGATCCACCGAGGTGCGATGAATGGTGATGGGAATGGCGGAATTTGTCAGTGCAATATGCCATTTCCCAGTGTCTGGATCAGATTTAAGGCGTCCGGCAGCGTGAGGGTAGTCGTGGAGAGTTGCTGAGTATGCCGTCTTGAGCCTTGGGAGGTCAAGAGATCCAGGCAAAAACCATCCTCCATCGAGCTGACGCGTTGTCAGTAGTCAGTCGCTAAAACAGAGATAAACCTCATGCTTACGCTGGCAAAAATGAGATCAGTTCCAGGAATGGGTAATCTGTCTACGTCACCGAGAACGGTGGGCACAACGGGCTTCACCCAATGCACGTTAGGCGACCCATCGTGCGATTCGGGCTGGACGCCTTCGGGGTACTGAGGAAATTCCGACATAATGAGTAGGGCGGCCCGAAACCTTCGCCTGGCACGTACTTATGATAGTACTGATGCGGCCAGGTGGGTCGTGCCGGAGAGGGAAGCTCTTTGGTTTGGGACTGGCTGGCGGAAAAATCACAGCGCGCGCCGACGACTTGTCTGTCGCGAATCTCGAGAATCGCGGTCACGTTATCTTGAGGGAAGCGCCCGTTGGTAATGCCACTTTCTGTTGAGTATCACTGGGTGACTATTACTTGGACGCAGGCACGTAATGTTGATAGCAATGCAGCATGCACCTGAGAGACTATAAGCGCAGCTGACTCCAGCGCAGGACTATACATATGCAGAACAACCATTGCTCTGAAACCTACCCGCTGTCGGTAAGCGTGATACACTCCCATCATTGCGTTGCCCTCAAACTCCTCGCCGCAACATACCAGAACGTGGCGATGTTGAGTGCCTGGAGTGATAGCGTCTAATGTTGGCCTGTGGCTTTCATCTTGATCGCGCCGCTCGAGACACCGGACAAACAGGTATCACAAACGCCAGTCACGCGGTCGGTACCTATACTTATTCAACATCAGCGAGCGACGGCATGGAGCCAGGATACCCTGACCTGATAGATCGAATTTTGCAACGGCTCATTTTTGCGTATCCATCCCAACCACAAGACGTACTCAATGCCCATGGGTCTCTTCTCATCCCTAATCTCATAGCCACTGGAAAGGCTCCAAATCTCCCACTGTCCGCTACGTAGCCATAGCTGCAGAAATTCGCGCACGACATCCTCAGCCCGAAGCTCTGCCACGATGAGCGCTGGACTGCCTCCAGAGCAAAGATGCTCAAGCGTGCATATGAGCGCCGGCAGGAGGGACGGATGGTATATGCAATCCACCACCAGGACGAGATCTGGTGGGCCCGCCTCAGGCGCTGGGAAGAGGCGGCAGCGAGATTCCAGCGGGGTGGATTGCAGCGCGAGCCAGTCCAACGATTCGGTGGAAATATTATGAACCGGGATGTTGGTCGAGTTCAGCATAAGATTTTTGCGGATGAGGTCCATCAAGCTCTCTATATCGGTGACGGTGTAGTGACGGACGAGGGAACCGAATGCGAGGGCGAGCAAGCCAGTTCCCGCGCTTGACAAATCCACTTGAGTATATCGGCGAGTGCAGTACAGGACAACAGACGACAAACCCTAGCTCCAGAACATGGGAGTCTTGCAATTTATCTGGGTCTATCAAGGGAGTTTCCGGGCGGCCGTAGCGCTGACGCAGAACGTACTGCGCGAAATCGACACTACGAAGAGCATGGAGTCGGAAACGGGACGGTGTTGTTGATTCAACCTTACCTCGCCCGCCAGAGGACGCTACCGGTGTCGCCTTTCCGGCTGCGCAGCGCGGTCTTGTCTTGAGCCAGCACGATATCCAGCGCCATGCGCGAACCTTCTGGTTGAGACTTTGCCTTTCTCCTTGACTTTCTCCGAGAAGTCGCAGATTCACTGACTACCCCATCGGACTCGGTAGCGACGTCATATTCGAGATGAACGTTGAGAGTATCTTGGCGAGAGTCAACAGAACCAAGCCCGCGGAATGCTGTCGATCCGTCGGCTTGGGGCCGACTTGCGAGGACGCTGTAGAGAAGGAAGACCTGCTGCTTGGGTTAACAAGACGCGGCGACGAGGATGAGACTACGATGTGCCTCTTCGTCCGCATCGACCACCCGAACGGCACCTGGAGGCAGCTGGACGCAGGACGCGGAATGGGCCATTTATGCACTGGTTGGAGTGAGACGATCAGATGATCAGCGCTCAGCGGGGGCCAAGATATTTGCGAGACGGATGCCCAGCCGGGTTACGGCATGCTGGTTTGCCCAGGGTGGACTAATATTGCTGCAATGGCGAGGGCGCGGTGGAGGTACTGTACTGGCTGGGCACGTACGGAAGATGGAGACGCGGCTGCCGCCATGGCGCCAAGAACGCGTTGCTCATCCGCGGGCGCGGGCGCCTTGGCTCGCGGCTTGGTGCGGGTCTCATCCAGCCAACTTCCTCGTTCCGCTCCTTCCGCCCGGAGCCCACGACCTCAAAAGCCGCCAGCCTTCAGCCAACGCGGCCGGATCGCCTCGCGCTGCCTCGTCTTTCATTCCGATGCTCGTATCTTCTCTCCCCGTCTCTCTCGCCCTCATTCTCCTGCTCTCCCTCCTCGATCCCATCTCTGCTGCACCCCGTTCCCGGACTCGTACTGCTGGCCAGTCAATACCCCTCATCAGGAGGAATGCCGTTCGTTCTGCTACCGACTGGGGAACATGGGCCAAGAACCACAAGCTTGCTCTTGAGGTCAAGTACGGCGGCTCGTCTTCGAATCGCAAGAGAGCCTCCGGCACCAATCTCCTTGTCAACCAGAACGCCGATTCCAGGTCAGCGCTTCACTGCTCGCGTTCGTCCGCTTGACTCACTCGCCCGTGGTCAGCTACTATGGCACCATAGCTGTCGGCACACCAGCAACGTCCTACAATGTCATCCTCGACACTGGCTCCTCGGACCTTTGGCTAGCCGATTCCAACTGTTTCCTCGGATGCGAGTCAATTGCGACATTTGATACGACCTCCTCATCCACATTCCGAAACCTCTCCACCACGTTCGATATCACCTATGGCTCCGGCAGGGCCGCTGGTTCCCTCGCACAAGACACGATACAGATGGCCGGTTTCTCTGTGTCTGACCAGATCTTCGCCGTCTGTGACGAGGTGTCATCTGGTCTGCTCAACAAACCCGCTTCCGGCCTTATGGGCCTCGCATGGCAGACTATTGCCTCGTCAGGAGCCACCCCGTTCTGGCAACAACTCGCCGCGAATAGTCTATGGGACGAACCCGTCATGGCTTTCCAACTTACTCGGTGAGTCGTATGTAACCTCCCTGCTCTTCGCGCGGCTGACCTCGTACAATAGCTTCTTGAACGATTCTAAAGCCCAGACGCTGGAACCAGGAGGGTCGTTCACTATGGGGTTCACCAACTCCTCCCTTTACACCGGCGAGATCGAGTATCAATCGATCCCCAGCGGCGCGGTCTCGTACTGGATTCTCCCCCTCACCGACATCACAGTCCAGGGCAATACCGTCACGCTCCCCTCCGGATCATCGTCCTACTCAGCCATCGACACTGGTACGACGCTCGTAGGAGGCCCCGAGGATGCCATTGCTGCTATCTTTGCTCAGATCCCTGACGCGGTCGCTGGGACCGGTGACTACGCCGGATACTGGATGTACCCCTGCGACACGGACGTCACCGTGCAGATGTCGTTTGGTGGCCGCTTGTGGGCTATCGATCCCGCGGACTTCCGGCTGGCGCAGCTGAGCCAGAACACATGTTTGGGCGCATTCTTTGCGCTCGATACGGGGAGCAGCGCGCCATCCTGGATCGTTGGAGACACTTTCCTTGTGAGTTCCTCCGGGTGGTAGCACAGGGGCGTTCTGTTCATTCTTTACGCAGAAAAACGTTTACTCCGTATTCCGATACAACCCACCCTCGGTTGGCTTCGCTGAATTGTCGGATACCGCTCTCGCCGCCGTCAGCGACTCTGTGCCTTCCGCAACCATCGGTTCCATCGCGGCGAGTGTCGAAGCCACCACCTCGGCGAAATCGGATAAGGTTCAGAGCAGCGCACCTGTCGCTACTCCTTCCTTTGCGTTAATTGCGAGTTGCTTGCTGATTATGATCCCGCCAATGGCATGGTGATGCCTGCTTGGACCATTATTAAACCCGTTTATCACTCATGTAAAATTACCGAGCACAGTAATCAATAGAAACGAGGACGGCAGCCATGTAATAAGGACAATGCCCCACATCGCCCTACAAAAACCACCCGGAGGTATTGAACGATGCCGCCTTTCACACGTACCAACAGCAGGACATTTATGGCTCGCGATCGGTCGTTTCTCTCCCAGAAACATACCGAAATACACACTACTAATACACGTTTATCGTACGCTATCGCGTTACCTGGTGCCCTCGTACGTCGAGGGTGCCCCAGGTCCAGAAAGCACCATCCGGTCGATTATTTCGTCGTTCTCCGTACGCTTGTAGGTCTCGATCTTCTCCCCGTACGCCGAAATGTCGTAAACGCGGAATCGACGGTCAAATCTGCAAGCATATAGTGAGTACGGCCATCAAACGTCCACGAGCAGAACAATCCACCCAATCTTGCCATATCCTGAGTACGAGCTAATACATGCAGGTCAGTGCCGCCGAATCGATGATGATGGGCGCGACAACTTACCCTCCTCCACCAAAGCAGTTCCATATTCCACGAACGCGCCTACAGTTCTCCGTGACTGCAAGGCGGTGAATACCTCAGGCCATTCAAATGAGGTCAGGCTCACTGTGACAATGTCCGTTCGCGACAACTTTCACCTCTCGAGCATTCCCGCCAGCGTTATGCTCGCTTTCCAGGGCTTGGAGTAGACCCTTCTCGAAAAAGCCCTCGTTCTTCTTGGCAGAACCTTTGTCCTCTAGTCCATGAATGCCAACGTCGAGAGATTTTCCATCCGAATCAAGATCGGCCTTGTTGTAAGCCTCAGGGCTGAGCATTCGATTGAGTGATCAATGCACGTTGAGGCCACTCATCGTGCCGTCGAAAAAGGAGTATAACGTACAGAGGAATATGGAAAAACATCAGGGCATTTGGTTTGGCTAGACGCCTGCCTTGCGGAGGGACCTGACCCGCCGCCTGCGACTCCAAATGTCCCCGAAGTCTTTGCCTCCATCTGGCGTGAATGGTCTTTCAATAGATTTGATCGATGCTGCGAGTATGCATGTGGCCGTCAGTTGCCGCTAAAAGTACAGTTCCTCTGAGATTACCTGACTCCTGCAAAAACCAATCAATTTGATCCTACAGCGGTGTTATCATAAGTTGATAGGGCCGAGGAATTCATTAATGAGCTTACCCGATGAATCCAGTCGTATTCCGTGCCAGTAAACCATCCAAACCAATCGTAAAATCCCTTGGAATATGCTCCAGAATCGAGGAAGTACAAAGTAAGTAAATGCATCATGGACCTGTGCAAGTAGCTTGGGTATGCTTCAGCTCACGACGAAAGAAAATCACTGACGGATCAGCGCTCTTGACTTTCAACACATAGTTGCCCACGCCATGAACATCTTTGGGGCCAGGTTCAACGAGACTGTAGGGTAGCGCTTGCATCTGCTTTATCTGGTATTCTTTCGAACCACCCGTCTCATCGTCGTGATTGCCAAATACTGCAGCCTGAGCGGAGTATGTTGTTCGACCGTCAATCCCAAGATGATCATCGCATAACGTACCCAAGGAATCTTCCTCGCGATTACAGCCTTCGCAAACTTGGCTAGAACACTTCTTGAATCCCAAGACGTACCCTGGCCGTTCAGCTGGTCGCCTGTGAATACGACTAGGTCCGGCTTCTCCGCGTCAAGAACGTGGTCGATGAGAGTTGAGGTCAGGTTGTCTGAATTAGAGCATGGCACGAGGTCCGTGTCTCGACATTTCCCCCGGGCAACTGAGAAGTGCAGATCGGCTACCTGTAGGATCTTGAAGCGGCCGTCATGCGAGAAGTGAAGAGGCAGCGCTTTGGGAACCGCTGACAACACGAGTGAGGGGGAAAGGAGCGATGGATGCAGTGAACGACTCACGCTGCACACCTCGTCGGTACGTGAGGTGAACACTGCTTGTTCTCTCTGCTTGTTCCTCCGTGCTGGCCGGTTCGAGTTTCTCGAAGCCTGGCCATGGTACGTCCTCTCCGTACAGAACATCCAACTCCGTGATCAATCCGGCCTTATCCTCCGCCGTCATCTCACGCATGGTCTTGCCGAGCTTGTACCACAGATAAAGAGGCTTCGCACCAGGGACGCCGTCCTTGATGGAGCGCGAGACCTTGTGCCAGGTATCGTCAATATCCGGAGGAGACTGTTTATCGGGGAGGAGCAGCAGCTGAGAAACAAAGGGTATGTCTAGCCGCCTGGTGCGGCGGTAGTAGACATTCTGCCTGCTCGGTCAGCTGTGGCAAACGAGAGGACGTGCAAATCACTCACGAGGTACCACATTCCTGATTGAGCATTGAGATTGCCTTCTACGCGAACCCATTTTCCTTTGATCGCATCCTTCTCAGGTGAAGTAGGTGGCTGGCACATGTTCCCGGACGCCATCACAGGTGGTACTAGGCATCGTTCAATCGACAACTCGGTCACTACACATGGACGGTCAGTTCCGGGGATCAATTCATTATAGCAACCTACGTACAGCCAGTGTCGTGGGGAAGGAGTGGTGCCCATATGTCGAGCGGCAAGTTGGCCGTATCCACCGATGAGTCCTCCGTGGTAACATTCCACCAATCAACGTCACCCTGTACCGGAGGTGCGGATGATCCATCGTTCGGGAGGGGTACCTGATCCGCTATTTGCGGGGAGACCACTGCCCAAGCCTGCCATCCAAGTCGTTGAACTGCCTCCGGACCCCGGGTGGGTTGGTAGAGGACGAAGAAAAAGGTGAGAAGGCACGAAAAGGCAATGATTGCGCAGGCGGGCGCGAGGATGGCACGAAGGACGGGCAGGAAACGCTGCCGGATGGACCTGGCCATCGTCGACCAATGAGCGGATGTCGGAACGGTGGTGTGGAGGCAGAATACTAGGATATGCTGCTATGCAGTGGACGACTACGGGCTCGAGTGTGCGCAGGAGGACATGAGAGGCGCGGCGTATTAACGAGGAGGGATTTCGCTCGCAGACATGGCGTTCACCGGTACCGTGGCGCGTCTATTATGTAATCGCATTTTCGCCTTTGCCAGCTCTCCTCGAACTTGGCCAAGAAGCAGCATGCACACCATCCCTCGATGCGCCCGCCGCGCGTACGCGACAATGCCCGAGGCGGCGCGTGCGGCCATGTCCGCGTCCTCCCCCACCGCCGTATGGCTCAAGCGCATCCGCCCTCGCTCACAGCCCGATGGAAAGCTCAAGTCTGCGCTGCAATGGGATGTCGACAACGGTTGGGTCGACACAACCACTCCGGAAGGTCTCACTCTCCGAGAGCACAAGCTGTACCAAGACGCGTATGCCAAGGGCGAGACGGTTACGGAGGACGGCAGAGAGCTCAGCGCGGAAGATTGGCTGCAGCAACGCGACGCCCGGCGCCATCGCATCCGGGGCGTCAAGGGTGACCGAGTTGTCGGACAGAAGGTTTATCTGCCGAACATCATCTTCAAGCTCACCCGCAACTTCACACCTCCGGGCCGGCCCTACAACCCCTACGAGGCCACCTTCCGTCTCCCGCACTCGATCACCAAGGCCGACATTCGATCATACCTCCTCTCCGTTTACGGCGTCCAAACGACGTACATCCGCACAGACAACTACTTTGCACCTGTCAAACAAATTCGACATGGACGAACGAAACCGCTGTCCTACCGGTCGTACAAGCGTGCCGTAGTCGGTCTCGTGGAGCCGTTCTACTATCCGGATGCGCTGGAGGACATGAGCGGAGCCGAGCGTGAGGAGCGTCAACAGTGGATCGAGCAGAAGTTCCAGACCGGATTGATGGACGAGATGCGAGCGTACGAGTTGCTGAGGCTGACCAGGCAAGGCAGCAAAAACTGGAAATGGAGAGGCGAGGCAACGGCGAAGCGGGGCAACATCTTGAGGCAGGTGATGGAGGCGAGAAAGCAACGGGAGTCAGCGCTGGCGGCGGTGAAGGAATCTATGCTTCATCAGCGGTCGATTGGTCGTCCGGTCTTGATCGACATCCCAAAGCCCTCCTCCTCCTCAGGCTCAGCCTCGTCCTAGACCTTGACCATGTTATACATTGTTCCTAATATCATTATCCACTCCGGTGCAGCGGATGACAGCTGTCAGCACATCTCCAGGCGTTATGACTGTACGGTCCTCAACCAGGTTCGACGTTCGACGTTCGACCTTGGCCCCTCTCTCAGCATGTTTAAGTCACTTTTCATCGCTACCCTCGTTTACATCGCATATGCGGCGAGCGTGCCATCAGCAAGAGGATCAGGTTGCACACCTTTCCACACTGTATTCACATCCTCCGAGGTCTCCGCCTCAGATTCCGCGCCCTTTGTCGCCATCAGCCCGCAAGGATCTTTCTCTGCCGGTGAGGAAGGCCTGCGGCTCTTCCTCGACCGGCCGACCGGAAAGATATCTACGACAGACGGCATCAATGACAAGGTTGCCGACGGCGCGACCATTAACTCGACGTTCACTCTTCTGTAGGTTTTGCGTAACCCTGAGACACCCATGCAAGGCTGACTCCTGAGAAATAGACATGGCAAAGTGACATTTGAGTTAGCCGCCCCTTCCATACCGGGAGTAGTCACCGCCGTCATTCTCATTGGTATTACCACCTCCACTGTATTTCGTGCTCCAGTTCTGACGAGCATCTCAGCGGACCCAGCTCACGATGAAATCGACATTGAACTTCTGGGAGGCGATGCGTCTAATTTCCAAACAAATATATTCGTGCCCCAACCAGAGGACCACAACGACGAACTCTATGGCGTGTTCTCCAGCGTGCAAAGTGTAGCATCCGATGGCGGGTCCTCGACTATAGAAGAAATGCACAGCTACGCGGTAGACTGGACCGCGGAACAGATAGTCTGGAGCGTTGACGGAAAGGATGTCATGACCATCAACCGAGGTACGTGTCCATCCGTCGTCTTGACCTTGTCGGCGGCTGTACTACCATCCCTTCACAGATGATACGCAAAAGAATGGGGTCCTGCACTTCCCTTCTCATCCGGCGAGAATACAGCTTGGGATTTGGGATGCAAGCAACCCCATAGGCACCTCAGAGTGGGGCAAGGGTCCTATCGCATGGGACGTTGTGCCAGGCCGGATCGCAGCGGTGGTGAAGAGTATCCGTGTCGAATGCTGAGTGTCGAATAATCATACTTAATTCGCTGTGCACATCGCTATCGAACACAGTTGTGTTTGCCGTTTTCGTGTTCAATAACAGCAGTAGAGCTGTGCATCCTATCATATACCCCCTGAACGATCGACCCTCTTCCAGACCATGTAGTTAAGGATCAACCATGCAAGGCAGTTTGAATGCAGAGCAGCACAGGCAGTAGGCGATGTTAGCATGATGTTGCTGTCGCAGCAGGTAAGGAGCAGGCCACGGCCCTCGGCAGCGGATATGTCTGTGTGGACCTGTTGTTGATGCTCGCTGCACCTGCTGCACGCGCGCCCTCAGGTTCTCAACCTATACCTAGGGCCTCTTGCATACTCCGGCCCATTTACTGTGGCTTGACCATCCCTTTGAATATCCACCAGCCCTCCTTTCCGTCTCGCCATGTCTTCACCAAGAACCCCGGGATCGCCGCCCAGTCAGCCATATCAGCAAGGACATGTATCTCGTCGGGACAACCAGTCCGTCTCCTCCTCGTACTCTGCGTCGTCGTCGACGGCTAGAAATGATCGTGGCACGCGTACAAGGGGTAATGTGAGCATAAGTCTATCGTTCGTCCCCCGTTACGCGCCCTTACAAGACCCAGCAACCAGCAGTTGAATCGGCGGTGACGCGTTTACTGGTCTCCATCAAGAGCCTCCTCGAGTACCTCACTCTATGGAGCAATTTAGAGAAGTCGGAATCTGAAGTTAGCGATGTATATGTACGGCTGGGAAACGACTTCAACGCGGCCGTGTCTGCGTTCGGTGTTTATGACATCGACATGAGGTGAGTCTAGCACCTGGCACAAACATGTTCCTTTTCCAATCATCAATGCAGCGAATTGATCACTGTCCCGGATGACCTTCGCACTGTACTTGAAGAGTGTCTTTCTGAGGAAGCGACGCCGAAGAATCTTGACAAATACCTGCCTACTGTCCGGCAAATCATCACTCGTCTCCTCCAGGGGTTGCGCAACAAGCAGTCGCTGTATCGCAAGAATATATCAGAACATCGCCATCGTTCTTCCGCATCGTCGGGACATGACCGCACGGACAGCAGGTCGTCTCGCGCCACTGAACGATCATCTCGCGCCACTGAACGATCATCTCGCGGTGTGGACGGGCCATTCCCCACGCGTAGCCGGACAGCGACCGAAGAGGGTACTATGCGTAGGAGTACGGCATCAACGCGAAGTCGTCGCAAGGACTCGGAAGGAGCTCCCATGCCTTCTAGAGAGGCCGATGACGAACCGTTTGTTGGGGGGTTCGTGAACCCTTCTCCATCGGGCATACCACAGCATCCCCCGCCTCGAAGTGACAGCTACTTCAGTGTGCGTTCTGATCCCCCGGGTGATGGCACACCTCATACCCGGAGCATGTCCAGCGCAAGTAACGGGGCACCGTCTCGAACGCCTACAGCGGACAGCTCGCAACTGCCGCCACCTCCGCCACCTATACAACAAGCCCCTGCTCATGTCAAGCGATACTCATTGGTCGATAAGCCAAGCACTCCGCCGGCCGTTGTAGTCGTGGAGTCGCCCAGCGATGAACCCCCGATTTCAATATCACCTCCTCCAGAGACTCCTTCCGCCGAGGGACCTCAACAAATCCCTGCCATGGCTAGTTCTCTCGCCGCTCTGAAGAAAAGCGACACTTTGGAACGACGGGCGTCAAAACGGTTCTCCATGTACAATATATCGAAGATGACAGGCGGGTCAATACGCAGTCCAGGCCAAGGGAACCGTCGCTCGATGGCTGCTGCATCCAACGCCCTTACTCCCGGGGAGCTCGCTGTACTCACCGAGGCCGATGAGGGTGAGGAGGTTACGCCGAAGAAGGACACATCTCAAAGTCGCTCTCGGGGACATTCACCGGACGCGCCGCCGGTGCCTCCGTTGCCTAAGCCTCCATCGGTCGTCGACCCATCTCCTGCACCAGAGGCAACCGCAGAGCCCTCCCTGTTGCCCAACGGAATGAGCATCACTGGACCCCCGCAGACTTCCGTTGGGCCGTCGACGCTGACTCCTCCGCCATCATCAAGTACATCTTCGCATTTGACTGTCTTCCTCCAAGTAGGTCGAGACGTCAAGAAGGTTACCATGGACCATGGGTGTTCTTTTTCTTCTCTGAGGATGCTTTTCGTCGACAAGTTCGCCTATAGCCCTGGGCAAGGAGATTTTCCGGCTATATACATTCGTGATCCATCGAGCGGTGTACAGTACGAGTTGGAGGATATGGACGAGGTCAAGGATCGGTGTCTGCTCTCGCTCAACATCGAACGTACGTTTTCCCATCGATAACGACCTTCGTTTCTCCATCCTGATCTACCCTCTGATAGCTCTCGACCAGATCAAGCAACATATTGATACACAGATTGCCAGCTTGGCGCAAGACATCAAGGATCTCAAGTCGAGCGTATCAAACAATCGAAGAATGTCCTCTGCACTACCACCCATCGTCGGCCAGGCGTTCGATGCGTCTACTCCGGGACCAACGAGACCAACAGACCGGCAACTGGCACACGTTGCTCGTCGCTTGTCGCGTATAGTCGATGAGGAGTCTGCATCGTCTTCTGCAGCCCCTGTTTCTTCCCAATTCACAGCCGCTCTCGTGCCTCAGATGACAGGCGTCTCCGTCCTTTCCGAGAATGCGACACGTATTGTGTCTGACCTGCGAACGCAGTTCGACGAGGTTCAAAACCTGCGTCGAGATCTGGGCGTTATGCGCCAGGTCTATACCGATTTCATCAAGCAGACCAAAGATTCTCTTGGCCATCTCCGAGCACAAACACAGAACGTGCGCCAGCTCGCATCAGCCAAGGTCGGTGGCGCGCGTGCGTATATCGACTCGGGCAAGGCGAATCTCGATCAGCGTAGCCAGACGGTACTCACGAAGATGGAGGAGCTGCAGGATCTGGTGGAGAGCGTGAAGGACGATGTTCTCAAGAAGAACGTTCGCCCCAAGCCTGGTTTACTGAAGAACATCAAGGAGGACATGGAGGCCGTGGCGACCGAGCTCTCTAGCCTCGAAGAACATATCAAGACCGTCAAGCCAATGTGGAAGAAGACTTGGGAAGAGGAACTACAGAACATCGTCGAGGAACAGCAGTTTTTACATCACCAGGAAGAGTTCATGGGCGACCTGCTCGAGGACCACAAGGCGGTGACGGAGGTGTGGGGCCACGTCGAGAAAGTCCTCTCCGTTCGAGGCAACAGTACCAGCGGGCGAGGAGGAAAGGCGCGAGGTTACCGTCCTCCCCCACCTCCCGAGGAAGGTGGTGGTGGTTTGACCTCCGTCATGATGGAGATACGCAGCGCAGCTGTTGACCCGGAACGGAGGATGAAAGCTATCGCCGCTAACCAGAAGAATCGGGAGAAGGAGCTCTCAAGTCGTTCGGACGAGTTCCAGGAAGAGTTGACCGGCTTCGTGCAGGGGAAGAAGTTGAAGATGACTGGGGGTGCGGAGGAGACGGAACGGTTGAGACAGAAGCGGAACGACATGGCATTGAAGGCTATGTTTACCGGTGGCGGGACTCCGACGCTTGGCAGTAGCGCGCCTCCGTCACCTGCGAAAGAGGACGAGGTCAATCCGGAGGAGGCCTCATGAAGAGCATCATGCAGATACGCCCCTGGCTCAGGCATGAGTTACATAGCACCCACTATCTCTTCTAATGTGTACCATAGCGATGCCGCGGCAAGACACGTGGTCAGCTGACCTGGTCGCGTCTGCACGTAAACGAGCGTGCCATATTTCTCTTTCTATACACAATACACATCACTACAGCAAGTCGAGAGCATGAGCTTCTCCTCGCGTTCATCCTCCCCGTCCATGGCAGAGGACTCGTCGCCTCCATCGTCGCCTTCACTCGGTCCGGTGGACTCGTCGCCTCCCGAGTCGCCATCTATCCAACCGACCTATGTCCTCAATTCGCCGCCTCACAGCCCGATCATCGACCCATTCTCTGGTGCGGCGAAGGCCACACGTCGTCCACCGCAATATGAAAGGAGATACCCTCCTTCCGCCAGCACCTCGCCGTCATACGGGCTCTCGCCACCGGCCCTGCGATCTTCTCTTAAGCGCGTCTTCGGCACAGAGGGCGACACGGATGCAGAAGCTCGCGGCTCTCCAGTGAAACTGCAGCGGCAGCGGATGCGGACTGACAGCACCTCGTCTTTGGAGCCCCGTGTTTCTTGGGACCAAGCCATCACGCAAGCTGTGGACGATGGCAAATTGGTGACTATTCTCGACCTCTCGTACGTTATGCTTCACACTCGGATGGCAATGCATGCTGAACGGCGGGCGGAAGGCATCATGCACTAACATTTATTCCGGCGTCGATTGAGGATCTTGGCAAAATGGTCGTGCTTACTAGACAACAAGGCGATAATGTGTCCCTACGCTGGGTCGAAACACAACAGAGGCAACTAGGTCGCAGCGTTACAATGCCCGCATTCCCTGGCTCATCCGCTAGCAATACCATCAGGACCGGTTCTGACCGTAGTCTCTTTCGTCGATCACCCCCAGGGCCCGATCAGCAACAAATTCGGCTTTTCCTTCCACATAACAGCATCACCATGTTACCAAAAGAGCTGTTCGAACTGAGAAATCTTACTGTCTTGTCTCTGCGTATGCTATTGTGGCCTCTGTTTCATCGAAATGCACTCATTTTTTGTTTTGTAGATCATAACTCATTGATCAAGCTACCACCGGAGATCGCCAAGCTCGTGAACCTACGGGATCTGAATATTTCCTACAATAAATTGGAGTACCTTCCGTCAGAGCTACTGGGAATGCAATTGGCATTGCTAAACGTCGTGTCAAACCCATTCCGTCCACAACTGCAGGATCCGGCCCCGTGTCTCGTAGCATTCCCCAGTCTCACTGAGTTATGCCTCAGAGCGCTCTTGACACCTTCGTTGCAAACCTCTGGGGGCACGATGCTGTCGGACACATTCCAATTACCATTGCCTGAAGGTCGCTACCCCCAGTCCCTGGTCGAAATTCTTTCAGCCTGCGCCCCCGGATCCGTGTCCCGACCCGCCCCCGCGTTCTTGGACAAGCAGCCACCGACGGTCAGTACGGACGTGACAGGGATAGGCGTATGTCCTTCACCCAGACATCGTCAACAGACGTCAGTTTTTGCTCACCCTGCGGAGCAAAAGCTAATCTGGACTCGGGACGTCGCAGGGATCAGCCTTCCGGAGGAAGTTCCGCTGCTATGGAGGGGTTGCATGCCCGGTTGCTTAGACTTTCTGGATGGCGTAGAATCAGGTGCGGGCATGGTGGACGTGGATATGGGTGAGAAGCCAGACGTAGTGCCAGTGACACCTGAGCGCATGCGACGGGTGCAGTTCAGAAGTCAGGATTACGACTTCAGCGACAGCGGAGACGATACGTGAAGCATCGCCAGGATATGCGGCTTCAAATAATTTCCCACTTGAGCGCCTCTTCAGCCACACAATCGCGCATTGACTTGTATCATAACAATTATCAGTATAGCTACGATCCGGAAATAATCAGAAGTACGGGGGGCCATTGACACAATACACAGTATATAACGCAATGCAAAGGGTTGAATTATGGCGACCAGAGCGCGGTACCCGTCTCTGCTGGACGTAGTTCATAGTAGTCTCGGTCAACGATACTCCGTCCGGATGAGCCTTCGGGATAAGGCGAAGGTGCTGAAAACAGAACCTTAATGAACGTTTTAGACCTTTCCTTCAATATACGCCGTCGCTGTGTGAACTTGGAAGGCCTGCCACTACAAGAATGGATTTGCTGCCCGCTACGTTTCGATGAGGAGTGGTGCGGCCCTTTTGCCTGTGGGCCAGGAACTGTGGGGTGCCCATGAGAGTGATCCAACTCTGGTGGCGACACGCAGATAATGGCGGTCCCATCTTCATCGACATCGGTACAGACGAAGGATAAGTCAACCAATCCATGAGGCGTATCGAGACGGCGCGAGGAGAGGTCGGGAGTTGGGGAGGAATATCGAACGTCTGACAGCTTTCCGTCGGATGAGTCATGGCGAGGTGGGGAGGACGTGAGGCAAGATGACCAGCTTGAAAGGGGGTGATTGACGTGGGTCCGCCAGGAAGAAGCACTGAGGGTCCAACTGTGACTATCCCGAGCATGAAGTACTGATCTCGGACTCACGAGGTTGGTTGGCTCTCTTCACCTTGCGGGAGCGGCGGAAGCGGCTTATCACGAGCGGAAGCGGGAATCTCAATATGGCGAGCAGGGAGGACAATGTAGGACATCCTCATGGTATTGAGACCTGGTAGAACGTATACAAAGCTCGTCCGGCCGACGTGTTCTTGGGGCGAAAATAGTGCGCTTCCAAGTAACCGAGCTAGACGTGATTGTGTCGCAGAGCCTGGGCAGTTGATCTCGGGGCAGTCGCTCGTCGCGGGAGTACAAAAGGGCGGGAAATGTCATTCTTGAACTGGTACTGCACCGAGTTTATATACCAGCCCCAACAATAAAAGACGGCCCGCGATCGAGGGGACCAGAATGGAGGAGAGGCCACTGCCGAGGAGTCCGCGAACAAAAGAGACAAAAAGCACAGCGCGCGTATCCCCCCCCCTTCGAGTCTCCCACTTTACATCAAGCTTGTCGGAATTGTTATGAAACGATTGAAGCTGAAGTCCTCGTTAGATATGGAATCGAACAGAGGACAGGGCGGCGCATGACTAAGAGGAGTGCACCGAGCCGCCGCACTCTTCCGCGCGCAGGCGTGTGGCGGTGCCAGCTCAACCGAACTCAAGTGTCTCATCTGTGCAGCGGGAGACTGCCAGACCACTCCGCGATGCTTTTGACGCCGGCGTATTCGCTCGTCACAAACTTACCTATAACATGGTCTACTACACAAGCGCGAGTTATGCGAACCGATTATCCCTTCAGCGAAATTGGGCATGAAGACATCGGGCAGTATGTCATCCGCACTTACCTCCAGTACTTATGGCTACCAGAGGTACGCGACCGCAACCTAATGTCATTCATCGTTCACTCATGACAGCGAAGTCTCTTATGCCGCTGAGGTCGATAATCCCTTCCTTGCTACGCGTCGTTCCAGAGATACCATCGACGTCGTATCATCAGCCCCACCCCCTCCACGAATTGCTGGAGCCACTGCTAATGAGCACACGAGACGCCGCCCTCAAGTATCAGCAGGAGCTGCCGCAGATACTGGCAGAAGGAGGCGGCGCGGGTGAAGTGGAGGAAACCATGATGTGGTACGTCTTCGCGTACGAGAAAATGGGAGATAGCAGCAAGACGAGAGAACCCGGCGTGACAGACCCGGCCTCATGCAAGGATTGGCTTGAGCGCCTGGAGCGACGCGAGTAAGTAACTATATCTGCACAAGGTACACGCTCAACGGACGGCAGGGTTCAGTTGCAGATTCTCCTGTACATGCTGAAACTGTCACTTCCTGGGCCTTTCCCAACCATTACGAAGGCGCAAGCGTCCACCGAGACGCGTATGAAGAAGCGCAAGCAGACAAATGAAGTTTTCGAACAGAATGAGATAGCCTCGTTACTGGAAGGTAGATTGGAGTCTTTCATGGACAAGCTATCCGTTTGGCAGCTTGTTGCTTCAATGACAAGTGAGAAGAACCACGTACCCGAGTCAGCCGGACAGGATCGTCCAAGGGACTGGCAGCAAATGTTCGCGGAAGACGTGGTAGACCCTTTGTATGTTAGCGCATCTTTCCTATTGTCTTCAGCGTTGATGATGGGTACCCAGATTCGGGCGCCACCTCCCACACCTTTGCGCCCTTCTGCGAAGCAAAGTGTATTCGCACTCGCCTTTCGTGGATGACGAACCAGACAGTATTATTGACGACGGTGACTCTCCTTCGGCCGCTAACAGTGGGCAGACACCGCTAGATGAACAGCAACACTGGACCTCGTCGAGGCAGACGTCCCCTAACCCCACCAAGCGCGATGCACCTCCCCGCAACGACAGACTACCGCTGAGGTCTTCTCGGTTGAGCGGCGCTTCGTCGACCACGCGATCACGGTCCCTTTCTGTCACCCTCGCGCAAGATCGTGCTGCCAGCACGGGTCCGCCTGAAAAGAAACGGGCGTTTAGTCGTGAAGTCAGCATGACTCGGGTTTTCAAGGACAAGGATAAGAGATCTGCTTCTCGACATGCAGATAAGGCCGTTACCGAGCCTCGATCATCTACCGGAGCCCGTAAAGAGCAATTCGCCGGGACGACCCTCGTGGCGACGACCCCTGTGAAGAAGCACAAGTCCCGCTGACTCGGTTTCGGGTTGGCGTGTGGAGAATAACGTTGTTCTTTCAACAATATATACAAGTTCACGACAAATACAGTTTTGTAAAAAACTCTCATGACGGTTAGACGAACGCAAGATGGTCACTCAAATGCGGTCGGACTAGCATCCCTTGTCTTGATCACGCTGGTCGCCCCGCGTCTTGCCATAGGTGGCGAACAGTTCGTTTTCATCCATCCACGACCTCGTCCATTCGATCACACGAGTGGCAGCGGTTATCCTGAAACAGTACTTCGGAATGCATCGTCGTGACAGAATTCAAGTGCGTACTTTTTGGGATTGAAATTCACCACCTGCAAGCCATCCATGCTGGTTGCTCGGGACAACGCGACATATGCTTTTACGCTTCAGTCTTCGTCACGGTAGATGTACCCGCAAGATTCACCTTGTCCAGGGGCAAAAGTACGGCCCAGGTCGACTTTCACTCTACTCAATGTCTGTCCTTGTGATTTGTGTATGGTCAAGGCCCAAGAGAGTATGAGTGGAACCTGAATGAAATATCATGAGAGAAAAAGTCACATCACACTTGACTGCCTCTCATACTTGCACCCTTCGCGCCTCAATGTTCCCATAATGACCTACGCACTGAAATTCGACTGCAACAGCAAGCATCTTGACGCCGTTCTCGAAAAGAACCAAAGGCCATCGTTGGGACCTTCCAAATTCGTGCCTCTCAGGTTCCAATTCGTCAGACAGCGGTTCGGCTACCGGCTCGGGGGTACCGTTCCTGCCTTCCGACGAAGGTTTGATATCGGGGTATATGATGACGCTGGTAGGGTCCAGCCTTTGAATAAAGAGCTGGCTAGCTCTCTCCATGCCTCGTTCACGTGCCTCTGAAACGGTGACGAAATCTAATATACTTCCACGGGTTCCATTGACCAGGACACCCTGCAAAACGTTCTTTATGACTAGGGATTAGTGGCAATGGGACTTCCGTACCATCACGAGAGCAGCGTACCCGCACTAACATGACTTGGGCACCGATCTGGGAGATTACTTAGCCCAGGATGCTATTGAAATACAAAACTTGTCCACACCTTGCAGGTCAGTTTGTGCGGAACTAGTAGATCATTGAACCGTTGCTTAGCCCATGGCACCGTGACGAGTGCACCCTGGTGATCATGGCCACGGAAGTCACGACTGATGTATATCTGCGTTTCCCCAATCAGTTGGGCCAATTTGGCTAAGTTGAGGCGGTCGACTTCTTTATTGGTAGGGAACCTGCAGACAAGTGGTATCTGATTCGCTTTGCTTGATGAAGGAGAATATCGTACAGCGTAGTAGGTCCCAAATCTTCATCTCGCCAGGGCGGCAGGGCCAACCCATTCATGCGATCCACCGCTTGTTCACTGACGTTGCCAACACGGAGCTGGTTAAGGATGGTAATGAATCCTGACGGGATGAGTACTCTGATGCAGGAACTATGCCCATAGCTTACCAGGATCCTTCTGACGGAAGACTTGTTTCAGCAAGAAAGGCCTACCAACGCAATGACACCAACTCGCTGCTTCAAACGCATATTTCGGGGGTATGGGGAGACCACGATTGTTCTTGTCAGGAACCGGCGGCAGCTGAAAGAAGTCGCCTGTCACAATCAACTGAAGAAGAGATGAGCCAACTTCTATGCCCTCATATGATCTACTAGCCTGAACTCCACCGAAAGGTTTCTGGTAGCGTGGGAGGTTGGGATATAGGACTTGCCACGCAACGTATTCCTGCAGTTTGTGTGAACATGGCACAAATACCAATTGTATATCAAGCTCTCACCAATCGATCGAACATCTCGGCATCGAGCATGCTGACTGGGACAGTCAGCGATTGATGAGCTTGCGCTGAAGCAAGCTTACTTTCGTCGATGATCAATGCTCGGGTTCTTTGCCATCGTTCGACACTGTTCTTGTTCCTCTTGACCTTATTGACGAGATCGTCAAGACGTCCCTTCCCAACGCCAATTCCTGCGAAGGAATATATGGTCGCACCGCCGATGGAAACGCTCGCGATGCCTGTTGTGGCTGTTACAGCGACGTCCCCGAGTTTCTTGTTCTCGGGTTTGGTGTCCTCGCGAAAAAAATCAATTATTGCACGGAGAAGAACAGATTTCCCTGTCCCTGAGGAGATGTCAGTCGTCTACGTAGCTCGGAAGGGAACTGATAGAACCAGCGGATCCAGTTACGAAGATGCTCTCGCCGTTCTTGACACGTTCCAAAACTTGTCGCTGTTCGGATGACAGCGAGATGGACGCTTCGGGTGCGCTCGACGGTACTACCGATGGAGAACAATTGCCTATCTGTGACCACAATCACCTTAGGCCGTGTATCATGACTCACGATCAGAGGACCATGGTGCACCTGATTGGGTGGTGTGAAAGTGCATTTCCGAAGGAACTTGTTTAGCGCCACTCACGCAACAGTCGGAATGGATCATACTCGCGTTCCGACGGAGTTGTTTTCCCATGCGAGAGTTGATCGAGGTCCATTGCATTAACAAGGTCATCGAAAGCTTGGCATTCCTGCAAGAGTCACGTCACTTGGCTTCACAAATATTGTCATCTCTGCCCACTAACTGATGCAGTCTCATACTCCGGGCTTCGCGACGACTGCCGAAGCTTTTGAACATGGGACCAGTCTCCATCGAGAGAATTCATTAACCTATGTCATGAGCGAAGGTTAATAGCTCCTGACATCTAACTTTCCAACACGACGTACCCTTGAAGTGTTAGACCCCTCAAGTGTTGCGATAGAAGAAGAGCTTGGGTGAATGTTCAAGGCAGCAGCGTTGCGCCGCGCGCGGTTAGCACGACCTCCGCAACCAAAGGTGTCGCGTGTACAGCACGTTGGTCCTTGTCGCCGTATACTTATGTAATGTACTGGGAAAAGGCCGCGCTTGCTGCGCGGCCGATCCCTCGCTTGACCAGGAAGTTAGTAACAAATGAAAAAGGTTAAGTCACGGCCAGCGCACCCTGGTAACTTACAACAGCCACAACAGTGAACATTGGAAAATACGTCACATGATCAGGAGCCGTCAAGCTGGGCTACAGCACGATGCCCGTTTGCTTCTTTGGAATGCGTAGTGATATAGTCCACAAACTAAGATGCATTGATAATACAAGCTGTCACTCCATCAAGGCATCTGAATGGCATGTATCCTCCCCGTTCCTAGATTCAAAGGCATTCGCGAGGAACCCGGAAGGGCCTGAGGGATGGTCATCAGATCGGACGACGACGATACCGAGCCAATCTTACTCAATCATTGGCCATGGCAGCTCTCCTTCTATCAGCATACCCATGATCCTGATCCTTTCACCCGCGCTGAGCTGATTGGATGATGACCACAACGCATATATGTTGGCAGGGGAGGCCTACCTCACGGCTTCAAGACGGTCCGCACTCGCGACAAGCCTGTGGAGGTGAGGCATCGGAATAAACGGCTACGGCTTGTAATGCAGCAAACCGTGATGGCGATATGGGAGCGTGCTACTGGCATGGGAGTGTTCCGAAGAGGCACATATAGCAAGTCACGTTTTGGGAAGCCTGAAGTATGGCACTCGCTGGCGGCGATAGCGATTGTAATGGTAACAGTTCAACGCCGGCAAGCCCGAGCGTGGGTTTGAAGGCTCGATGGTGATTGGAACAGAGAGAAGAGAGGTATTCTCGAAGGTGTGAGGCAGCGCCCCGCAGTGTCTACGAGCTTACGGGCGGGATTCAGTACGGCCAAAGTTGGGATAACGATCACGGCAGTCGAAGTAACATGCTGATGCATAGTTCCGTACACGGCGGCTGCTTCGTCGGCCGACACGACCTTCTAGGCAGCGGGCAAGGTGGTGAAGACACCGGATGCCTGTGCAGCGTGAGATCCCAGGTTTGAGGCCGCGATCATGGCGGTCGCAGTGGCGCCTGCAGTCATCATGATCGGAGAGCAAAGGTACGAGGGAGAATGGACTGCGAAGATAGCAGGAGATATCGCAGTTCCGCGTGATTGACTCGACGATCGCGCGTCGTTTGAGTGGAGCGTTGGTGTGATCACGATATCGCAGTGGTGCCTCGACCGTGCCGAGACGATTCCTCCATGTGCAGTGCAGGAAGGTATGGGCAGCAAATGGATTTGGAACGACGACGGCCTTCGTTGGGCCGGGATCTGATCAGAACACGGGCGGTGAGGGACGACAGGATCTCCGAAAATGGCACCCGCTGGGGAAGGAAACGAGGTTCATGGCGGTGGCCACCTAAAAATCGCGCCGGTGTGAAGATGGAAGAAGATGAAGGACAACCCCGCACGGATAACGAACGCAGCATGTTCGGTGATCGGGGGCGGGCGACGATGGCGTTGATCCGGATGCACGCGAGAGTTGCGCAAGACGGCCCAATGGCGATTGACGGTTCCCCCGCCCGGACGTATGTACATCCCGGCCTCTCGCCGGAAGAGGCGCGGGGGTCGACGGCAGGGATCTTCGCATGGCTATCAAGTTGAGAGATGACCGGCATCTCAGATCAATCAGACGAGACGCTGGCGGGGTATGGATTTCTGATAAGCTCACGATCAAGAGGGACGGAACGTTCCACGCAAGTTGCACGGGCGAGTCGGTGTGCCGGGCGCCCACATGCACAGCGTGGGTCGGATGCGCGCGATCAGTCCCATCCAGACCCCGACGCTGGTTATCAAACCCAATCACCGGCGTCAATGAATTTCGCGGGGCCAGAAATCCGTCGGAGCCCGAATGCGCCTCCACCGCGTCCGGCGACACCAATCCCCGCCGCCAGTCGAGCACGCCGAGCACCATCGGCGGTGGCGGCGACGAGCACGACCAGCACACGTCGTCTCTCCCGGTCCAACGAGAACAGACGGCGTCGGTGTGCGCAGTGCCTTGCACTGGCGGAAGGCTGGGAACAGGGATGCTACACAGGTAAGCAGCCCGTGCGCATGCTTCCCTTCTTCGCCATACATTCCGAACTGATTACTCGTCAGAGTACACGGATACAGCTCTGCTCCGGATCCCCCTTATACCTGGCTTCCGCAAGCCATCCCTCCGCTGCCCATGCCAGGTCGCCTTCTCCTCACGACCCCGAGCACTACCGAGTACTGACATGGGTTTCCCCACAGCATCAGGCGCCCCGCCCTACCCTTATCGCGACATGCCACCCGCAAACGGCGCCCCGACGCCCCCCGAGCTCCGTCGCAGCGACTCCTCAGACAGCCAGAGGTCCGTCGCGATTGTTTTGCGCGTCTTGAACACCCGTCTGATCGCTCTCAAGGCCTTACGATGACCGCCAACCACGTGACGTCGTAGAACGGATTCCGTCTGCACCTCCGGTGGCCACTCTGTCTGCCTCGCCCGCGCCGTCCGTCTCGTCTATAGACTCGTCGGCTCCCCAGACACGTTCTCCGGCTGCTCAGCCACACCCGCTCCCGTACTCGCACACCCCGCAGTACCCGCAGGACGATCGGAGCAATTGGCGTCCCTACGATGCTCGTGGACACTACGGCGCATCGCCGTCGTACGCCTACCCCGCGCCGCCGCATCAATTTCATCCTTCCATCCAGTATCCTCATCCGGGACATTATCCGCCGCCTGGTGCGCGCCATTACGCGGTCCATCATCAGGGACCGCCAACGTACGGATCTGGCCAGGGCTACACGCATCATCCACCGCAAGACATCGTCCACACCGACGATGCCGCCACGAAACTGAGCGACCGGGTACGAAGGAGGTGCTTCAACTGCTGCACCACCGATACCTCGACCTGGCGTCGCTCGAGCCTTAACCCTGGCAAAGTGGTCAGTGCAAACCTGTTCTCGGTCCTTGCCCCGCCTCACGCTGCTATGTGTTAGTTATGCAACAAGTGCGGGCTATTTGAGCGGACGCACTCCCGTCCCCGTCCAGATCAATTTCCACACAAGCGAGGTCCACTTGCTTCGTCTGCTGTCAAGGCAAACAAAAGCCCCCCGCCCCCACCTCCTCAGCTGCCGTCCATCTCGAATTATGGCCTGCCACCGAACGCATCCTCGACGGCTACCCGCCCACTCTCACCCAACCTGCCGTCATTGCCACCAATCACCGACCAAAAGTCGGCTCAGAGTCTGGCGGAGCAACGCGATCTCCCAGCTATCAAGACTTGGCTCAACTCGCCCGGCGCTATCGAGAGTGCATCGAAGCTCGATGCGGCTGATGGACATGGCCGAGAAAGCCCGCGGGATGGAAACAAGTCCCCCGCCACTACTCGTTCTCCTCAGCATTCAAAGCCGACGTCGACCTCTAAAAAGTCCGTCATGGGAAACCGCCAGTCACCTCCACGACCTTCGGAGCAAGCCGTCACTGCTTGAAATGAGATGTTGACCTCTTATTTATTCGAGCCAGCGGCTCGTGGAGGTTGACCGTGCCCACCTGCTGCTGCTGTCCCGCACGTGTCCCTCGCTTCTCACCGCTCGATTTGCCCTCTGTTCTTGTTGGTGCGGGAGGGACGACCTGGCGCAGGCTGTCCCGGTTCACGTACTCCGCCCGCTGTCTGTCCTGCTTCGAACTACCCCTGCGCGCATCTTCGTTGTACATACATGAGTTTCTGTCCCTTCTTCGGCATCGCAGCTATCTCCTGATGTATCCTGGCTCCTTGCTGAAGCATTTCTCTCACCAGTACCGAAACTGCATCAATGTATCTGATTACGCATCACAACGCAGTCACTCGCTGCGCTCTGCGCGACTGCTTTAGAGCCCGTCATCTCAGCGCCTGAATATTGGGTTTGTGGGCTGCGCCCCCTTTACTCCGATATCTTTGTGATGCCGTCACGATTGATGTGATGGCGTACATTCCCATGTTGTCTAATAATACGGTGCTTCTGTGAGAGTACAGTGCCAATTAATGCCCAATCCTAGGCCCTTCCCGCTTGAGCGCGTGCGGATACAGCTTATTGCCTTCCTTCGCCACCGACAGAGAAGACGGGCCCATCGAATCGTTCCATCAATATCGCGCTGCTGATGAGCCCTGGGGCAGTTCCATTGTCATGAAGATGAACCATTGAGGACAGATGTAGCTGGCATATGTGGGCATTGAATCAGATTATAATATCAATCACAACGCAGTGTCACGCCGCCATACGTTCGGCGAGGGTTGCTTGCTCCCTGAGTACTGAGTACTAACACTTTGCGATGCCACTTGCCATGGTGTGATTCTGCAGCGGCTAGCTACTGGACACTATCACCTCGCCAGTCGTTAACCCGTGGTTGTACGGTCGCCGCGATCATAGTATACTACACTTCTTGATGAAAACAAGCCGCCTCATGTTCGTCGTGGCGCACTTCTGACCGACAACATGCCCCACAAAGCAATCAGTATCACCATCACCCACATGTAAGGAGTTCAATTCCATACGGAGAACATCAAACCTATGGCAGTAAGTATCACATATGTGGCTCTGTGGTAGGTACTACGATGTGAAAAATTTACACAGTCTCAACACATTACCCGATCTGAGCATACCATACGACCGGTTTTTTACCTACTTACACTCGAGGTAGTTACCAGGTAAAGAGTCGTGTGATATCGATACCAACTACGGAGGGAGCTCTCCTTCTTGCAGTAAGATACGTAATATGAAGGCTTTAAGTCTCCGGGCTGCATGTATATTTCATACGGATACAACCGCTCTTGCGCCATGAAGAAATATCTCTCACTGAGACTCTCAGTGACCGACGCGCAGGAAAAAGAAGCAACATCACGCGCGCGTAAATAGGTTTACGTAAACCCCCACGCAGAAACTTGCCGTGACCAGCCGCGGGTCATTCGCGACGATATGGACATGGCCTCGCCAATTATCGCCAGCCAAAAGGATTGTCTCAGTGACGACTACGACTCGACTCAAGACTTGATTGGGGAACCCTTTGCTGTCTTGGAATCCGATCCTGGCAAGTGGCTCGGGTCCTAGCGGCCTTTTACGACGTCCTGACTTGCGTAAGGTGTCTTCACGACCTTGGTTCGTGCCCTGGGCATACCGAAGGTAGAGGTTGTAGAACTCTACGATATCGAGCCCTGGGCGACAGGTGTGGAGCTCCTATGCACGGATAATGCGAGGCTTGACTGCGCTCGTAGACCACCTTGGATCTCCCATCGGCCTCATATTCTGCTTCCTATATCAGAAGGATAAACATCGACCTCGCGAGTTCAGGGATTCCGCTGGAGAGCGGCTATGGTTTGCGAACCAACTGTGCGAAGATGCATGTGCTTCTCAAGCACTGTTGAACATCGTGTTCAACACGGATGTGGAAATTGGGGGCACCTTGGCAGCATTCAAGGCCGATACAATGGAGATGTCTCCGGTCGTAAGTACATACTCCCAGTTGGGTAAGACTGTCCGCTGCAACATACGCAGATGCGTGGATTGGCTATATCAAATTCGCTTCCTATACGCGCTGCGCACAATGCCTTGGCGCGGTACGTCTGATCTCAGCTATGCCTTACAAGCACTAATTTACCTCAGGAAGTCCAGCAGATATTCGAGGATCCATCAATGCCATAGCCGTATCCACCGTTGAAGCGGAAATGCACGCGAAATCGCCAAGGACGCATAGGAAGGCTACACACACTGTTGCCCATGACAAGACCTCACCCACTACCCGACAACGACAAAGGTCAGACATCCAGAGCGCCGATGATCTAGAAGAGACATACCACTTCATTGGATATATCCCGGCGCACGGGAAGGTATGGGAACTCGATGGACTGAAACCAGGGCCTCTTGAGGTGGGGGAAATGAACTACGGTGGAAGTGGTGCAGAAGGATGGATGGACGTTGTTCGGCCAGCATTGAGGCTGAAAATGAAAAAGTACGGCGGTGCAGAAGAAGGAGCAAATATCAAGTTCAACTTGTTAGCGCTTGTGAATGAGCAGTATTGCAACGCTAGCGACGAGTTGGAACTAGCAAAAAGGAAACGATCACAGCTTGAGCGCCGTCTCGATGCAAAATATCCGCAAGGATGGCAAGGGCAGGTGCGGAGTCCATTGTCGCTCTCGTGACTCTCGATCTAACGAATTGTTCGAGATAGGTTCGCGTTGAGGCTTCCGAAATGGCGACGAATGCCTTCGCTACGTCAGCGAATCCTAGCTCCGAAGCTGGCCCGACGTATGCCAAAGATTTCGGCCAGCGGACGCTGAAAATGAGTATCGACGTGCTTCACATGTCGGAAAACAGGCTTGTCGATGCGTGGCAGGATTGTGTCAGCGAAGCCGTCCCCGCAAAGATCGCAGCTGAGGACGAGCTCACGAAAGCATATCAAACTCATGTGAGTAGATCTTGTCATGCACCAGCGCTACGCTAATGATTGCAAGAGACCGAGCAAGTAAAACGCACGCACGATTACGAACCGTTCATTCATGGCTTCATCACATGTTTGCATCGGGATCATCTGCTGAACCCGCTCATCGGTCGGGATGAGGATGGGAAGAGGCTACCGGCTACCAAAACTAGACGGTGATTCCATTCCATTGAAATTCCACGCACGTCCTACGCAACGATACAGTCCGCGCTTCTAGTCGTGGCGCGGTCCTAGTATGTTGTATTATACCGGCGTGCCTGGGAACATCTGAACGGACTGGACGATCTCGGTCTCGTGAATCAGTCAGCAGGTAGTTTAATCGTACAAATTGTCACTTGAGAAGCACCGGAACCGTTTGCGCTTATGATTCCATCCCATCCGTATCGCGAGCACGCATTTAACAACGCCCAACGAAACATTATCATCACCCACTCCGATCGGCCCTTGTGTCTGACAACTGGCAACCACCTGGACATGGCAGATCCCGCGCGAATGAGAGATCCAACTTACGTCGGGGCCCGTATCCGGCAGCAGACGGCCCATACTATTCCCCTAGACCTGCCCCTCGAGTCCGACTTCCGTGAGGGCACGGACCACACTATCACTGATCACGTCCGAGCGCTTCATGCCTCCCTCACGTCCCAAAAATCGCCCCGACTAGCCTTCATCGCTGATAGGCTCGTGTTTCATTTGCACGCGTTCGCGCGCGAGGTCGGCCTCACACATGCCGAATGGGCAGAAGCCGTCACTTTGATTGGACGTGCAGGGAAGGAGAGCACCGCAGGGAAGGACGAGGTGGTTCTTTTCAGCGATTGCTTGGGTTTGAGTGCTCTTGTCGACGAACTGGAGCACCCACGACCTGCCGGATGCACCGAGAGCTGCGAGGAGGGCCCTTTCTACACGAAGGTGTTTCCGGAAGTGCCATCCGGGGTTTCAATCTCCCACCCGGATACAGTAGGGGAACCAATGGTCTTCGAGGCGGACATCAAGAACCTCAGAGGAGAAGGCGTTGAAGGGGCGAAAGTTGAGGTAGTAAGTTGGCCATAACCATGCAGAATTCGAAAGTGCCGACTAAAGTCTTGAAAGTGGCAATCCGATGGAGAGGGAGTTTACGATGTTATGTACGACACTCCACACCCGGCTGGCGCAGACGACAGAGCTCGGATCTTGGCCGAGTCAAACGGCCACTTTTGGTATCGCGGAGTACTGCCGGTGGCTTATCCCATCGTGAGTTTGCCTCCGTCGCCACGAACTCCTGCTGATGATCCGACAGCCTGATGATGGTCCTTGCGGAGACATGTTGCGTGCGCTCGGTGCGTATAACTCCTTTGTCCTGCGTAGCAGTCCAACCTGAGGCGTCACAGGCCGTCATCCGCATCGCGCTTCCCATTTGCACTTTCATATCACCGCTCCCGGATACGATTCCGTTACGACCGCCCTGTACCCTTCCCATAGCCCTTTCCTGGGCACTGACCCCGTATTCGCCACACGGAAATCGCTCGTCTGTGACCTCCTACGAGTTGATGACCCCGAACGATGGAAGGCCTGGGGCTGGGATGTCGAAGAGGTCAAGCGAAGGGGAGCAAATGTCTGGTTCTGGAAGTACGGTTTTGTGTTGGCTACAGAGGAGGAGGTCCAGGAGGAGAAGCGCAAGAGAGCCAACTTGGCCACGAGTGATAACTAGCTCAAGATACCACTAGCTCGAACCCGATTTCTGACGATTTCATGTATCCGAAGATGCCAATCCCTGTCCGAAGATTACCCAAACAATGCAGGCTTGAGTGCGACATTGTCGTAACATGCTTTTGTTACAGATGACATAGAAGCCTTGTTGCATAGGTATTGGATCGTCTGCCGTAGCTGAACGAGTTCCATATTCTGTACCTCCAGGCCTTGGCGAGTGCCAACCAGCTCCTGTTCAATACGAGACATTTCGTTCGTTTTGCTTGAATATGAGTTTTCGTCGATCGAACCATATACGCTGATCGAACCCGTCGATGGATGATGAAAGAGAGTTGGCGAAACAGATGTGAGGGATTGCGATGAAGACGTAGGTGAAGCAGATATTGATCTTATGTGGCCCGCTACCGGGTGTATGGCAGGAAAGGATGGAGCAATGGGTTGACCGGTAACCGTATGCTCCACCTGCGCAAGCATACTTTTTGCCTTGGGAGAACAGACAAATTGCCCGTTACCTGTCTCACAGACGGGAGGGTCCGGGTTCAATAACGAAATGGTCCCCGCCAAAGGCGTTTCGAGCTCCATGTCCGATTCAGCCTCAAATGGCGGGCACTCCTTGGTCCTCTCAACGACGCGATCAATCCCGGAAATCTCGTTCGTGGCTATTAGCTGGTCGTGAAATGAGCTGTCGTGCATGATAAGGGTATGCCTAAACGTACTTTCGTCACGGAGTCGAGCTGACTGCGCAAGGAAAGGATATGCTGTTTCAGCTCGGTATTCCGAGCATCCGCTCTAATATGGGCCTTCTCCAGAGCATCAAGGCGACGCGCGAGACTGACCAACGGAGCCATCCGTCAGAACGATGGCAACAAGCGGCGAACGATACATACCTGACGGGCGTCTGATGCAATTCAGGTGCTTTTTCTGCATATGCACCTTCGAAAAGGTGCGGCGCGGCGTTTTCTTGTCGCAGCTGCTCCAGCATGCGACGCTCCTTGGAGAAGCTATCGACAGCCGAAGCAAAAGTTTCAACATCTCGTCTTAGCTCGCTTGCCACAGGATTGCTTGTTTCCTGAGTCTTTGAATCACACCGTTGACAGACGTTTCAGCAAACCACACGAAAAGCTCACATAGACCCCGCGATTAGCCACGCTCAACTCGTTGCCGGGGGGTAAAGACGAATGCGAAACAGATTCCTTCTGTATTTCGGAGATTGTTGGTACTTGCGGCGCGAGAGCACCACCGGCACGCGCGTCCTCTAACTGCTTGGGTACGCGCCGGTGAGATCGTATAGGGACTCCGGATGGGCCAACCAACTCACGCGTACAATGATGTGATCCACTTCCTCTTGAAGCGCTCGATTACGGGAGTGAGACGCATCGATGGTGTCTGCTAATTCCAGGCGTGAGAGGGGTGATGTCCTGTTCTCCTGAGAAGACAGAGGAGAACTTGTCGACAGTCGGTGGTCAACATGAGTGATATAGGCCTCTAGTTCCGCCTCACGCAATGCCAGCTTGGTGCGTGCTTCCATCAAGGCTTGTCGAGTGTCGACATGGGACCGACGTTCGGCTTCGAGCGCTGTTCTCACTGATGAGAGGAGCTTGGACGCGTAAGCGATCAATGGAGAAGTATCATCAGCTACCGTAGGAAGTGCACTATTGATGGGATCTGCGAAGACTCCGTCGAATGATATCCAGGAAGAGCGGGAAAAAACACACCTGCTCTTTGTGACACACTAATCCTGCTAGGGGGCCATAAGCCGTAATCTTGAATTGCCTCTACTGTTGCGCATACCACGGCCTGGTGAGCGTCAACGCGATGCCTAAATCGGGTTGTAATCAGACTCACCCCTGTCCACCAGCCGTAGTACTGCATCCTTGAGATCGTCCTTCTGGGCCTCCAGATCTTTAATGAAGCACGTAGATCGCTCGAGGGCCTCCATCAAAGCTCTGTTAGTTGCTATATGGGACCGTAGTTCTTCTTCGTGGGCGATCTGGAGTGTGTCAAGTGTGTCCAGCGTGAAGAGGAGGCGGGCATGAAGGCGAGATGATCGAGCCATGTGTGCTTCGGCCAAATGCGACAGTGAGGCCAGCTGTTCGAACACAAGATGGATAAGAGAGTGAACATGGAAGAGAGGAATGCCACCAACACTGCTGTTTGGCGAGACTGCGTCGTCCATGTCTGGGGGAGATAACGCTCATACGGACGGAGAAGCGGGTATTATTATTGCCTTGGCAAATATATAACGCTTTTGACATCCGCTGTCTCAACGGCCTGATGGTCTAGTAGCATGATTCCTGCTTCGGGTTTCCCGGAACATCCGTTCTCATGTGCAGGAGGTCCCGGGTTCAATTCCCGGTCAGGCCCTTTTCACTTTTTACTTTTCATTCGCCAGGTTCTGGCGAATGGAGCTTCGTCGTCGTTGCTATGACCTTTTCTAGTCCTTCTCAACCCGTGCATCATTTTCTCCCCGTTCAAGTGCTTTCCGTTATACTGATTCCAAGTCGCAAGCTTGCCGGTCGAATTCACATGCCGGCCAATCCGGCCATGTGATTACCCCCGTACGCAGACGGATTGAAAAGGTTCGTCTCAGAGTGCTCGGCGTCACTTACACTCCTCCTACTATGGCGGCCATTTCGAATCGTATCTCTCAGCTTACGGGCCTCGGCAAAGGCAAGCTTCTTGTCCAACACGACGACGACGTGGTTATCGTGGCTGCGTTGCGGACCCCCATAACTAAGGCCGGTTCCTTTCCTTTGCTCCGCTGTATAATGCTCATCAGACAGCACTCACAGGCCAAGAAAGGCGGCTTCAAGGACACTCGTCCAGAGGAACTGCTCTCGGCTGCGTTACGGGCGGTGTACACCAGCGTTAACCTCGACCCCAAGCTCATTGAGGATATCGCTGTCGGGAACGTGCTCCCAGCTGGCGGAGGGGCGACTGCCGCTCGGATGGCCTCTCTTCATGCAGGAATCCCAAACACCTCCGCCATCAATACCATTAACCGACAGTGCTCCTCCGGGCTCGCTGCCGTCAACCAGATCGCAAACCAGATTTCTCTGGGTCAAATCGACATTGGCATTGGTGAGTGCTATCTCGACTGGCGGGCTCTTCTACATCTCCTGACCCCGCATTCGTAGGCGCCGGCGTCGAGTCCATGACCTTCGGTTACGGTCCTGGAGCTCAACCTTCTGGTTACTCCGAAGCCGTCCTGTCTAACGCCGAGGCCGAGGATTGTTTGCTGCCGATGGGGATTACGTCAGAAAACGTTGCAGCCGACTACTCGATATCCCGCCAGAGTCAGGACGAGTTCGCTGCGAAATCGTTCCAGAAGGCCGCTGCCGCACAAGCGTCGGGAAAATTCAAGGATGAGATCGTACCCGTTCGCGTCAAATGGACGGATCCCAAGACCGAAGAGGAGAAAGTCATCACCGTTGAGCATGATGATGGTGTTCGCGCCGGCGTCACGGCAGAAAGTCTGGCGAAGCTCAAGCCTGCATTTTCACCCACCGGTAGCACCCATGCAGGTTAATCATCATCGTGTTCTCTACATTTTTTGTGGTGTTAACATCCCACGCTAGGCAACGCATCCCAAGTTTCAGACGGTGCCGCTGCCGTTCTACTCGCACGACGCTCAGTAGCGAGGCGACTCGGTTTGCCGATAATCGGCAAGTTCGTGACCGCGGTCGCGGTTGGTGTGCCTCCGAGGATCATGGGTGTCGGACCTGCTTTCGCGATACCGAAGGCGAGCGCATGTGTTTCGTTTTACGGACCTCTCACACCTGACATGAACCCTTCGCAGGCTCTAGAGAAGGCCGGGTTGAAGAAAGATGAAGTCGATTTTTACGAAATCAACGAGGCCTTCGCCAGCCAAGCCGTCTTCAGCGTTCAACATCTCGGTATACCCTTCGAAAAGGTCAACCTCAACGGGGGTGCTATCGCTATCGGACATCCACTTGGATGCAGTAAGTCGTGCGTTACAGTAGCGAACTTCAACATCTCACCGTCGATGAATAGCTGGCGCACGGCAAATAGCTACCGGGCTGAACATCGCCAAGCAAACCGGAGCCAAAATTTTCGTCACAAGCATGTGCATTGGTTCTGGCATGGGTATGGCTGGTGTATTTGTTAGCGAGCAATGAGCTTCTGCTGAATGAACGCTATGTGTATCATATCTTTCGAGGATGCATTATTACGTACCTTTGGAGATTATATTATCAATCAGCGCCAACGGAAGGGAATCGCGCGAACGCTCGTTGAGCTGAACGTTCTTCGACGTGCCTCGCCCGAAGCGAAGCGGCCAGAGAGCGTTATGATCGTCGTTCGCGCTAAACGGTGTTCATATCATGGAGCGCAGTCAAGGGCCTGCTGACGCTTTCTATCCGCCGGAGAGCTTAATATACGTCCGCGTCAAATGATGGAGATCCTGAGGTCGGCATCTAGCAATCAGTGTCCGCATATATCACAAGAAGTATACTGCATGTGGTACTCTACATTGACAGGGGCGGAGGCATTCAAAGGACTGCACGGCCCCGTGCTTATCTGCGATGAACAGACGTCCTCCCCTGAACGTTATGCAAGGGCTCATAGATGCTACGATGACGAAGGTATGGCATTTTACAGCTGTCTCCGGCGGATAGCCGCACATTTGCACCAAGTCCACATCGTCTGGCAATCGTCTGGTAAGGTTTCCCATACACCACTCTTGTTGTAGGGACTCACCGACAAGATAGTGAAGTGTAGCGCATGCCATAGTATACCAACAAGCTTGGATGACTTGGAGGGACGGCGAACTCAGGAAGTTCCCCTGCCCTTGTGTTGCCTGGTTATGTCTGACCGTTTAGTAGATTTCCCGTCAATGCGGCGTGATGGTACGTAGGTCGCATGCAATCCCCGAGGACTGATCCAGGAGTTGATGTTTTGTCCCTGTGACATGCATTCGACTTCTTGACCGGGAGGGGTAATTCTCGTAGGCTCGCCATCTTCCTCTGTCGGACCGTTCCGTGATCTCGGACGAGGCGGAGTGGTCGAAATGGTATACGATTGCACGACCACTTTCTTTCCCTTGGTCCCTTTAGCGCCGAGGGACAGTACTTTATGGGTCTCCTGAGCAGGACGAAGAGGCGCAACGGATGGGCGGTCTATATCAGATGATGATTGATCTTGCAAAGTTGGAAATGCGCCCGCTGCCTGGCGAGCTTCTTGCAGCAATCGTTCGCGCTCCGCATGCTCGGCGGCGAGTTGCTTCGCAATCTCCGCATCGATTCTTGAAATGAGGGCCCCCTGCTGCCCGTCTGAGAATAACGGAGATGTGCAGTGGGGGCACGCATAGTTGGGTAGATTAAGCCGACAGATGATCAATCCGCATCCGCGGCATATCGGGGTATATGGCGATAGAGGATGTATTCTGGCTGCATGCTTACAGGTAAGCAGAACTCGTCGCCGCGAAGTAAACAAAATGGCCCTCCGCTCACCCAGGCAGAAACAGCCGCCTTTCGGATCCCTGCTTTTCCCTGCGTTTGTCCTCGAGAGCCATGAGTGTAGAGACTCGAGTTTCGTGACTGCGGCGCTCTTCGGAGGGCCCTGCGCAGCAGCGTTGGCTTTGGCATGACCGGATGCAGGCGGGTTTGGCCTCCGGATTCTATCGGAGGAGAGGGATCCTGCTGGCTGCTTTGCGTTCCATCCTTTACGATTAGACATGACAGGCGTGGCTAGCTCTCAGGCTGAGGCAATTGATCGGTTATTCGATGTCTTGCAGGCCTACCTGAGTGTCCTAGCCTAAGGGTACAAGCGGCGGTAAATTAGTGATGTTGTTGCACCGATCGGATGCGCTGTATATGTCAGAGTAAGTCAGACGGAGGGAAACGTCGGGACTGATTCATGAAGCTCAAAGTCGCGTCTCACGTGCTAGTCCCAGAAATTTTGAATGCTGCTCCATGATAGGCTGATCCTGACTCTTGACTTCTACCTTCGCCTGTACACTATCATGGATGTCAGTGTTCATGTGCGACCCGATTCGACCCTATTTTGATGACATTGTGCAGGCCAGCTATGTCGAAGGGTTGCATAATCTTCTCATCCAGTCGACAGCACCCGACACGGTTCAACTCAAAGCGGTCGGTTTTTCCACCTTGATGGTATCGATGTCTGAATGACGATCCACCTTTCAGGCTACCGCACAACTAAACAAGGAATATTACAAGACACCACTATGCATCCCCGCTTTGGCGACGATCTTGGCAAGCTCACCTTCGGATGCGGTGAGTAACCCGGTTCAGAATCACCGTGTACCTGACCACTCAGTGTCCGCAAAAGGTGCGGCAACTTGCGGCGGTTGAAATGAGAAAACGCGTTGCTCAAAACAGCGGCGACTTCTGGACACAACTGCCTCAAGCTAATCGTGAGGAGATTAAAGTCAAGCTCCCGGAAGTCTGTCTATCTCAATCTAGGTACGTGCACGATGTATGGAGGAGCTTGAAGACCGACAGTGCTTACAGTAACCTGACTCGCCATTCCACGGCTCGGGTCATCGCCGCTATCGCTGCCATCGAGATTCCCCTCGGAACTTGGCCTCAATTGCTCCCGTTCTTGTACCAGACAGCGACCTCACCTCAGGTCCCCCATCGCGAAATCGGAGTCTTCGTTCTCTTCACTGTCTTGGAGAATATTGTAGAAGGCTTCCAGGATCAGCTGCAGGCGCTTTTTCAACTCTTCAACAACCTTCTCAGCGACCCCGAAAGTCTTGATGTCCGAATCACCACAGTCAGGTCCCTCGGAGTGATCGCACAGTATATCGATGTTGACGATAAGGCTGAAGTGGTTGGTGCAATTGGCCTGTTGTCCGTATTTGATTCTTACGTAAACATGCGCGGGCACTACAGAAGGCATTCCAGGCACTGTTGCCTGCGATGATAAACGTGATTGGGCAATGTGTCGAATCTGGAAACGAAAAAGGTGCCCGGGAGCTATTCGATGTGCTCGAGGTGTTATTAATCCTCGTGAGTCGTGATATCACGATTGAAACACTCCGTTTTGATATCTTGACTCCAAGGAAATCCCGGTGCTCGGCTCGCACATACCCGAGCTCACGAAGTTCCTGCTCACCTGCGGAGGCAACCGCGAATACGAAAGCGAACTTCGTGTTTTCGCCCTGAACGCTCTTAATTGGACTGTGCAATAGTGAGAAGCTACTTATTGAGCTCCTAGCCATGAATTCACCGCCCCACAGTAAAAAAACCAAGATACAGAGTCTAGGACTTGCACCCGTCATCCTGCAAGGCGTCATGGGTATTGTTACCGAGGACACCCCCAGTGATTTGGACGAGGATGCCCCGGGCCGCGTAAGTTAGAGCCTCTACTCTTTTGGTCCGGCACTGAACGTTATGCAATCAGTCTGCTCTACGCATTATCGACCGACTCGCGACATCCCTCCCGCCCACGCAAGTGTTCCCTCCGCTTCGCGACCTCATACAAGAGTATTTTTCTTCGCCGAACCCTGCCCAGCGGCGAGCGGCTATGCTTGCTCTCGGAGTTTCAGTGGAGGGATGCAGTGAATATATGACTCCGCTCATGCAACATATCTGGCCAGTTATCGAGCGAGGTTTGCAGGATCCCGATGCCAGTGTGCGGACAGCTTCATGCACTGCTATTACATGCTTGTGTGAATGGTTGGAGGAGGAGTGTGCCTCGAGACATGCCGTCCTCGTCCCGGTGAGTCTGACTACCGATGCTCAGGTGGGGTCTAATACAATCTCTATTATTAGACTATCATGAACCTCGTCAGCGATGCGGAGACACAAAAGTATGCTTGCACAGCTCTTGACGCCCTCTTGGAGATTCTTCAAGATCAGATCGATCAGTATCTACACTTGATTATGGAGCGCCTCGCTGGTCTCCTTGATACGGCCCCGGTCAAAGTCAAGGCCGTCGTCACTGGAGCAATCGGTAGTGCTGCGCATGCCTCCAAGGAGAAATTTACGCCGTACTTTCAGCCGACCATGGAGCGCCTTAAGCACTTTTTGGTGCTTACAGGAGAGGGCGAGGGCGAGGAAGAGCTCAGAGGGCTCAGCATGGACGCTGTGGGCACATTCGCGGAGGCCGTCGGCGCAGACGTGTTTCGACCGTATTTCCCAGACCTGATGAAGCAAGCTTTCCAAGGCACGGAGATGGGGAGTGCGAGGCTTCGGGAATGTAGCTTCCTGTTCTTCGGCGTCATGGCGAAGGTTTTCGAGGATGAATTCGCGCCTTATTTGCCGAACGTTGTTCCCTTGCTCGTGGCCAGCTGCGAGCAGGAAGAAAACGGCACTGAGCCTTCCAATCGTACGTTCTTATGCAAATGATTGACAGTAACTAATCTTTGCACATAGTCACGGCTCCGGACGCTGCCGCGTCATTCGCCACTGGCGCCTCGCCTGCCACTGCCATCGTCGTCCGAGAGACGGAGATCAATGTAGACGAAAACGACGTGGACGACGATAAGGCCCTCGATATCAACAGCGCTATCGCCGTGGAGAAGGAAATTGCGGCGGACACAATCGGCATGCTCTTCAGCGCCACGAAGAACCATTTCCTTCCTTACGTTGAACAGTGCACCCTGGTACTCGTCAATCTCCTTTCTCATTACTACGAGGGGATTCGAAAGTCGGCTTGTGAAAGTCTATTGGAAATTGTCAGAACATTCTACGACCTCAGCGGTCCTCAAGAATGGCAACCGGGCTTGAATTCCGTTCGTGTATATCTTTGATTGATTCCTTTCATGATACGGCCAACTCATCCATGTTTAGCAACCCCTCCTTGACCAGCACGTCAAAGATCTCATCGCTCACGTGATGACCCCGCTCATGGAAGTATTAGAAGCCGAAGATGACAAGTATGCGTATTCTTCAATGTGAGCTCGTCCTCTGACCATATGCGTCTAGGGCTGTTGTTTCGGCTCTATGTGTGGGTCTCGCCGAGACCGTGAACAAGATTGGACCCGCATTCGTCGACGGCAGTACGTGTTGAATCAGTGATGCGTACCCTGATTCTGACCATTCAGCAGACCTGGATGTAATCCATAGCGTGTGCACGCAGATCTTCGAACAGCGGGCGTTGTGTCAGCAAGATCCCGATCAAGACGAAGAAGATGAAGCCCTAGAGGACCAGTCTGAAATGGATTCTGTCCTGATCTCTTCCGCCGGCGACCTGATCGCCGCTGTAGCCAACGCCCTAGGGCCCGACTGGTGCCAGGTCTTCGGGGTATTCTATCCATTGATTTCCAAATTCTACGTAAGTCAGATATCAGCTCACTAGGATTCGTCTCACCTCCCTGTGCAGAAGAAGGGACGTTCCCTAAGCGACCGATCATCTGCCATCGGATGCCTTGCAGAGATCATTGCTGGTATCAAGAGCGGTGTTACCCAATGGACGGAGCCTCTTCTGGAGCTCTTCTACCGCGCATTAAGCGACGAGGAGGCCGAGGTCCAAAGCAACGCTGCGTTCGCATCCGGTCTCCTCGTCGAGCATTCGGATACCGATCTCTCAGCTCAATACATCGCGCTTTTGGGCGCTCTACGACCGCTTTTCTCTGTCACACCAAATGCACCTACCGCGCGCCTGAACGCTCAGGATAATGCAGCCGGTGCAGTTGCGCGGATGATATTGAAGAACACCTCTGCGGTTCCATTGGATCAAGTTCTTCCCATTTTCGTCGGTGCCTTGCCCTTGAAGCACGACCCGCTCGAGAACGGTCCTGTCTTCCGCGCGATATTCCATTTATTCCGGACAAATCCGCAATCACTGGCCCCTCACTTGGAACACCTGCTTCATGTTTTCGCATATGTCCTGGATCCTTCGCATGCGGAGGAGATCAATGACGAGGCGCGGTCGGAGTTAGTGAGTCTGGTGAGGGCGTTGCATGCAGAGAATCCTGCGGCGGTGCAAAATGCGGGTTTGGGCGTTTTCGTGCAGTAGAGGCCCCGGTTATTCCTTCCATGTTATCTGGTATCGAATTGTTGCTGTAGGGTACTTGTTCTGGGTCATTGCTTACGCTAAATCTGGCGGGATTTCACGATTCGAGATGCAATTATCAAGGCTCGCAAACTCGAGGACATGCCCAAAGCACTGGCACTTTGGCGGGTGTGACAGTCCAAGACAGCGACGGCGCGAGCTTGGTTCGCGTTCGTCGCGAACTCGTCACTCTAATCTCGAGTCTCCTCCGCTGTCGCTGGCCGGCTCACCGCTTGTCCATCCTATCACTATGATCTTTCTCCTTCTAACATACTTTGCGATCGCCGTTACGGCCCATGTCATTGTCCTTCACCCCATCCAGGATCAACTGCCACTGATTGCTCGAGTCAACTCAACCTACACTTGGTCGCTGTCTTCGAACACCTTTGCCTCCACAGATGGAGCCGCGCTCGCCTACACGACTACCCCGCTTCCTCCCTGGCTCACCTTTCATCCTGATAATTTGGAGTTCCGTGGCATTCCGGACGAAGACGGCGCTATCGACGTGACTGTAACCGCGCGGAACGGACAATATGCGGCGGCCTCCTCCTGGACTTTGATCACCGTGTCTACGCCTCCCCCATCTGTCGCATTGTCCATTGCGTCACAGTTCTCAGCGTCCAGCCCATCAATTTCGTCCGTCTTTCCGATTTCATTCGGTTCTGCTCTGTCAACCCCGAATCCTTCTCTGCGCATACCACCAGACTGGTCTTTTAGTGTTGGCTTCCATTGGGACACCGTAACCTCTTCTAGTAAGATCTTCTACGGCGCTCTTCAAGCCGATGGTTCGCCGATCCCGTCCTGGATCCGGTTCAATCCCAACACGGTCACCTTGAACGGTGTCACGCCGACTATCCGAGAAGCCCCGTCTCTCTTGTCCTTGGTTCTTCATGCCTCTGAGCATGACGGGTATTCGTCCGTGATATTACCTTTCGACCTTGTGATCGCAGCACACGAACTTTCTATGCCTATGTCCTCCTTGCCAACAATCAACGTGACAGCCGGGGCACCCTTTAACCTCAGTCTCACATCGTCCGCGGACTTCATGGGCGTATCGTTGGATGGAAAGGCGATAGATTCCTTCAATATATCAGATCTTTCAATCGATGCATCATCCTACGGATCTTGGCTTCAATATGACAGAGGTAGCAGGACATTAAGCGGCAGTCCAGCACAGTCTACGGAGACCATCCTACTCCCTGTTTCCATCATTGCCGCCAATCAAACCTTGCACACGAATGTTTCTCTGGCGCAAGTTGCCTCATTCTTCTCTACCAGTTCTATTCCTCCGATATTGGGTGAACCTGCGGGACTGGTCAATTTCGATCTCAAGCCATTCTATGCTCACGGCAGTACGCTCACAGCGGCTGACGGGTCCGTAAACCTGACAGCCGCGTTTGATCCTGACGTATATTCTGACTATCTTGCCTTTGACCCTGTTGCTGGTGTGCTGGCTGGCCGACTTCCGGATGGCGACCCTAGCCACCCCCGTGTCACCGTTACGTTCGCAGCTTACTCCTATCTGACGCATTCGATTTCGCATACTTCGCTGAACATTTCGCTCACGGGTTCTGCTTATAAGGATGACCAGGATGCCCACCGCGAAGACGCTTCCAATAGGCACGTTGAATTGGGACTCGAAGTTGCAGGCGCGATACTAGGGGGCATGGTTTTGTTCGCTATCTTACTCGCGGCGTTCAGGCGATATGCGAAACTCGACGATCCCGTAGTTGGAGGTCAAGAAGGGCGGAAGGGCTATAGTCTGGACGAGAAAAGATGGTATGGCATGGAAGAGGGCAATTCCTTCGACAAGAACTCCTTGATGGACAACCCGGTTACGCCCGTACAGCCTACTCCAAGCGTTTATCCTCTGCGAGACCCCGGTCTATATGGGACCCTGACTAGCGGAGTACGCGGGATCGTCGGTCGATTCGGTGTGGCCACTCGTTCGAGGTCTATTGCAACTCAAATGAAGGCGATTAGCCGCGGACAAGAACGACCAGTAATCGGTGAACCTGTTTTGGTTGAATCGTCAAGCGATCCTCCCCAAACTTCAGCCTTTCGTTCACCTTCTGACCAGAGCAGATTGTCGATGCCATCACCGGTCCTATCCTTTACACCCGCACCGCTTGAACGATCAGACCCCGCCTCACCGCGCGGACTATCATGCGCTGCCAGGCGCTCACGTGTCCGCCCTTTGTCGATCTCATCCGCGAACTCCTCGGATGACACTGACTCCTCCTCCGCAACGCATGTCGCGGAAGCCGTTGTCCAACAAGCTTCGCGGAAAACCAGCGTCAGAAGTGGCGCGAGTGTCGGTGGCGTCTCCTTCCTTTCTCTACCGGATGGCACTCTTGCAGTCGGCAGACCACGCTTGGTACCGTTCACTAGCGCCTCTCGTGTTCCTCCTCCGAGGCTTCCTTCGTCTATCGGCTCAGCGGGCGGATGTTCCTCCTCTAGTCGGGAGAATACCTCTGGCACTCTAAAATCTCAGATGACCTCGCATCTTCCCCATCGAACGGCACGTGTCGACGATGATCTGAGCATCGGTATGCATTATGTGCGATCTCTGGGGGAAGAGGCCGACAAGAACGATGCTACTACGAGCACATCGGCCATTTTCTACACTGAGCCCTCAAGCCCTGCTCTGTCATCTAGTAATGCACGAGCTTCTGTCGGCTCCTACTCCTTGGCTTCTTCGTTCTACACACAACGTGAACTCCATGCTACAACAATACCTCGAATGCTCGTACGTGCAAACGAGGCATTCAGGTTCAAACTGTTCTTGCCCTCTGCATTGACCAAAGTATCTACCACGACGCTCATGGATGGTGCCTGCCTGCCTGCGTATATTTGCGTGCACTTGGGGTCGGAATCGAGTTCGCGGCGAACAGACAGCATCGAAGTCTCCGGAACACCCAGCGATAGCCATGTCGGGGAATTGGACGTAGGATTCTTTGACTCTGAAGGCGATTGTGTTACACGAGTGATCATTGAGATCATCTCTGGGCTCTGATTGACATTGCCGTGTATGCATGCTATAGGTACGTCCGTCAACGCGGCTTCAGTTTTTCGCGCACCTAAATCCCCACCAGATTACGCCATGAGATTGTTATGATTGCAGAAGTATAAGCAGAGTCCGTCACGCTTGAGCGATAGAGGCTTTGCAATGTTCAGATTAATGGCGTATCCATCCGGTATTATTGAGCTGGAAAAGGGTCACCCGGCTCCCTACCTCCGTCGCGGTTATGACTAGCCTGACAGGCACCACCGATAGCAAGCCAATTTGCGGATTCTTTCTGAAATACCTATGTAATACACTAGATCACTCGTTACGATATAACACGGGTAGATGAGACATAGCGTGTGAGGACGAAAGCCGAACGCTGAACCGCCAGGCTACTAGACGGATACTATATTCATGCTGTGTCTGTTATACGGGCCGTGTCCGACATTGCATGTGCCAACACGATCTTTGGGTAACAGAATGTCGGTCTTCCTAGCCAAGATTCATGAACCGCTACGTGAGCACGGCTAAGTAGAAGGCCCCAAATATCCAGCCAGGTGAAAACTTTCGATAAAAAGTCGATGAGTCCAAACCGGTATAATATGTACTCCGCACATATTCTCACGCCACCGCACGGGCCACCTTCAAGGGATAAAATGGCTGGCAGCGCGTGCCGTCGTCAGTCAACGCTCCGCTTTCTTTGAGCCCAGTACTCGATCTTCATTCGTGGGCTCTGGGACATGCAGGCTGAGCAGAAGGATCCTCCGAATCTGGGCATGCCGTTGGCTATCATCACCTTACTGGCGAAGCGGCTAATCAGCATTCGAAACATCGGAATGGGACTCGGTTCTGTATCTACCATCGCAATGAATTACATGTTTTACAGTATGTGATATGGGTGTTAAGGTGATTCCATGACCGTTTGGAAGGCGCAACGTCGCTCAACAATCAGAGTTAATCATCCCCGGCACATGAATATGTACGTCGATACCTTCCGCTGTTCACGTGAACCTGCTGCTCAAAGGTGGTCATTCATGCGACAGGGAACCTCTCTCTGCAGAGTGGCGTGAATCGTGCCATTGATGATGCCCTTCGTAGCCTCACACCATTACAAGCAACGCAAGGCGAATCATGAGGATTGCTCCTCATCGCCGGTTGATGTCAAGGCGCCGGCTACGGCGGCTATGTTTCAAGTATTGGCGTTTGAGGATTGTTGCGCATGCGCTAACGACCAGAGGGTCATACTTGGGATGGCAGAGTCGCAAGTAACTCGAGCAAGCATCTGTACTTTGGTATATTGCAAATAACAACATATCACTCTCGATCGATACATTACCATTTCAGGACCGAAGGCTCAACATGCAACATTCGGCGCCTACCCCTATGACCGTACATCAGTTGATGCTCCGCCATGCATGCACACATGAGTTCTCGGATGTTGGGCCATGGGTAACGGTCCGAGGTTCCTGGTCCTCAACGTCGTCCGTTCACGGCGTTACGTATGAATTCGACCAGCCTTTGTTGCACGGCAACTTGGGGCATGCTTATCAGCGGCGATCTTCTATGGTATGAAATGCTCGTTTATCGAGCATCAGTTCCATTGGGCGGGGAAAGCTTGTAATCAACCTTGACATAACTCGTAGAAGTTCTCCCGCAATCCTGCTTGCATTTGGAAGAGCTCCTCCACGCGACAAACGCGGCGCCTGTTGTTGACCTCACCGTTTGCCACATACTTCAATCTCGGCGTAACGGGTATCGTCTTCCATTTGCGGTATCGGAAGAATCGATGAGGTGACCGAAAAGGACATGAAGATCGGGTGTAATGGTAACTTCAAGGCGTCGCGCTCGCATACGTCAGGAGGACTCGGCGATAACGGTTGACCGCGAGCTAAGACGGGGAAGAAACCTGTTGTACATCAATGCTGTGTTCGCCGGGGGAAAACCGCCTGCGCCCAAACCTTCCACACAAATCCGGACAATCTTTACGCAGACGATCCGAATGCTCCGTAGACAATACGTAAAATCGCGCGTCCACATGCGATGCTCCCGAAGATGCGCGGCGGCGTTGTGGTGGAAACACATGCTCCTTGATCACGATGCACGGAGCGTCTCCGAGCATGTAATTTGCCATGCTGTCCCCATGCGACCAACCCGAGCGGAAGGCCGCACCGCGGTACTGAGCCAGCAGTTATTCAAACTGTAGCGATAAGGAGCACGTCACGTAAGGATAGAGGGGCAGCAGTTGTGCATGGCTGCGCACGAAGCCAGCGCCATCCTGGCTCAGTTGACTCTCCTCTGCATTGTCCTCGTCCATGGCGTCACGTACCTGAACTCGGATAGGTCACTGTTATATGAGATCAGCATTGCGCGAGACGAAGTGGCTCGAGACAGACGTGAGTACGTCAAATGATGCTGAATCGGAGAAAGCTAGGAGCGTCCCGTTGAACTTGGCTATGTTCGGAGGAAGCTCCGTCCCGAAAGTAGCGAGCACAAACCCACGTTCTCATACGGACTATCAAACGATTCAATGGATTCAGATGCGACGACACGGCTTTCACGACCCGATGTCCGGACGGAGACGGTGGACCACGGCCGGAGATATGCGCTGATACACATATGACGCGCCAAGTAACTGGTGCCGTGGAGATCCCATGGCAGGGAAACTTCCGAGACGGATGGAGCGGCCGTGCAGCTCTGCGGAAAGCGAGCAAAGTGGCCGACGAGCTCAGTGGAACGGTTCCGCCGTGCCTTATATCTTCGTCGATGACTGAGGGCGAGGAAGCAGGCCATTCTAGGTCGGTCTGGAACTCGGACTTAGCCACAAAACATCCGGCGTTACCGCCGGAGGAGACGCCAAAAGGTTATCTGCCCGTCAGCTTCGAAACGTGGAGCACAGTCATCGGCTTCTACCGTTTTCTGACTTCATGCCATATCAGATCTTAAGATCCGAGCGGGACTATCCTGGTGGACGCCGTCTAACGAGCCGGAGTGGGATAACAGGTACCCAGGTGTCTTGTGCTCACGTATTGTCGGAACCTTTTCGCGTGTCATCTCCGTGATGTTCATCGCCCCTCTGCCGGTTGGCCTTGGAAATGCTGATGAAAGCCATCCACACAAGGTGATTTATATAGCGGGACGCCCTGTTCCTTCGTCACAGCCAGCAATTCCCACATGCATCGTATTCGCCGTTCCCCGCTCACCTGAGGATGGACACTGGCTCTGCCCAGCAGAGGGGCTCTTTGTCTCCTCCGCCTCCTCGCTCCGGTGCCCGTTCCACCGTATCTGTCACCGAGTCAACTCATGTCTCTTTGCCGTCGATTCGGCAGCTACACCCATACCTTCCTCCGGCACCTGGACTGCAACGTCTATCTCTTGAGCCCGCTGGATATTCGTATTCTGTGAGCATCCACTATCTATGGGTGGCCCTTCCGAGTCATCTCATGTGCGCACGTAACAGAGCACCGGTATGCCGGACGTAGGTTCCGCGACCAACCAAGCCCCGGGACCATCGTCTGTTCCCTCCCCGAGGTCCGAGGGCGGTGACCCGTCCATCGACCCACAGGAGCAGCCGAAGAAGCGGAGGAGGCGCCAGGCCCTGAGCTGCACCGGTAAGGCCTTCCTCGCATCCCTGTATGCAGCGCTAAGTGCATCCGACAGAGTGCAAACGCCGAAAGATCAAATGTGACAGGTAAACATTCGATCTTGACGGGAATGAGTAGTAGCTAACCGTGGGTAGAGCACAACCATGTGCCCCGTGCAGTCGCCGTAACGAACAGGATAAATGCCACTGGGCATCTATAGAGCCTGCGTACGGGCCCATTCATGGTTCTCACTTCTCGTATCATTGACCGCTTTACTCCAGTGAAAAATACGTAACTCGAACAGAATACGAGGACCTCAGAGCCCAGCATCAAGAGCTGACGGCTCGGCACCAGAGCCTCCAATCCGTCGTGGCAGGTCTTGCGGCTCGGCTTGACCAGGCGGAAGCCATTCTAAGCCGGGGAATCGGCACAACATCCGCCAATCTGCCCCCGGTTGCAGGTGATTCCGGTTTTCATGTCCATTCCGATTCGTATGAAGAGGGTTTGCCGCTTCAGGACGTACGCATGCACCAGATGATACCCGGAATTATGTGACTAGTCCTCCCGCACTGCAGCAGTCCGGGATCATCCGGCAACCAACGGGTCATGCTGCCAGCATCTCCAGAGGGTTTCCCTATTTGCCGGAGCATGGGCCTCCTCGCCGCACTTCTATCCTTGAAGCGCGACCCTCCGATATCGCTCCTTCGTCCGCGGTACCCCCATCCTCGTCGAGCAGCGGGTTCCCAAACTCGCCATTCTCACTAGCTGCAATAACGAATCCCCAGACCGAGTACGCCCTGAATCGTCCGCCAAACATTATAGGCCAACCGTCCAGCAGGAGTTCAAAAAACTCTCGAGCGCGGGTGTTCACTCCGGGAGAGCACCTGCGCCCTCTGACGCTTCAGGTCCCGGCAGCAGGGTAGCAGCAGACGACACAAGATAACGTCCACCCTAAAGTTTTATTAATCAACGAAACTTGTAGGATATCGAATAGATATGTACACTGCATCGCACGCTAATGCTTGATCTCGCTTTCCATGATAGTTTGTAACATAGCCGATCCAATTTTGGTAGCCTCCTCGAACCGCGTGCTGAAGAACGAAGCAGTCTGCGTGAATCGCTGTTTGTACAACTCGAAGCTCCCAAAGGAAACACATTGACTCCACCCGCGAGCTGCTACGACAAATTCAAGGTCATCGGACCGGTGAGACACGTCGTGCACTGCCGCGTGGATGGCACCATCGAGTCGTTCCTGTGAGCAGAACAATGACTCCGCCACACCGAGCCACATTCGGAAGATGGGCGTTGCGGCGAGTTCGAGATGGACGAATGGCTGTATGCCGAGATGAGCCCAACAATCTACCATCGCGAGGAGGGAGAGGTGTGAATTTGCCGGGGGTCGAAACTCCTTTGGCGACGTGTTGCTTTGATCTGTTCCATACGATGGCGACGTCGTACCTCCAACCGACGACTTCTTGCCCAGACTGAATTGGTCAAGTACGTCTTCGGACAACAGTATCGGGCTACGGCTGGAGTTTCCGTTTCGGCTGTAGGGGAACACGGTATCCCTCGCTGAATATACGCGATCGCGAAGAGCAGCCTCACTTCCGGCGAGCATGAGCTTGAACAGTTCTGTAACGCTACGAGCGTATTGGTCAATTTGCAGTCGAGCTGAAGGATTCAAGATGGCTAGTCCAGCGTAAACATGCCACTGATTGGAGTAGATCCGAAGCATGATGTTGACCTTGACTGTTTCGATACCGCCCACGTAGTAACCGTGCTCCCAAGGATACGATAGGGAGCTCGACCATGCAGTTCCCATGCTGCAAAGCAGCTTCAGTTGGCACAACGGTATACGGGCGATATGGCTCACCTCAGAAAAGCCGCATGTGTGACAGCCTGGGTATTAGCAGTCACGAGGTCATGATCTTCGTACGACAAATAGACGAAACGGGACCCTAGCGGCCTCAAGATGCTTTCAACAAGCGTGAGGGCCCAGTCCGGAGCGCGATGTTTGATCAAAACCTGATCTATGTCAGTCGTTTCTCCTCAATGCCATTTGAGATGGGCCTTACAAGGGGTTGCCCAGTGGGAGAGACCGTAGGACCATGAAGCGAATGGCAAGACACGATATGAACGTCCTCGGGCAAGTACTTTTCGAAGGCTGCCTTCTCCGGCGCTTTCACTGAAGTTTGTCCGGAAACAATCGCTCCGACCTTCGTTGCTAGCATGAACAATCAATCTCGAACCAGGAAGTACTGCGCTTGCTCTTACAAGGTCCGTATTCTGCAACCACGCGGTCTATGAACTCCGCCTCCACCGAGTACATGATGAAATCCGACGTGCGAGATACCCGATGCCCATCCGGAAGGACCGTGATACCAGGTACCCCTGTGGTAGATCCTTAGTTGGTTGACGGAGTAAGCCATGAGATGTTCCGAGCACGAACCATCGTACGCCAGTCTTAGAGATTCATAATGGGGGGGCCGATCGCAAACGTGGATCCTGAACGGTTATTCAGAATGGATGGAATTGCAGAGAGAAAGGAGACCGCTACACACTTCTTCCAACCAGCTGCGGAGAGGAAGTGCGCGTACATCTTTCCCATTGCGCCCATGCCTATCAAGCCGATGGTAGGTTGAAGATCCGGCGGATCGCTCGGTTCAGGGTCCATGCGAGAAGGTCTGGTCATTATGTGATCGTCTACAGTCCCCAGCAACCTCGTGAAGTGCGAGATTTGAAGTATTAGTCTAATCATAGACGTCGTCAGCATCTGATCTTGCTGTTTTCTGCTGAATAGGTCATGTGCTCCATTCCCACAAACATGAAAAGACGGCGAGAGATGCACGACATAGTATTCATACCTCAGGATAAATGGCTAGTCGTATTTGCATTTTTCCAAAGAACACCACAGAAAGTCGGTTTTGGATATAGAGTAAATCATGGCAGAGGGGCGCAGTGGTGTCAGTTTGGCGCCCATACCGGCATTCTACGTATACATAGTCGATTACATACAACAGCTAGAGGTATGTGGGTGTATGAGCCCACTCACAACTCACAATATACCTGGCTGGAACCGTCCCAATCTCTCCAGCGAAGGCACGAGAGAAAAAGGTGTCATCGATCCCTTACCCTACTTAATGAACTCACCTGTATCGTTGAATTGTACAACGACACGAGCTTTCCATTTGCTCACCTCGTGCCAATGTACTGTGATGAAGCACATGGGTCAGTACACAATCTCCTGGTCCTTGGCGACTTCAGGTGCCTCGATACAATGAGCGCGAGAGAGATCGCACGGTATTGGTTGCAACTTCATTGAATTAACCACAGAAATTTGGTGTTCACTGGCGGCGCAAGAGCTCTGGGGAAGTTGTCAGGAGTATATGTCGTTTTGTGACGCAAGGGGCGAACCTGATCTCGCATAGGCAGGAAGCCTAAATCGGTGCTAAACACGAGGAGAAAGAGGCTATACAGCGTGGGGATGCTGGCGCGACGGAGAGTGTATCAGGGCATGCACGCATGCAGCAACAGTTGAGCGAGGACTCGGAATAGAAGGGGACGGCGCTGGATCTGCTAGATGATGTCCAATCTGCGAGGCAGTCTACTGTTTCACAAGCTCTCAACCAGGTGCGAGATCTCAATATAGAGCCTTGAGCCATGTGCAACGCGGAAAGAAGATGCGATATAGATTTGTTATGAGCCTGAGTGCCATATCGGTCAAGGCAGGCGGATGACTGGCTGGTTGGCACGCCACATGCCACGATCAGCCCGTCCAACCACGCGGCAACACGCCTCTTCACGCGTCGCCGTCTCTTATACCCCCGACCCTCAGAGCCTCGAACAGTGCTCCTTTGACCGTTCCAACTGGAAAGCGTCAGTGAGCGCGGGCTGACATGCGCTCATCATGCATCTCATAACGTCTTCCCAGCTCATCCACCATAAGGAGATCCATACATCATGGACGCGCCAACGACCAACTCCTCGACGGAAACCGGTTCCGGTTCCAAGGAAGGTGCCGGCGCGGGCCCCAAGGCCATCATCAAGAATGTCGATATGAGCGAGGAGATGCAACAGGAAGCGGTTGACATTGCGTCCGCCGCCCTGGAGAAGTACAATATCGAGAAGGACATCGCGGCGCAAATCAAAAAAGAGTTCGACCGACGACACCAGCCGACATGGCATGTCGTCGTAGGCAAGAACTTCGGGAGCTACGTGACTCACGGTGAGTACTCGTTACCGGACGCCATGCTCCCCCGTCATTTCGTTGGGACTCTTACCTTTCACCTATGTTCTTACATTTCTTTGCAGAAACGAAGCATTTCATCTACTTCTATGTCGGATCCCTGGCTATACTCATATGGAAGTCATGATTCGCATTTGCGGAAGGTTGAATCACGTACTTCAATGCTCGTGCTTGACATGCGCATTGCCTGTCTTGGACCTCTACTATCCTCTGCTTGTGTCCTGTATCCTGCATCCCGGACCGCTGTTCCTGTACCCCATTTTCGAACTCCATAACGACGTACTTCATCAGGGAAAGCATGTACGGCACGCTCATATGTGAACATAGTCTCGAAATCAGACGGTCTAGCGGTACGACCACCTAAACACAAACGAGCATCAAGTACTGTAGGATGTATCCCGAATATAATAATTAGCACATCTGTTGACGGAGTATGTCTCTCAAGAATTAACTGACTGGCATGTTAGTATGTAGCCTCTACCGCGGTCTGATGATGATAGACAAAGGTAATGATATTCACCTGACCGGCGCTTGGTCGGTGTGGAAGTATATGTGTACGGTTGCCCTGCAGGGTCAGGTCAAAAAGTCACGTTGTGACACAGCCTTGGAGCTCCGGACCGGTGAATGCATAACTCAGATCGAACTTCCGACCATGTGCAGTGTATTATTGATTGAAAATTTATGGAATGCTCACACGACCCCTCGGGTGCGGGGGATATTTAAACCCAAATGGTTAATTCGAAGCATGTTGATACGCTAAGGCCTATGTACATGTATGGGCGCCCTAGGACGCGCGCCAACGGCATTCGCAAGCTACGCTAAACAGGGAACAGAATAGGTAGCATAGCTTGAAAAACATGCCAGACGTTGTGGAAGGCCAGGCTCCTAAACCAGCCACTCATATCGTGTTCTACTCCTTGAATCCTATAGACGGAGGGCAGGCTGCATTCTAGTAGATGGGAATGACCTTCCTGAAATATACTGTGGCGAAAATAAGTATTGCCCATGTCACGACCATTGACGTTCTGCTTCCACACGACAACAAATGACCAAAATCTATATCATGGAACTGTATACTAGGGATGTACTTTACACTGATATAGCATGCAAACCAGGCTCGTGTGCATAAGCTGTGAAATTCATGGAACATCAAGGATGGTACAGCAGACACACCATGTGAGTGACCACAAATGAATGTATTTCTTTGTTACGAAGACAAGGTAGACATTAGTACTTAGTATATGACCCCTTTGCATCCTTCAGAGCATGGATACGATGAGGCATACTCTCGTACAAAGATTCCAGAAACTCCATATCCAACTTCTTCCACTCTGACTGCACAGCCTCCCACAACTCATCCAGATTGTGCGGACGAGGACGAAGGGCTCCAACACGGGTCTTGATGTGATGCCAGACATGTTCTATGCAGTTCATGTCTGGACTATTGGCCGGCCATTGCATGACAGTGAAGTTCTGAGATGAAAGCCACCATGAGGTGAGCTTTGCAGTGTGCTTTGGATCGTTGTCGTGCATGAAGAGAATATCAGACGGTGTGAGTTGATGGTCGTGCAGGGTACCTAAGAGTGACTCTTCCAGGATATTGATGTATTGGTCCGCATTCATCTTCCCTTCCACTCGGTGAAGCCTCCCATACCCTCGACTTGTGATGCATCCCCATACCATTATTGACCCGCCTCCATGCTTCAACTCCGGATCCACATTCTTGTCATCGAACTCTTCGCCTACGCCCCTCCTACAGTACTGCATCCCGTCTGAGCCCCACCGGTTGATTCTGAACTCATCTGAGAAAACTACGCACTCCCATTCAGGTACCGTCCATTTCTCATGTTCACGCACCCAAACAAGTCGCCGTTTCTTGTGGTTTGGAGTAAGGACAAACTTTCGGCGGCGTCTACGTCCAGGGAGGCCTTGTGCCGTCAGATAGGCACGGACTAGTTGTGGGGTAATGGACTTGAAGGCAGCCTGCTGCACCTCCGTTCCAGTATGAGCCCTGCCAGACCGTATCATCCAAGCTGCTACACGCACGTCGCGGTCCGAAAACTTTCGTGGACATCCAGGTTTCGGTGAAATATGATAGAAGTCTCGTGTAACGTGGTATTTCTGATAGACACGTTGGACTGTGCGCCGGTCACGACCCACCAAGCGTGCCACTGTCTTTGGAGACAGTCCCAGCTCGATGCTCGTGACGATTCGGGCCTTTGTGGTGGGTGTGGTGTATTTTGCCATGAGGAGCCGTGATATATGACCGATAGAAACAATGTACAGTGTAGATTGTGCAAATGTGTGGGATGTTCGTTGCTCAAGGAGTGCGCAACGCGTACACTCGACGCGGCCATTATGTAAGCGTGATCGTGTGCTCCCAACTGTTGTCAGCAAAAACAAGCAGTACCTCCAAGCAAACTCACAGTGGCGTATACTACTGTAATGTGCACCTTGTGAGCTTTATTTATGCACATAATCTCAAATTTTTGCCCACCCCTGGAGGAGCAGCAACTGCCAAAGGTTGCCACGGAGGGGGTGGGCAATACTTATTTTCGCCACAGTATATCCTTATGTCATATCCTGATATGGTTAACCGAGATTCCTTTTTAGGCCTGGATAGAAGGAGTGAACGCGATAGAGCAGCTGGCCCAGATGGCAATTTCAAATTGTCTCGCCGGTCGGCATACCCAACAAGAACCAATGTAGGGTTTCCCAAAGCGCGTGCCAGCACTCAGATGATACACCATATTGGGGAATCATAAACACCGCCATCCCGGTGCATGCTCGATGAGATCACAGCCGTGCAAGTATTACCAGCCTGCCTTCAACACGATGCCATCTCCTAGGAGAGTCCAGCAGATTTTGGCGGCTTTTCGTCGAGAGCACACATCCATCTCAGACTTTCTCTTATCTTTGCTTCAAGATTCGGAGCTACAGAACTGTGAAGATGCACAAGATCTGATCTCAAATGCAGCATGCATCCTCGATGCTTTCGTTAAACATCCCGGCTCACAACAACATGTACAGACTTGGGTATGTAAAGTTGCCAGGCACCAGTACCAGTCTGAAATTCTTACACTCATCCACAAGCAAAGTGGCTTCCACATCACCTCTCGCAGCTTAACAGATACTCAACTCGCAGAGTTTGATATCAATATGACAGCGGCAAGGATGACAGAACTGGCTCTGTAGTTGTAGAATCTTATCGAGTCTCTGCTACAGGCAGACCCTGCTATCATTGCCCGGTGTGACAAGCGCTGCAAAGAGATTCATGCCACACACATTACCTCAGGAGGAACTGATGAGATGATGTCGGTAACTGATGAAGACGAGGAGCAGTACTGGATAGACCAAGACAATAGCATAATCATGTCCGACCTCGATGTTGAGCTGATGGAGCCATCGGAAGTGATCGTGACTGTCAGGGTAAGCGCTGGACCTCCTAGGAGCAGCACAGATCCCTCGGGATGGTGTCAAGATCGGATACAAGGGGAATGAGGTTGGAGGACTGAAGTCCGAAACATATATACAAAGAATAGAAGGAAGGAGAAGGAGAAACTCAAAAGGTAAAGTCAGAGATGTGTCGGAGATGTGTCGGTGTTGAGTGGATAAGTCGGAAGCGTTGGTGAAGTCGAGATCGGATGCAGACCAAGCCTAAGCTTGTGCGCTAGGCTGCTATGCGCTCTGAGTCCACAAGAGAGAGAGAGCAAAGCTTAGTCAATATTCGAACTGACTATCTATGGTACAGTTTGACGGTTTATATACATAAAAGAGAACAATGGCGAAATCAGAGATATGGAGATTGGAGGCACCATTTGGCGCACAAAGGAAACAGACGGAGACGGGAGATAACACATGGGGCACAAAGGGAACATATCTAAAGAAGAGACGGAAAAGGCGGACCGAAGGATCCATCGCAAGCGACGGGAAACTAAGGTCTACAAAGGGAAACTATGATGTCGGACAAAGGGAACAGGAATCAGGAAAGTTGGAGTTGAATCTGTTCAAAGATCTGGAACCACCGGGGCATTGAGCCGCTGGTGGCCCGGTGCATGTAATAGGTGTATCCCGCCCTCGACCAAAACGGGAAAGGCAGGATTGGCGTTTGCGAAGAAGTCGGTGAAGAGTCGGAGAACGGATCGGAGACGATCAGTGCGGATCAGTGACGATCAGCGGAGTGGATCGGCGTAGGTCAGTCTGGATCGACACGTGACAGTATCCCCCTCTTAGCTGCTGAGCCCTCGAGGTGATCAATCTGGATAAGTGATCAGACTTGATGACTCAAATTTCGTCTCTTGCCTTCATCCGCTATGCCTCCCCACCCTCAGAAGAATATCCCCACCAGTCAGCCAGTCACTCGCTCGGTCTCCGAAGAGCGTGCTGACTTGCAAGCCCGTCTCCGTGCCCTCAAGGACGCAAATCCGACGAAACCGGCATCGGCAAGTGTCGCGCCGCCCCAAGACGCGCCGATGGAGTCGCCGGTGGAGGAGCAGGAGACGCCAAAGCATCCGGAGAGAGGTGGTAAGGGGAAAGGGAAGGGTTAAGTGTCGGAGGCCACGCGGAGTAGTTATGTGGAGGTGGTAGTGCCGCCGGTTCGTGCGGCGGGAGCGGTGTCGCGGAGCACGATGTGTTGAACTTTGTATATCATATATATATGGAAATATCACATGCTCGTTACCTATTATGTACAGATTCTCTCACATGTTCTATTCTTGTGTTTTTCTTTGCGATCTTCTATCTTTCCTGATTGATATTACCACTTTAGGCACATTCTTTTGTTCCCTTTATGGAAATGCTTCCCTCGAGCTCCCTCACATATACCAGGAGCTCTCCCTCCGCATCTCCTCAGTCTTTTCCCTTATACTTGACTGAGGAGTGAGTCTGCCATGTCCCTTCATGTCCCTTATGTCCTAACGTACTTATGATGCCTCTGTAGTCATATATTAGGTACTACATGCGTAACTCAGTCTTTTCCCTTATACTTTGACTGAGGATCATATATTAGGGAATTATCGCTCTTGCCTTCAGATCCAGAAGTTCATCAGTAAGTGCGTCATTTGT